>NW_028270142.1:76950632-77259538 GCF_037043375.1 Chiloscyllium plagiosum
TCCCAATATGGACCCCTGCAGAACTCCACTAGTCACCGGCACTCCATTAATCACCCTTTATCAAAAGTCTCTGCCTTCTGCCATTCAGTCAATTCTCTATCCATGCCAGTGCATTGATCCTAACACCACGCACTCTTATCTTATTTAGTAGCCTCCTGTGTGGCATCTTGTCAAAAGCCTTCAGGAAATCCAAATAGGTCATGGTCACTGGCTCTCCTTTGTCTAACTTGTTACCTTCTCAAAGAATTTTAACAGACTTGCCAGATTTGACTTCCCTTTGACAAAGTTATGATGACTCAGTGGATTTGAGCAGGCACTTCTAAGTACTCACAATCTCATCCTTAATAATGGATTCTAAAATCTTACCAGTGACTGAGGTCAGGCTAACAAGCCTATAGTTTCCTGGCTTCTGCCTCCTTTCCTTCTTAAACAGGGGTGTCACATTAGCCATTTTCCAGTTCTCTGGAACTCTCTTTGACTCCAGTGATGACTGAAAGATCACCACCAATGTTTCTACATTCTCCTCAGCTATCTCTTTTAAACTTTTCGGGTGTCATCCATCTGTTCTGGGTGGTTTATCCACCTTTAGGTCTTTCATGTCTCCAAGCACCTTGTCCAGAGTGATGACCACTACACTCACCTCTGCTCCCTGACTCTCTTGAAGTTCTGGTACCCTGGTGTCTTTCTTTATGAAAATTAATGAAAAGTACCAATTCAGTTCCTCTGTCCTTTCTTTGTTCCCCATTTCTAATTTGCCAACCTAAGTTTCCAGGTCCAGCGTTCACTCTTGTGTCGTTCTTACTTTTTATTTATCTTAGAACTTATGCAATATCCTTTTATATTACTAGCTAGCTTACTCTCATATTTCATCTTCTCCTCCCTTGTTGCTTTTTTTAAAGTTATCCTCTGCTGTATTTAATAGAGCTCCCACTAATCTTCACCACATTTTATACTTTGTCTTTTGCTTTTCCTGACTTCCAGATATGGTTGCCTCATCCTCCCCGAGCATGTTTCTTCCTCCTTGGGATAAATTTCTGTGAATTACCTACTCCGAAATTACCCCCAGAAATTCCAGCCACTGCTGCTTCACCTTCTTCTCTGCTAGGCTCTCCTTACAATCAATCTGACCAGCTCTTCCCTTGTGTCTTTGGCAACGAACTGTATTCAATGGTAATACCATTGCATCTGATTCCAGTTCCTCCCTCACAAACTGCAGGGCGAATTCTATCACATTATGGCCAATGTGCCCTTGAGATTCCTTCACCTTAAGACCGCTAATCCATTCTGCCTCATAACACATCATCAAAGCCAAATTGCCTGCTCCCTCGTGGGCTCTACCACAAATTAATCCAAAAACCCAATTTCACGTATATACTACAAATTCCTTTTCTTGAGACCTACTATCAACCTGATTATTGCAGTTCAGCTTCATATCAAAGTCCTCTGGATTACTGTATGCCTTTGCTATCTCCTAATTTATTTACTTCTCCATATCCTAACTACTGCTCGGAGAACAGTACACAACCTCCATCAGGATCTTTTTACCTTTGCAGTTTCTCAACTCTACCCACACAAATTCTACACCTTCCCACCCTATATCACTTTTTGCTATAGATTTAATTTCATTTCACACTAACAAGGCAACCTTGCCCCACTCAGCCCATCATCGTGTTCTTTCGATAGGACTCAAATTCTAGAATATTTATTTCCCAGCCCTGATCCCCTTGCAGCCATGCTCTGTGATACAACATCATAAGATTTACTAGTTCGATTATGTAATTGAAGGATTACGTTTACTACAGAAAGTATGTATAAACTGCAGTTAACAGCAGATAAAAAGGAAGATTTGATTAAGATGTTTATAATCATGAAGTGTTTAAATAAAGAAAGAAAAATTTACAGATATTGTCTCGGACTCATCCTTATCCCTTTGGATATTTCATTTTCAAGTTTTCTTATTTTTGGAGTGGTATTGTTTGCTACGCATTAAAAAGTACATTTTTATGTGTGAAAATCTTTTTTTTTAAACAGAGCATGAACTTTATTTTACACAGAACATAAAGCACAGTACAAGCCCTGCAGCCCTCGATGTTGTGCCAGCCTTTTATCCTACTCTAAGATCAGACTAACCCACAAACCCTTCATTGTACTATCTTCCATGTGCCTATCCAAGAGCTACTCAAACGTCCCTAATGTATCTGACTCAACCACAACTATTGGCAGTGTATTCCACGCACCCACCATTCTGTGTGAAGAATCTACCTCTAATATTTCCCTAAGCCTTCCTCCAATCACCTTAAAATTATGTCTCCTTGTGAGAGACATTTCCACCATTGGAAAACTTATCTGGCTCTCCACTCTATCTATGCCTCTCAACATCTTGTACACCTCTATCAAGTCACCTCTATCTTCCTTCGCTCCAATGGGAAAAGCCCTAGCTCTCTCAATCTTTCTTCATAAGACGTGCCCTCCAGTCCAGGCAGCATCCTGGTAAATCTCTTCTGTGCCCTTTCTAAAGCTTCCATATCTTTCCTATAATGAGGCAACAAGAACTGAACACATTATTCCAAGTGTGGTCAAACCAGGGCTCTATAAAGCTGCAGCATAACCTTGTGGCTCTTAAATTGAATCCCTCTGCTCATGAAAGCCAACATACCATGTGCCTTCTTAACAACCCCATCAACTACGGCAGCAATGTTGAGAGATCTATGGATGTGAACTCCAAGATCACTCTGTTCCTCCACATTGAGAAGAATCCTGCCTTTAACCCTGTATTCTGCATTCAAATTTGACTTTCCAAAGTGAATCACTTCACACTTTTCCAGATTGAAATCCTTCTGCGACTTATCAGCCCCGATCTGCATCTTGTCAATGTCATGTTGCAGTTGAAAGTATGGTGCTAGAAATGCAGGCAGCATCTGAGGAGCAGGTGAATCAGTGTTTCGGGCATAAGCCCTTCATCCGGAATGAGGCTCCTGATGAAATGTCGATTCTCCTGCTCGTCGGATGCTGCCTGACCTGCTGTGCTTTTCTAGCACCACACTCTTGACTTTGATCTCCAGCATCTGTAGTTCTCGCTTTCTCCAGTGTCCCATTGCAATCTACAACACTATCAATAACTCCATCAAGCTTTGTGTCATCAGCAAACGTACTAACCCATCCTTCCACTTCCTCATCCAAGTCATTTATAAAAGCCATAAAGAGCAGAGGTCCCAGAACCAATCCCTGTGGAACACCACTGGTCACCAAGCTCCCGGGTGAATACTTTCCATCTACCACCACCCTCTGTCTTTTATGGGCCAGCCAATTCTATATCCAGACAGCGAGATTTTCCTGTATCCTATGCCTCCTTACTTTCTAAATGAGCCTACCCTGCGAACCTTATTAAATGCATGTGCACCACATCCACTGCTTACCTTCATCAATGTGTTTTGTCCCATCCTCAAATATTTCGTTGTTTATGAGGCATTACTTGACCCTCACAAAGCCATGATGACTATTTCTAATCAAACTGTGGTTTTCCAAGTAATCATAAATCCTGTCTCTCAGAAACTTCTCCAATACTTGCCCATCACAGACGTAAGACTGACTGGTCTGTAATTCCTAGGATTATCCCTATTCCCTTTCTTGAACAAGGGATTAACATTTGCCACCCTCCAATCATCTGGCACTACTCTAGTGGACAATGAGGATGCAAAGATCATCGTCAAAGGCTCAACAATCTCTTCCCTCACTTCCTGTAGTAACCTAGGGTTTATCCCATTTGGCCCAGGGGATTTATCTATCCTTACGTTTTTAAAGATTTTTAGCATATCTTCATTGTTCGAGCATCCAGTCTGTTTCACACTGTCCTCATAAACATCAAGGTCCCTCCCACTAGTGAATACTGAAGCAAAGTATTCATTAAGGTCCCTCCCCTACCTCCTCCGATTCCAGGTGCAAGTTCCTCAAACCACCCATGATCAGCCCTACCCTCACCCTGGCCATCCATCTGTTCCTCACATAAGTGTAAAATGTTTTGGGGTTTTCCTTAATCCTATCCGTGAAAGCCTTTTCATGCTCTCTTCTGGCTCTACCAAGTCCATTCTTCAGTTCCTCCCTGGTTACTGTGTAACCCTCGTGAACCCTGTCTGTTCCTTGCCTCCTCAACATTAAGCAAGCTTCCTTCTTCCTCTTGACTAGACGTTCCACATCTGTTGTCACCCAAGGTTCTTTCAACCTACCATCCCTTCCTTGCTTCAGTCTGTCAAACCTGTCCAGCAATATGAGCAAGCGCTTCTTAAACATGTTTCTGTTGTGCATTCCCTGAGAACATCTGTTCCCAAATTAAGCACCCTAGTTCCCATCTAATAGCATTGTAATTTCCCTTCCCCCAATTAAATATTTTCCCTACTGTCTTCTCCTATCCCTCTCCATGACTATAGTAAAGGTCAGGGAGTTGTGATCACTATCAACGAAATGCTCTCCCACCAAGATATCTGACACCTGGCATCGTTCGTTGCCAAGCACCAAATCCAATATGCCCTCTTCTCTAGTCGGTCTATCTATAGGTTGTATCAGGAACCTTTCCTGGTCACCCCTGACAAAAACTGCTCCATCCAAACTATTTGAACATGGAAGGTCTAATCAATATTAGGGAAGTTAAAGTCACCTATGACAACAACCCTGATAATTCTGCAACTTTCCAAAATCTGCCTCCCAAACTGCTCCTCTGTGTCTCTGTTGCCAGGGTGGGGGTGGGGTGGGGAGTGGAGGTGGGGATCTGTAAAAAAGTCCCGATAAAGTGACTACTCCTTTCCTGTTTCTGACTTCCACCCATGCTGACTCTGTAAACAAGCCCTCCTCAATAACCTCCCTTTCTGCAGGTGTGATACTATCCTTGATTAGCAATGCCAACAACCCCCATCTATTTTACTTTCCCCCCTATTCCTTTTGAAACATCTAAACCCTGGAATATCCAACAACTATTCCTGTCCCTGTGATATCCAAGTCTTCATAATGACCACAACATCATAGTTCCAAATCCTGATCCATGCTCTAAGTTCGGCACCCTTATTCCATTACTTCTTACATTAAAGTAGACACACTTCAACCCATCACACTGACTGCACCTTTGCCCTGTCAAGTGCCCACCCCTCCTCACAAACTCTCTGCACACTGTATTGGCCGTTTACTACCTATTCCATCATCTAATCTGTACCGCCAGTTCCCACCCTCCCCTCCACGCCCCCCAATCTAGTTTAAACCCTCCCGAAGAGCTCTGGAAAACCTCCTGGCCATGATATTGGTGTCCCTACAGTTCAGATGCAACCCGTCCTTTTTGTATAGGTCTGACTTTCCCCAGAAGGTATCCCAATGTTTTGAAACTATTACAAACCCTTTCAAATACTATGTGTACGTTTTGATTTTCAATTTATTTACTTCCATATTGTTCACATTATGTATTTCTACATCATGTATTTAGTATTTTTTGATCTCCATTGTGACTTTGTATTTTTAATGTTTTTATTTTGGTTATTTTGTCAAATTCAGTTTGTTTTTTATTTTAATTTTTACTTTGAGAGTTCCTTACATTTGTAATCATATTTGCTAATTACTTTACATATGTGCATTCTTACTTGAGGGCAATTATGTCAGCTTCCTTGTTACCTGAAATGTATCAGTGCTACTCGGTTTGAATAGTTGTTGCTTTCCAGTGCCTAAAACAATTGGGCCTGATGATCCTTTGTCGCCATATGCATAAATGATCACAGTTGCTTCAGTGCCAGCTAGATGAAAGTTTCCAGTCGTGACTATCACCTCCCATGTATCTGCTATTATTAACAAAATAAAACCCATCATTTTTATTATTTGGAATAAAACAAGTGCACATGATTTCACTAAATATAGTTGATACTGAAATAACAATTATCTTTAGCCCTTGTGTTGTTCTTTTATTAAATAAAATGACAGAAATTCACACTTGATACATAACAAGGTTGATTTGGAAAATTTTGATTTCATTTACACAGAAGTAATCCTTCCTTCCTTGGTTTTCTCCCAAGTCTACTGGCAAATGAAGCACATGCATGTTTCAATAGTTAGTTTTTCACCTGGAGCAAGTCACTCACCTGTAGCCAGAGTTTGAGGGACAGAAGTTTTGTCGAACAGCATCCCTGCCTCTGGGCCACAAGTTGATTATATTCAAGTTATTTGAGAAGATAATAACCAGGAGGGATAAAGGGAACCAGTAGATGTTTAACATTTAGATTTCTAAAAGACATTTGATAAAGTAAGGCCACTTGATTAAAATCATGGTCCATGGTCATGGCAGTTTTAGATGAGCATAGATAGAGGATTGACTAAGAGTTGGGAAAAAGGAGGCATTTTTAGGATGGCAACCAGGAATTAATGGAACACCGTATGGATCAGTGCTGGGACCACAACTATTTACAACCTATATAAAGTGAGTTGGATGGGGAAATTGAATACAATATCACCAAATTTGTGAATGATACAAAAATAGGTGGGAAGACAATGGTATGGATGACACAAACAGTCTGCAGAGGGATAGAGATAAATTAAGTGAGTAGGCAAAAATGTAATGTGGATAATGGCCAGGAAACACAAAGGAGCTGAATAATATTTACATGGAGACAGACTGTAGAAAGATCTGAATGTGGGATCCTCATATATGAATAACAAAAGGTAGCATCCAGGTACTGCAGACAATAGGAAAGTTAAATGGATTGTTAGTTTTTATTTCAAAGGGAATGAAGGAGAAAATTAAAGAAGTCTTGCTAAAACAATACAATGTACAAGTCAGACTAGGAGAGGTTGAGTAGGTTGAGCTAGTACTCACTGGGCTTTAGAAGAATGAGGGGCCATCTAATTGAAATATCCAGAGTTTTTAGAGGACATGACAGGATGGAGACAAAGAACTGTTTCTCCTTATGGGAGAGTCTAGAACCAGACAGCATAATCTCAGAGCAAGGGGTTCCCCATTTAAGACAGAGATGAGGAGGAGTTTTGGGTTCTCTCAGAAGGTGGAATTCTTTACCTCAGAAGGCAGTTAAAGCTGGGTTATTAAGTATGTTCAAGGTTGAGATAGACAGATTTATAACTTATAAGTGATCAACTTTGAAGGGGAAAAAAGACAGAAAAATGAAGTTGATCTCAATGAATGATGAAGTAAGTTTGATAGACTGAATACCCTACTTCTGCATAAGTTTATGGTAATATGTTTCAAATCCACATCCAAGACTTCATGCTATTGAATGACATGTCCAAACTGGTTGATTTTCAATCTTCAAATTTCTCATATGTACCTACGATAGGAGGTTAGAACAAAAGAGTCTCCTATTATCAGAACTATGTGGTAGCTGCAGCACAACAGTTTCATCACATTAAAAGCTTACATGTGTAGGTTTGTGCCTACACTTTGGGCAATGAAGCCAGCCAGGTTTTAGATTTGGAGGTAGGTGAGCACTTTGGTGATAGTGGGCGACACGGTGGCTAGCACTGCTGCCTCACAGCGCCAGAGACCCGGGTTCAATTCCCACCTCAGGCAACTGTCTGTGTAGAGTTTGCACATTCTCCCCGTGTCTGTGTGGATTTCCTCAGGGTGCTCCAGTTTCCTCCCACAGTCCAAAGATGTGCAGGTTAGGTGAACTGGCCAGGCTAAATTGCCTGTAGTGTTAGGTGAAGAGGTAAATGTAGGGGAATGGGTCTGGGTAGGTTGCTCTTCGGAGGGTCGGTATGGACTTGTTGGGCTGAAGGGCCTGTTTCCACACTGTAAGTAATCTAATAGTGACCACAATTCAATTATGTTTACTTTAGCGATGGAAAGGCATAGCTATTCTGGCAAGTGTGAAAACAGATAAATTCCCTGGGCTAGAGGTGATTTATCCTAGGATGCTCTGCGAAACCAGTGAGGAGATTGCAAAGCCATTGGCTTTGATCTTTATGTTGTCATTGTCTACAGGAATAGTGCCAGAAGACTGGAGGATAGCAAATGTTGTTCCCTTGTCCAAGAAGGGGAGTAGAAACAACCCTGGTATTTATAGACCAGTGAGTCTTACTTCAGTTGTGGGTAAATTGTTGGAAAAGATTATAAGAGGTATGATTTATAACCATTTAGATAGGAAAAAGTTGATTAGGGATAGTCAACAGGTTTTGTGAAGGGTATGTTGAGCCTCACAAACCTTATTGAGTTATTTGAGAAGGTGACCAAACCGATGAATGAGGGTAAAGCGTTGATGCGGTGTATATGGATTTCAGTAAGGTGTTCGATAAAGTTCCCCATGGTAGACTACTGCCCAAAATAAGGAGGCATGGGATTGTGGGTTATTTAGCGGTTTGGATCAGAAATTGGCTAGCTTAAAGAAGACAAAGGGTGGTGGTTGATGGGAAATGTTTATCCTGGAGTTCAGTTACTAGTGGTGTACCGCAAGGATCTGTTTTGGGTCTACTGCTGTTTGTCATTCTTATAAATGACCTGGATGAGGGCATAGAAAGATGGGTTAATAAATTTGCAGATGACACTAAGGTTGGTACAGTTGTGGATAGCAACGAAGGATGTTGTTAGTCTACAGAGGAACATGGATAAACTGCAAAGCTGGGCTGAGATTTGGCAAATGGAGTTTAATGCAGTAAAGTGTGAGGTGATTCACTTTGGAAGGAGTGACAGGAATGCAGAGTACTGGGCTAATGCTAAGATTCTTGGTAGTGTAGATGAGCAGAGAGATCTTGGTGTCCATATACATAGATCCCTCAAAGTTGCCACCCAGGTTGATAGGACTGTTAGGAAGGCATACGGTGTGTTAGCTTTTATTAGTAGAGGTATCGAGTTTCGGAACTATGGGGTCATGCTGCAGCTGTACAAGATTCTGCTGCGGCCACATTTGGAGTAGTGCATACAGTTCTGGTCACCATATTATAGAAAGGATATGGAAGCTTTGAAAAGGGTTCAGAGGAGATTTACAAGGATGTAGCCTGGTATAAAGGGAAGGTCTTATGAGGAAAGGCTGAGGGACTTGAGGCTATTTTTGTCAGAGAGAAGAAGGTTGAGAGGTGACTTAATTGAGACATATAAGATAATCAGAGGGTTAGATTGGGTGGACAGTGAGAGCCTTTTTCCTAGGATGGTGATGGATAGCACAAGGGGGCATAGCTTCAAATTTAATGGTGACAGATATTGGACAGATGTCAGAGGTAATTTCTTTACTTAGAGTACGCACTGCTTGCTGTAGTCTCACCAACTTTACGGGCATTTAAATGGTCGTTGGATAGGCATTTGTGCGAGAATGGAATAGTGTAGGTTAGGTGGGCTTCAGATTGGTTTCACAGGGCAGCGCAACATCAAGGGCTAAAGGACCTGTACTATGATGTAATATTTTATGTTACATGTTCTTCGTTCTGTGTTCTATGTGCCATGGGCTGTACTCCATTGTAAGCATCCCTCTCCTTGCGAGGGATTGTCAGTGGAGTTTGAGGAACACCATTGTGCATCAAGCACAGCTAAACAAGAGGCTCTCTGCATCTTCCCCTGTCATTGGTGTCTTGAAACGTTCTTCTAAATCTTTGAGCAATTTTTCATTGCAGATATGAACTAATTCAAGTTATGGTTTATAAATTTATGCTTCAAGACATAACCATTTGAAACAGAGAAGTTACAGGATTATTAGAAAAAAGTCAGAGCAGTGGGATTAGTTTGAATTGCTTTAGCAAAGAGCTAATACAGACATGATCATTTTCTCCCATCTAGATTCCATTAGTCAGCCAATGTGTAATTTACTCACTAGCATTACCATGGAACAGTTTGGATCTGTTTGCCTCAGGCATTTGATTACTAAGTCACAGAGGGTCAATTTTGAATGTCAGGCAAATATTGGAGATCTACCTTGATTCCTGATTCTATCTTATTTAGATTACTGATGTCAGTACTGCAAATCATGGGTATGTTATGCTTCTAGAAAGTTGAAGTTCCAAAATGGGACTGCATACAAGATGTATTCCATCAGGAACTTAAGCGAATACTGGAGGGATGTTAATGCATTATTTCTATGCTTTCTAATAACTAGTTCAAAGGAGATTGTTGGACTGATGTTCTGAAAAGGTTTGATGATATCAATGTGAATTAGTATTTTCATAATTAACAGTCATACAAAATCCAGTCTATAAATTTTATGTGTTCTTGCCTTGAATAATTTCCTGTGAATTCTGGTCCTGTCGAATTTCTGAAAATAGAAAAAAAACTTAGAATTACATGCAAAAAAATGAACAATATTCAACTTTATTTGTGTTAAGAGCTTCAGCACTCATCTCTGTCGCAGGTTCCTCTTTCTCTTGTCTGCATATTTCCTTGAACTCAATTTAGTTTTTTTTAAAGGTGCATTATACATTTTGAGTAGGATTGCTTGGTCAAGAATGTAAGAAGGGAGAGCTTCAAGTGGATCAATAATGTTTCAAGCAGAGCTAGTTACTTGAGGATGTGATCAGAAACATTTCTCAAATATTTAGGTGTCAAGTCTTCTCAGTGTTGTTCAAATAGCATACAATAAATTCAATGTCATTCTGGAGTATGGTTCTTTTTTGTAACTGTGTGAAGGCAGATCACAAAATCTTATTCTGAATAGTATATATTTTTATAATTCATCATAGCCGACATAATAATAAAAGTACAATATTCAGAATATCCCCACCCTTAAGTCTTTTAAGGGTGCTCACCAGAAAGTTTGATCTCTATTTCTGGCTGGACAACATCCATTAAGATATATGGAAACCACCTGCAATAAACATAAATCTACATGTTACATTGGAAATATCACAATATTATAAAACTTTGCTAATATATGTAGCATTGATGTGTAAGATAACTCTAGATTTGATTAGAAAAATCATTTATCTCCAATGCAATACATATTGAAGCTTAAATTCCTTGGGTTATGATCCAGTGGTTTTGTCAGGAACAAGGAGTATGTGGGAATAGATTAGCAGACACCTAATAAATATTGGAAAGACTGGCTGAAGCTTCATTATACCGGTATATCTGGTACATGTCTGTTTCCAACCCCATACAATTAGACATTCCAGCACTCAACCAGCACTTGAGGAAAGTTGTTCAAGTCTCCATATTCCAATTCTGTCCATGTACTTGAACTATTGGTCAACATTCACAGTAAAAACATTTTTATAAAGAAAGCTTTTAGTTCCATTATTCCCTGGTAGGAATCAAAACCATCCATCAGAAAATTGTTACACCTCCTATTTTAGATATGATGGGTCCAGACTGAGCTACACAAGTGATAATTCCTGTTATCAGATAGAATGAGAAGTCAAAGACTCTTTTCCCCCATCATCACATTTCACTATACATATCCACAGAGCCCAACATTTACCTTTTAGGGGATCCTGTGTTCCCTTCAGAAGGTAAATCAGAAACACTTGGATATGTCAGGGATCTGGTTCAATTTCTGCAATATTCCAGCAATAGTATTCTGTTATCTCGCAAAAGGTATGTCAGAAAACAGCCATATACACTGAGGAATGTTATACCTGTCAGCTGTTTGATTAATTATTTCTGTTGGCAGTTTCAATTCTTGCAATTATTTTCCTTAATCTCTTTAAAAGACATTGGTTAATTTTTTTGTAGAGGGCCTGGCCCTTCTCATTGACTGAAAAGCTGGCAGCAGGTCACCTTGACTGGATTTGATGGTCATCGGGCTGTAAACTGTCAAAGGTCATGGCCTCCGCATCCCTCATCCCTAAACTTTGGAGGATGTTCTTTGGCTAAGAGTTGCAGGCCAATCAGATTAAAGATTGCTCTGAAGTCCAAAAAGTGATGAATTCCTACAGTATGGAAGTAGGCCATTTATGCATGGTGGTTAATTGGTTAGCAATGCGGCCTACAGCACCAGGGACTCAAGTTCGATTCCACCTCGGGCAACTGTCTGTGTGGAATGTGCATATTCTCCTTGAGTCTGCATGGGTTCCTTCAGCTGCTCTGGTTTCTTCCCATAGTCCAAAGATATGCAGGTCAGATGGATTGGCCATGTTAAATTTCCCATAGGGTCCAGGGATGTGCAGACTAGGTGGATTAGTCAGGGGAAATGCAGGGTTGCATGGATAGGATAGAGGGGTGGGTCTGGGTGGATGCTCTTCAGAGGGTCGGTGTGAACTTGATGGGCTGAATGGCCTACTTCCACACTATAGGGATTATGTTATTAAGCTATGATGATTCTCTGAGTGATTGGCATTGCTGAAACTGCATCCTGTTTCTTAAGAGGAGGATTAGCGAGGCTGGATTTGAAGGTGCAAGAGGATGGGTTCATTGGAGTCAGTGAGGCAGATTGTGGAGAGGTAGGGTATACTTCTGGAAAGCTGTAGAAACAGCCTTTTCTACTTTACTGGCCAACTGTTGATCACGGGAGGGCCCCAGCTCCTTCCCACAGATATGTCACCAAGGTTTGTACATGGGCCTTGCCAAAAGAAATGGTACCACCTGCCCCAGAAAAATTAATCAGTCACAATGAGTCCTTACTTTTCCACATTAAGACCTAAAATGGTCCAGCTGTAGGGAAGCCACCTTAGACCTATGCTACTCTTTAGTAAAATACTAATGAAAGCAGGTAGCCAGACGTGATGTCACCCATCATGCCATACAACTTTTTTCTCCTTCAAACCACTTCACCCATGAACCCACTCCTCAAGCACTGCAGGGGATTTAAAATTCTAGCATGACTGAAGTCAAATTTCTGCTTTTTTTCAGTAACACTATGATTAAGTTTAAGACTTTTGATCTAATTTTCACACCATTCTTTGTCTCAGTTAGTGAAACCAATAAATAACATTCCCCCAACATGTTTTTGCAGATTTCATAAAGAATCACAAGAACTTTTATCTAATTATATTACAAAATGCTCGGAAGTCAGATATTCCAATAAATCATATTTTTGTCCCATACGTTGCAACATGTTACCTGTCACAGTTGAAGACATATTCTAATCTATTATCACTCTCTTCTTTAATAACCACTTTGTCACAATACCAACGCTGAGATCTTTTATCATTTTCTGTGCGAAGTAGTAGCTTCTGTAGCTTACCCAAGGACACAGCTTCCAATTGGAAAAAAACACCCTTGAAGAATATAATATAAATATTTTAGGGATCTATCAATGAAGGTATACACAGTCAAAATTACAGGAATGTTTCAGAGTTAGTATTTTGTTCGAGATCAGATCTTGAACCATTAAAGATTCATCTGGAACAAAATGCCCATTTAACAAAAAAAGCGTGGATACAACAGCACTCCCAGGTAGCTTGAATAATGAAGGAAAAAGCCTAAAAAAAAATGTACCTGTGCAAGGTGAAGGAATATTAGAAGAGAATATACAGTGCTAGTATATAGATAGTGCTAGACATGTGTCATCTGGTACCAGCTACTCACAATCCATTACTAACAGTGAATGTCAAATCAGTGGCAACTTGAGATACCTCAGGAAATAGCCATGTTGATCTGGAGTTGTATTAAAGAAATGATTAAAGCGAAGTGAAAAAGACATACTGCCACAAATACTTCAGCTGTGAACAAATGGTTTCCAAAATACTTGTCATTCCATGCCACCGAAACGTATTGTGAATGGTTTGCTACCACTATTAGAACAAAATGCATTTCAGTGCAAGGGTCCCAGCTAGGGTATATGCTTTCATTCTAAGGCATCAAAATATGACACAACTTTGAATGCAAAGGTAGGATTGATGTCTGGATCTTCTAAATATTCCTCATTCAACAAAAATAAATATTTTTCATGCAAGATTAAATTGACTATTTTGATTCTTAAAATGGTCAAAAGATTAGTAGGAGAATTCATGATAGATGTCCTTATGACCTGAGGAGGTTGCTACTGCAATTGCCATACAGTTCTTCCAGTGCAAATGAGCATTCACCTAACTTAGCTATATTATAGGGATAGGATTGATAGCTTGATGTGCCAGGGTACAGGTGCTTTTGGCAGGACAGAGGTGGAGGAAAGAGGGGAGGTGTAATCGCAATTTTGATTAAGGGGAGTATCACAGTAGTCAGAGATGAAAGAACTGAGGGATCATCCAGTGAGGATTTGTGGGTGGAGCTAAGAAATAAGAAGGGCATGGTGACATTATTGGGGTTGTACTATAGGCCCACAAATAGTCAATGGAATAAATATGCAGGGAGATTGGGGAGATTTGCAGGAGCAGTATGGTTGTCATAGTAGGGGATTTTAATATTCCTAACATAAACTAGGACTACCTTCGCATTAAGGGCATAGATGGGGTGGAATTCATTAAGTGTGTTCAGAAAAGTTTCCTCAAGCAGTGTATAGAATATCCTACTCAGAAATGGGCAAAACTCTACCTACTTTTGGGAAATAGGGCAGGACAGGTGACTGAGACGACAGTGGGGAAGCAAGTTTAATTTTAAAATTGTTATGGAGAGGGAAAAAACTGGTTAACAACCACTTGATGAAGGAGCAGCACTCCAAAAACTAATACTTCCAAATAAACCTGTTGGCTATAACCTGGTGTTTTAACTTGATCCATAGATTCAAATTCTAAATTAAACAGGAGCTTGCAGGGGCTGATTGGAGTGGTTTGTTTGCAGACCAAGGGACTTCCGGGAAGTGGGAGGCCTTTAAAACTGTGATAGCTAGAGTTTCTATATATTCCTATGAGGGTGAAAGGTAAGGTTGGCAGGAATATGGAGCCCTGGATGACAAGAGAAACTGAGGCTTAGACAAGAAAAAAAGGAGGCATGCGTCATGTACAAGCAGCAAGGATCAAGGAAATCCCTGGAGGTTTATAGGGGATACAGGAGTGTACTGAAGAAGGAAATCGGGAGGGCTAAAATGGGGCATGAGATAGCTTTGGCTGAGAAGCATATGATGAATCCGAGAGATTCTTTAAGTATATTAAAGGAAAAAGAATAACTAGAGAGAGAGTAGGACCCCTGAAGGACCAAAGTGCAGATGCATATGTGTAATCACAAGAGATGAGTGAGGTCCTCAATGAATATTTCTCCTCTGGAGAAAGACATGAAGACTTGGGACCTTGGGCAAGTTAATGGTGATATCTTGGAGACAGTCCATATTACAGTAGAAGAGATGTTAGACATATTAGAATGTATGAAGGTGGATAAATCTGCTGGTCCTGATCAGATATATCCAAGAACCCTACAAGAGATTTGAGAAGAAATTAGGGGTGCCTTGGCTGATACGTTTGCATCATCATTAGCCACAGGTGAGGTCCCTGAAGATTGGACAGGAGTCAATGCTGTGCCCTTATTCAACAAAGGCTGCAAAGAAAGACCAAGAAACTATAGGCCAGTAAGCCTAACATCTACGGTAGGCAAGTTTCTTAAGAAGATTCTGAGGGATAAGATATACATGCATTTGGAAAGACAGGGTTTGATTAGGAGTAGTGAGCATGGCTTTGTGCATGGAAGATCATGTCTCACAAAAAGTTCTTTGATGAAGTAACCAGGAAGGTTGATGATGGCAGGATGGTAGATGTAGCCTACATGGATTTCACTAAGGCTTTGATAATTTTCCACATGATAAGCTGCTCTGGAAGGTTAGATCACATGGAATCCAGGGAGAGCTCGCAAACTGGATAAATAATTGGCTTGATGGTAGGAAGTAGAGGGTAATAGCGGATGGATGCATATTGGACTGGAAGCCTCTGACTGTGGTGTACCTCTGTGGTGGGTGATAAGCTCATTGTGCATTGATATCTATATCAATGATTTGGATGAGAATGTACAAGGCATGATTAGTAGGTTTGCAGATAACACTAAAATAGGCGGTATTGTGGACAGCGAGGACAGTATCATTTACAAAATACTGTGCAAGAACTGTAACAAACACTACGTTGGACAAACAGGCAAAAAACTAGCCACTAGGATACATAAACACCAACTATCCACAAAATAACATGACCCTCTCTCACTAATATCTTTACGTACACATAAGGAAGGACACCACTTCGACTAGGACAACACATTCATCCTAGGACAAGCCAAACAAAGACATGCACGAGAATTCCTAGAAGCATGGCATTCCAACCCTGAGAAAAAGAACAGGAAATGACATCACCAACCCAAAGAAACCCAAACATATAAATTGAAAGCAGGAATCATGAACAGTACTTCGCCTGGAGGCCCACTGAAGATGTTACCTAGTAGGGTGACAAAACGTTTGGAAATGAACCTTCCAGTTCAGCGAGAAAACCTATATCCAGAACTTCAATCTGAGCTACAAATCTTCTCAAAACAGTGAGGAAGGTTATCAGAAATTGCGGAAGGACCTTGATCAGCTGTGGAGGTGGGCCAAGGAATGGCAAAAGGAGTTTAATATAGATAAGTGTGAGATCTTGCGTTTTGCAAAGTCAAACCACAAGTCAAAGTAGGAGTTTCATGGTCTTCAGGAGTGAATTGGAATAGAGGGACCTTGGTGTTCAGGTGCACAATTCTCTGAAAGTGGAGTCAGGTAGACAGGGCAGTGAAGAAAGCTTTTGGCACACTGGCCTTCATCAGTTGGAATACTGTGTAAAAAAGTTGGGACACTATCTTGCAGTTTTACAGGACATTGGTGAGGCTGCACTTGGAGTATTGTGTTCAGTTTTGGTCATCTTGTTATAAAAAGGATGTTATTAAACTAGAAAAAATACAGAAGAAATTTACAAGGATGTTGACAGGACTCAAGGGACCGAGTTACAGGGAGAGGTTGGACAAGCTAGGAATTTTTTCTTTAGTGAGTAGGAGACTAAGGGAAGATCTTATAAAAGTGTAAGATCATAAGAGACATGGATAGGGTGAATGCACTTAGTCTTTTTCCTAGGTTTGGGGAATTGAGGAATTGTGGATGAGATAGCATCAGTTTAAGGTAAGAGGGTAAAGAATAAATGGGAACTTGAAGGACAACGTTTTACACCGAGAGTGGTACGCATGTGGATTGAGCTGCCAGTGGAAGTGGTTGAGACAGGTATATTATCATCACTTAAAAGGCATTTGGACAAATACATAAATAGGAAAGGTTTAGAAGGATATGGGCCAAGTGCAAGCAAATGGGGTTAGCGTGGATGGACATTTTGATTGGCATGGACAGTTTAGGCTGAAGGGCCTGTCTCCGTGCTATAGGACTCTGACTTTATTTTGCAAGCTGTGGGTGAAAGCAAGATATTGGTAAACAAAGTGCATGGGTTACAATATTTACATTGTTAATTTGTTAGGTCCCCAGGTTTTGTGCACTCACACCATACTCCTCAATTTTATACAATTATTACACAAGCTCAAATTAATATAGTAATATTGTTGCAATGTCCTCCATCAGAAATTGATTCTCTATGGTAATATTCCAAATATTGCAGAAGGGACAGTCAATGGGCAAGGATTTTCAGTTTGCATCAGTTAAGGTATCATTAGCACTTATTGATGCTCTCTGATCATCATTATTCTATTTTGTGTTTACTTTTGGTTTACTTCTTATGTTGTATCCATCACTTTCTGGAATCTAGGAAACAAAGATGATCAACTTCCAGAATAGAGATGGACACAACTAACCACAGTAATACAGATTTGGATTTCTCAGGAAACCTTAAATCAAATCATGCACAGTTGATGAAACAAAACTTCACTGAGGAGATCACCCTATCGGCAAATGAAGAAAACTGTGAGATCAGACAAGTAATAATTTACATGGCTTGGTGACTTTTGCGAAAATGGCACTGGAGTCCCGCTCACTATATTTGGCCACACCAAGGTTTTCACTACATGCATATGTGGGGGCAGTACAGGGCCTACTCATGCAAGCATAGTTCACAGAGGTGATATCACTATTAGGGCAGCACAGTGGCTCAGTGGTTAGCACTGCTTGCTCACAGCGTCAGGGATCTGGGTCTAATTCCAGCCTCGGGCAACTGTCTGTGTGGAGTTTCCTCCAGATACTTTGGTTTCCTCCCACAATCCAAAGGTGTGCAGGTTAGGTGAATTGGCCATCTTAAATTGCCCATAATGTTCAGGGATGTGTAGGTGAGGTGCATTAGTCAGGGATGAATATAGGTTGGGGAATGGGTCTGGGTAGGTTACTCTTTGAAGGGTCAGTATGGACTTACTGGACTGAAGGGCCTGTTTCCATACTGCAGGGATTCTAATTCAACAGTGTCGCTGCCTTCACTCAGAAGCAACTTTTGTCACTGAACATTCAGAAACATGACTTGTAGACATTACAAACTTGAGGAAGTGGTTTAAACTTTCACAGAAATCCATTATAATCATAGAACTCCTACAGTATGGAAGCAGGCCATTAAGCCCATTGAATCTATTTCCAAAGAGCATCCCATCCAGGCCCACTCACCCCTGCCCCCATCTCTATCGCTGTAACCCTGTATTTCCTATGGCTAACCCACCAGCCTGCACATCATTGTGGCACTATGGGCAATTTAACATGGCCAATCCACCTAACTTGCACATCTTCCATCTGTGGGAGGAAGCCAGAGCGCCTGGAAGAAACTCATGCAAACACAGGGAGAATGTGCAGACACACAGACCATAGCCCAAGGGTGGAATTGAACCCAGCTCCCTGGCACTATGAGGCAGCAGTGTTAACCACTGAGCACCATGCGACCCTTATCAGAGCTCTTTGGAGAAGATGGGTATTCTTTTCAACAGTTTTAAATTTTTTCACTGTGTCCCACAGACTTCAGGAAGTTAAATCACAGATGTGTGAATGATATCAAGGGTGTTGAAAGGGTGGGGCCTGCAGCATCCGTTGCCCAGATGTTTTGACTCTTCATACTTGGGAACTTATGGCAGGACGTTCAGTGACCTCAATAGGAGCAAGAATGTGCATCATGGCTTAGAAGCTGTAGAATAGTCAGGGCACTTTTACACAATTGCATCATAGAGGGGTGAGAGACCATAGGGAGGAGCAAAGGTCAAAAGTTGGCGACAGCACGTGTGACGCCAAGTAGATGAAGGAGGAGGATGAATGCAGCATAGAAGAGATTGACCATTGGATGTCAGCAGTATTCATTCATTTCTTGATAAGCTGGTTGCTTAGACCTTGTGAAAGAGGTGCAAGGTTAGAGTCATACAGATGTACAGCACAGAAACAGACCCTTCAGTCCAACTCGTCCATGCCGACCAGATATCCTAATTTAATCTAGTCCCATTTGCCAGCATTTGGCCCATACCCTTCTAAAACCTTCTTATTCATATACCCATCCAGATGCCTTTTAAATGCTGCAATTGTACCAGCCTCCACTATTTCCTCTGGCACCTCATTCCATACACGCACCACCCTCTGCATGAAAAAGTTATCCCTTAGGTCTCTTTTACATATTTCTCCTCTCACCCTAAACCTATGCCTCTAGTTCTGAACTTGCCCACCACAAGGAAAAGACTTTGTCTATTTATCCTATCCGTGCCCCTCATGATTATAGAAACCTCTATATGGTCACCCCTCAACCTCTGACGCTCCAGGGAAAACAGCCCCAGTCTATTCAGCCTCTTCCTATAGCTCAAACCCTGCAACCCTGGCAACATCCTTGTAAATCTTTACTGAACTCTTTCAAGTTTCAAAACATCCTTCTGATAAAAAAAAACTTGTGGTTAATGTGCACTCGTTTTGCCCTCTTAAATATGATACTTATTTTACATTGTTTTCTCAAATGGAAAAATTTAGCTTTTTAATATCACTTTACAAATTGTTTTAAATGGAAAAAACAATAAAGCTATATATCCTTTATCCTCTATTATGTTGAGTAAAGTAGACCCAGGAAGTACTCACAGCCTCAGCAGAAAGTACAATCCTCTTTAAGCTTTCTGGTTTCAAAGAAAATAGACCAGTATTTATTAGTTAAAATCTAAACTTAAGGATGGTCATTTTATTGAAAGTCAAATTCACACATCTATGACTGGTTCAGGCTTTACAGAAGATATAAATAATAGTTAGGGAGAGAATTCCTGTAGTAGATAAACCTGTGAAACCTTTCTATTGGAAATTCATATTTCATTTTAAACTCTGGCACCAGTCTGCTTATATCTATGTCTGCCAATGGTTGTCAAAGTCATAGTAGCTCTGAATCTCTTTCCAGGGCTCAGAATGAGGCCTCTGTGGAATATCATACACAACTGCACAGAGTTGTGTCAAGGTATTTACAGGTGTCCTCTTTGCTTGGTTGGAAAAGTTCATTAACTTCTGAGATGACATCACAAAAAGGAAGTTTATTAAATTAATAAGCCTTCTATGGGTGCTAGGGCTAGTGACTGTATCAAAGCTGTTATTAAGGTATCAAGTCATCAACATGTCACCTTCAAAAACAGAAAATCCTTCAACTCACGGAATGTGCAGATGGTATCTGATCACATCAAGCTTTCATGCATTTGTGCACACCACACTCTGGAAACTGCCAAGACTTATTTATCCAGAGGAAACTCAATTGCCTCAGCTTTTTCTAACACTAGCACAAAAATAATACTTACAAATGAATACAGTCAGTTTGGAATGTCATTTTGTGGTGTACAAGATGTGTCCGGTATGCATGATTCACAGATTTTATTGGATTTTCTCCTGGATACTGGTGGTTAGATTTTGGAGGATAGGAGATACCCTTTAAAAGAAGGGATGTCTGATGACCTTTTTAGGCACATAAATAATTCAAAAGTGCTACAACAGCCACATGCTGACCTGCAATACAATTAAGTATGTTATTGACATCTTGAAGATGCACCGCAAAATGACATTTCAAAATGACTATATTTATTTGCAAGTATCATTTATTTGCTGGTGTCAGAAAAAGCTGAGGCAATTGAAATTCCTCCAGATAAATAAATCATGGCAGTTTCCAGAGTACAGTGCACACAAGTCCATGAAAGCCTGATGTGATCACCTAGCACCTGTATATTCAGGGAGTGGAAGAATTTTCTGTTTATGAAGGTGGTATGTTGATAACTTGATATCTTAATAATAACGTGGATGCAGTCATTAGCCCTGGCACCACAGAAAGTGTACTAATTTCCAGAATAGTAGTCATGAATACCTCTACTATTACATTTATACTTTCTTAAATGAAAGAACTATTATTTAATCAATTTTACAAATAGAAGAAAACAAGGTCCATTTTGTCTGCTCAAAAGCTTACCTGTCCTTCTTTGAATTTGGTAGATTTGTCAAATTTGTACAGATAACGTAGTCCAGTGTCTCCTCTTTCTCCATAAATACAAAGGTAAATGGGAAGATAAGAATCCAATTTCTCCAACTGTCCAGTGTGAATACAAACTTGGTATTTTACCACTGTGAAATGCAACATAAGATTTATTAAATAAACAGAGAAATTCTGGAGAAACTCAGCCGTTCTGGCAGCATCATTGGCGAGAAATAGAGTTATCATTTTGAGTCCAATGGGACTTCTTCAATTTGGAACTACACACCGAAGAATACAGGGGATTTAGGAAATTCATAAAGAAGAGATATAGGGGTGCCTCTGTTAGTTAATTATAGCATTAGCACAATAGAGAATGATGATCTTAATTTGGGATATCAGGATGCAGAAACTGTTTAGACAGAGATGAGAGTAGATAAAAGAATTAAGTCAAATGTTGGAATGGTGTGTGGATGCCCCAACAGTAATCACACCTTACAATAGAAGAAAGGAAATAGAAAGACACAATGATAATCATAGGGGATTTTAATCTGAATATAATATAAATATCAGATGCGAAGATACCGCCCAGACAAATAGAACCACATACGATCCATATTGAAAACAACCAATGCTGGAGATCACAGCAGGTCAGACAGCATCCATGGAGAGAGACAGCAAGCTAATGTCTCATGTCTAGATGGCTCTTCATCAGAGCTGAAATGAAGTGTGGAAGGCATAGCATATTATCTGCTCACAAGTTAGCCTAGATGATGATTTCATAGAATATTTCTGGAATAATTTCTTCAAACACCATGTTCTGGAGCCAGTGGACAAGCTAAACATGAACAGGTAATAGGTAATGAGATAAGATTGATGAAGGTACCCCTCGAAAGCAGTGACCACAATCTGATCCAATTTTATATGGAGAGAGAGTGAGAGAGTGAAGGATGGTTCTATGACTATTTTATTAAACTTAAATAAGGGCAATTATGAGAATATGAAAGCAAAGCTTGCTAAAATGAATTGGCAAATTAGGTTGGATAGAGATATATTAACAGACATTGAAGAGGATATTTCAGAATACACAGAATAGACAAGAAACATTCCAAGTTGTGGTTAAATAGAAAGATTTATGATAGCAGCAAATTTAAAGAAAAAAATAACATATAATTGTACAAAGAAGAGAAGTGATAACTTAAGTGATATTATTGCAAGACTTGAAATCTAGAAATTCAGTTAAGTTTCTGGGGTCCTGGGTTTGAATCCTGCCAGAATGCAGATGCTCGATATAAATTCAATAAACATCTGAAATTAAGACTCTGTTGATGACCATGAAGGCACTGCCGAATGTCAGAAAAACCCAGCTGACTCACTAATGTCCTTTAGGGAAGGATATCTGCCATCCTCCTCTGGACTGGCCTAGATGTGGCTCCAGACCCACAGGAATGTGGTTACTCTCAACTATCCTTTGAAATGGCCTAGCAAGCTACTCAGGAGTATGAATTGCTATAAAGTTTCAACAAAGAAATGAAATCAGATGGGCCACTTGGCATCAATCTAAACACCAGAAATGACAATGTCAAAAACAGTCCTGACGACCCAGCAAAGCATTCTTGACAACATTAGGGTTAGTGCCAAAAGTAAGAGAGATTTCTTACAGATCAGTCAAGTAACAGCCTGATACAGTCATACTCCTGGAATCATACTTTATAGACAATGTCTCAGACACCACCATCACCATCCATGGATGTATCCTCTCCCTAAAAACAGGGCAGACCCAGTCGAGGTTGCATTATAGTATTATATAGTCAGGAGTAAGTCCTCAAAATTGACAATGGATCTTCTGACATTTCATAGCATCAGGTAAAACACAGGCAAGGAAATCTTGTGCTGATTATCACTTACCATTTTCCACTGAACAAGTACTGAGGGTGGCATGGTCACTTGTACTCTGGGCGGGGGATTTCAATATCCACCAATAAGTGCTCACAACAGCAGTGCTACTGATCTATGGGTTCTAAAATACGTAACAGCAGGACTGATTTGCATTGGGAGTGAGACAAATAACAAGAGGGAAAAACAAAGTTGATCTCATCTTCATCAATCTGTCTGCTGTAGATGCACCTGCCCATGACAGGATTGGTAATAGTGACCACTGCACATTTCTTGTGAAGATGAAGTCTCATGAATAGCTTACCTCCTGAGTTCTCAAAGCCTGCTCGTTATGAGTCTGAAGGACACTCTCCACGTGTCTGGCTGAGTACAGCTTCAATAACACTCAAGAGACTTGACACTATTTGCGATAAAGTAGCCTGCTTCATTGGCACCATATTCACAAACAATAAACTGATGCTATGTTACAGCAGTGTGTACTATCTATAAGATGTGTTGCAACCTGGGGACAGCTTGATGGGACAGTGGTTAGCATGGCTGCCTCACAGCACCAGGGACCCAGGTTCAATTCCAGCCTTGGAGTTTACACATTTTCCCTGTGTCTGCGTGGGTTTCCTCCGGATGCTCTGGTTCCCTCCCACAAACCAAAAGATGCATAGGTTAGGTGAATTGAATGTGCTAAATTGCCCATAGTGTTCATGGATATACAGGTTAGGTGCATGAGTTAGAACATAGAACATAGAAGAATACAGCGCAGTACAGGCCCTTTGGCCCTCGATGTTGCGCCGATCCAAGCCCACCTAACCTATACTAACCCACTATCCTCCATATACCTATCCAATGCCCGCTTAAATGCCCATAAAGAGGGAGAGTCCACCACTGCTACTGGCAGGGCATTCCATGAACTTACGACTCGCTGAGTGAAGAACCTACCCCTAACTTCAGTCCTATATCTACCCCCCCTTAATTTAAAGCTATGCCCCCTTGTAATACCCGACTCCATACGCGGGAAAAGGTTCACACTGTCAACCCTATCTAACCCCCTAATCATCTTGTACACCTCAATCAAGTCACCCCTAAACCTTCTTTTCTCTAATGAAAACAGCCCCAAGTGTCTCAGTCTTTCCTCATACGATCTTCCTTCCATACCAGGCAACATCCTGGTAAACCTCCTCTGCACCCGTTCCAGTGCCTCCACATCCTTCCTATAGTATGGCGACCAAAACTGCACACAATATTCCAGATGCGGCCGCACCAGAGTCTTATACAACTGCATCATGACCTCAGGACTCCGGAACTCAATTCCTCTACCAATAAAAGCCAGTACGCCATATGCCTTCCTCACCGCACTATTTACCTGGGTGGCAACTTTCAGAGATCTGTGTACATGGACACCAAGATCCCTCTGCTCATCCACACTACCAAGTATCCGACCATTAGCCCAGTACCCCATCTTTTTGTTATTCTTCCCAAAGTGAATCACCTCACACTTAGCTACATTGAATTCCATTTGCCACCTTTCTGCCCAGCTCTGCAGCTTCTCTATATCCTGCTGTAACCTGCCACATCCTTCCTCACTGTCAACAACTCCTCCGACTTTCGTATCATCCGCAAACTTGCTCACCCAACCTTCTAACCCCTCTTCCAGGTCATTTATAAAAATGACAAACAGCAATGGTCCCAAAACAGATCCTTGCGGAACACCGCTAGTGACGGCACTCCATGAAGAAACTTTGCCATCAACTACTACCCTCTGTCTTCTTCCATCCAGCCAATTCCTAATCCAAACCTCCAACTCACCCTCAATGCCATATCTCCGTATTTTCTGCAGTAGCCTACCATGGGGAACCTTATCAAACGCCTTACTAAAATCCATATATACCACATCTACCGCTTTCCCCTCATCAACCTCCTTCGTCACCTTTTCAAAGAATTCAATAAGGTTTGTGAGGCACGACCTGCCCTTCACAAAACCATGCTGACTATCCTTGATCACATTATTCCTATCCAGATGTGCATAAATCCTATCCCTTACAATTCTCTCTAAGACTTTGCCCACAACAGAAGTGAGACTCACCGGCCTATAGTTACTAGGGTTATCCCTACTCCCCTTTTTGAACAAGGGAACCACATTTGCTATCCTCCAGTCTTCTGGCACTACTCCTGTAGACAAAGAGGACATAAAAATCAAGGCCAATGGCTCTGCAATCTCCTCCCTTGCTTCCCAGAGAATCCTAGGATAAATGCCATCAGGCCCAGGGGACTTATCTATTTTCACCTTTTCCAGGATTTCCAACACCTCTTCTCTACATACCTCAAAGCCATCCATTCTACTTATTTGTGACTCAGTATTCACATCGACGACAATGCCCTGTTCCTGAGTAAATACTGAAGAAAAGTATTCATTCAGTGTCTCCCCAATCTCTTCCGCCTCCACACGCAACTTCCCACTACTATCCTTGACTGGACCTATTCCTACCCTAGTCATTCTTTTATTCCTAACATACCTATAGAAAGCCTTAGGGTTTTCCCTAATCCTACCGACTAAGGACCTTTCATGTCCCCTCCTTGCTGCTCTTAGCTCTCTCTTCAGGTCCTTCCTGGCTACCCTATAACTCTCAATCGCCCCAATTGAACCTTCACGTCTCATCTTGAGATAGGCCGCCCTCTTCCATTTAACAAGGGATTCCAATTCCTTATTAAACCACGGCTCCCTCGCACGACCCTTTCCTCCCTGCCTGACAGGTACATAATTATCAAGGACACTCAATAGTTGCTCCTTGAACAAGCTCCACATATCATTTACACTCTTGCCTTGGAGTCTACTTTTCCAAGCCACACATCCTAAGTCATGCCTCACCGCATCATAATTTCCCTGACCCCAGCTATAACTCTTGCCCTGTAGTACACACTTATCCCTCTCCATCACGAGAGTAAAAATCACCGAATTATGGTCACTATCCCCAAAGTGCTCACCTACCTCTAATTCTAACACCTGGCCTGGTTCGTTACCCAGAACCAAATCCAGTATGGCCTCACCTCTTGTTGGCCTGTCTACATATTGTGTCAGGAAACTCTCCTGCACACATTGAACAAACACTGACCCATCTAACGAACTTGAGCTATAGCTTTCCCAATCAATATCAGGAAAGTTAAAGTCCCCCATAACAACCACCCTATTACTGTCACTCATCTCCTGAATCACCTTCCCTATCCTTTCTTCAATGATTCTAGGACTATTAGGAGGCCTGTAAAAGACTCCTAACAGGGTGACCTCACCTTTCCTATTCCTAACCTCAGCCCAAACTACCTCAGATGGCAAGTCCTCATCCATCGTCCTTTCCACCACTGTAATACTATCTTTGACAAGCAATGCCACACCTCCCCCTCTTTAACCCCCACCTCTGACCCTACTAAAACATTTAAATCCTGGAACCTGCAACAGCCAATCCTGTCCCTGTTCTAGCCATGTCTCCGTAATAGCCACAACATCGAAGTCCCAGGTACCAACCCACGCTGCAAGTTCACCTACCTTATTTCGTATACTTCTTGCATTGAAGTATACACACTTCAAGCCACTTTCCTGTTTACAGACACCCTCCTTGGAAATTGATGCCATGTTCCTAACCTCCCTACACTCCAGGCCCTGCACCCTGAAGCTACAATCTGGGTTCCCATGCCCCTGCAGAGTTAGTTTAAACCCCCCCCAAGAGCACTAGCAAACCTCCCCCCAAGGATACTGGTGCCCCTCAGGTTCAGGTGTAGACCATCCTGTTTATAGAGGTCCCACCGTCCCCAGAAAGAACCCCAGTTATCCAAAAACCGGAATCCCTCCCTCCTGCACTATCCCTGTAGCCACGCATTTAAGTGTTCTCTTTCCCTATTCCTCGAATCTCTATCACGTGGCACGGGTAACAAACCAGAGACAACAACTCTGTTCGTTCTAACTCTGAGCTTCCAACCTAGCTCCCTGAAAGCCTGTCTAACATCCTCGGCACTCCTCCTACCTATGTCGTTGGTGCCAATATGGACCACGACTTCGGGCTGCTCCCCCTCCCCCTCCAGGACCCGGAAAACACGATCAGAGACATCACGTACCCTTGCACCTGGGAGGCAACATACCAAACGTGAGTCTCTCTCGTTCCCACAAAACCGCCTATCTGTGCCCCGAACTATCGAGTCCCCAATTACTACTGCTCTGCTCTTCTTCACCCTTCCCTTCTGAGTAACGGGGACAGGCTCCGTGCCAGAGACCTGAGCCCCGTTACTTACCCCTGGTAAGTCATCCCCCCCACAAGTATCCAAAACGGTATACTTGTTCTTGAGGGGAACGGCCGCAGGGGGTCCCTGCACTGGCTGCTTCCTCCCAGTCCCCCTCACTGTCACCCATCTATCTGCCATCTTTGGAGTTACTACTTCCCTATAACTCTGATCTATGACCCCCTCTGCCTCCCGAATGATCCGAAGTTCATCCAACTCCAGCTCCAGTTCCCTAACACGGTCTTGGAGGAGCTGGAGATGGGTGCACTTCCTGCAAGTGTAATCGGCAGGGATAGTTAGGGATAAATGTAGGGGAATGAGTCTGGGTGGGATATTCTTTGGAGGGCCGGAGTGGACTTGTTGGGCTAAATGGCCTGTTTCTACACTGTAAGGATTCTAATTCTCAATTTGCCAAAGATCCTTATAGCACAACTTCCAAATCTAAACCACATCCATTTGGAAGGACAATAGCAGCAGATATGTGGGAATACCACCTCCCAGCCACTTACCATCTTAGCTGGAAAATATATGCACCATTGCTGGGGTAAAATCTTGGAATCCCTTCCCAAATAGACTTATGAGTCGACCTACAGCAAATGGACTGGAGCATTCCAAGACTGCACCACCTTCTCAAGGGCAACTAGGCATGGCCAATAAAAGTTGGCTAGCCAGCGATGCCCATGTTCCACCAGTGAAGTAAAAAGAAACATAGGTGGCAGATCAGAAGACCGGAGGGAATATGACAACCAAAAAAGAATGGTTAATAAACTAATAAGGAGAGAAAAAATAAAACTCTAATCATAAGTA
Source organism: Chiloscyllium plagiosum (assembly GCF_037043375.1). Lineage (NCBI taxonomy): Eukaryota > Metazoa > Chordata > Chondrichthyes > Orectolobiformes > Hemiscylliidae > Chiloscyllium > Chiloscyllium plagiosum. The sequence goes on from NW_028270142.1 coordinate 76,978,749, forward strand.
TAAAAATAGATAGAAAGAGTTTCTATATATATATATTTAAAACAGAAAAGTTAACAAACTAAATATTGGTGCTATGTATACAATCAGTGAAGAGTACTGATAATGGAAATTTAAAAAGATAGAATCGTACAAAACAGAAACAAATCCTTTGTTCCAACCAATCCATGCCAACCATAATCACAAACTAAACTAGTCCTCTCTGCCTGTAGTTGGTACATATCACTCCAAACATTTCTCATTCATGTGCTTATCCAAATAAGACCATAAGACCATAAGACATAAGAGTGGAAGTAAGGCCATTCGGCCCATCGGAGTCCACTCCGTCATTCAATCATGGCTGATGGGCATTTTAACTCCACTTACCCGCCTTTTTCAAATTGACAAGATGTAATAAGTGACATGCTACAGGGGACAGTGCTGGGGCCTCAACTGTTTACAATTTACATTGGTGACTTGGATGAAAGGATGGATTTAGAGTATATTTGTCAAATTTGGTGATGACACAAAACCAAGTAGGAAAGTTGTGTAAAGGAAAGAAAAAGGGTACAAAAAGATAGCAATAGATGAAGTGAGTAGTCAAAGATCTGGCAAATGGAGCATAATGTGGGGAAATTGTCAATTGTGGAAGAAAGAATTTCAAAATAAGCATATTAGCTAAATGGTGAGATATTGCAGAGCACTCTGTGATCAAGTGTTTGAATCACAAAATGCTAATATGCAGCTACAGCAAGTAATGAAGAAAGCTAATGTAATGGCATAATTTATTGTAAGGAGAATTGAATGTAATAGGTAGGGACAATATGCCATAGAAAGGTTTAGAGATTGGATAAGAACATGATAGATGGAAGTTAATGTTGAAAACTGAGAGGTTATCCACATTGGTAGAAGAACAGATATACATAGTATTTCTTATGTGGTGACAGGTTGGAAAGTGTAGATTGCAAAGAGACTTTGTCAATAAGTCACTGGAGGCCAACAGGCAGGTCAAAATTATTGGGACAGTTAATGAAATGTTAAACTTTATCATAAGGCAATTTGAGAACAGAAGTAGTAAAGTCTTGTTTCAATTTTATAGAATATTGGTTAGACTGCACCTGGGGTATTGTGCATGGTTTTTGTCACCTTACCTTAGGAAAGATATTATTGTCGTAGAGAGAATGCAATGAACATTCACCAGACTTGTTCACAAGATGGTGCCATTATCCTAGGAAGATCTCATACTGGGCCTATATTCTCAAGAATTTTAAAAAATGAGAGGTGATCGCAACTTCTATTTTTGTTTGTGAATGTTTTACCTTCCTTTTGTAAAACTGGCCACTACAGAATTGCCAATTTTTCAGCTGTAGTTAACTTGCATTTCTAAACTTGAAGAATATGCTGTACAGCCTGGTTATTAAAGGAAATAACCTAAAGAAAAAATTTAAATATAGTCCAGACAGAAACTGCAAGAAGAAACTATGGTAATGGTAATGATAGGTTTGGAATCCAACAGTATTTAGAATGTCATGTTACTTGAATCACGATTTCCTGATATGAGATCATTTTACAGATGCAAATAGTGAAGTTGTCCTTCACTAAAGTAAGTCTAAATGTGCAGCTAGAGAAGGTGCAGCCAAAGGAAGCAACCATTTCTCGGGTTGAGAACCCTCTTATTTAGTTCAATGTGCACTGTGCATGAGAAACGACAGATTAATATGTTAACATATGTGGCTACATCCATGTAGCAATAGAAAACAAGTTCAATGGTCTGAAAAAATGTGCTAGAGCTGTTTTGAGAACAGCAAGTAAATGGTCTAACAGAATGAAAGTGTATCATATTTTAGGTTTTATTATGACAAGGTTTTAATGATGGCAGACATCTAGCAATTAAGCATTCATGAGTAACCTGGTGAAATATATTCATTAGGTGAGTCTTTCATTCCACCACAGCACAGACCATGCTGGACTACAGATCAGATTAATGCAGTGTATGTGAGATACCTCAGCAGTAACAATCATGCCTTTATTTTGTTGCAGTCATCTAGGCCAGGACAAGTTCTAAAAGGTTAGTTCCTATTCATCAAACATGTTGAAAATTGGCTTTTGCTGTCAGAGATTTCAGTTATTGAAAAGATTTACCAAAGTCTATATACCCAACAGGTTATTTTTACAGGGTCTTAATGCTTCAGTTTGTGGTACCCTGCTGCCACAACGGAGATGTGCTTCCTTTGGACTGACATGGTTGCTCCACCCACAACTGGACTTTCTGGCCTTTCCATTAAGGATGGTTCAGTTTTTTTCTACTGTTACTTTCTAATTTCCCTTAAAGATATTTCCATCATCAATCCCTCTAGTGTAAGACCTAAAACAACTTTTATTAAGGTAAGACATGGGAGCAGAATTTATTCTGCAATTCAATCAGATCATGGCTGGTGAAGACGTAACCCAAAACACACACATCATTCAAGAACTCTGTTTAACAATAAAAAAAATCCAAATTTTGCACTTGAATAGAAAAGATCTGAACAGATGTGTGTGATGGCATTATTAGTTGCAAGTATGAGTCTTTATACTATTATAATGTGCTCAACTTTTAAACTCACATTTCACAGAAGCACAGCTGTAGGGAGTTCAGAAAGTTTTAAAAGAGATTTTAAAGCAATTGCAGCCATCCCATTAAAATAATCCTTCCTGATTTCCCAACCAACTAGTGGCTGCAGATGTGATTTAGGCATGAATGATGGAATTTCAAATCTAGTAGATAAAGTAACAATCCAATGTTGCAGGTTGAAGGGGTTGGTGTTAGCAATAAGAAAATTGGAAGTGTCAAAATTGAGTCCACAAGCTCTCAGGCTTCTGATCATGTCATTAACACTGCCCTGGATGTGCTACTGAGAAGAAAAATATCTTCCAAAGTAAATGAAGGAAGAAACCATAAGCTGAAACACAGACGGCAGGGGTGTTGCAGAGAAGGCCAGAAACAGGAGTGTTGCTCTGAGTTCTTTATAAGATGCATTTCATTAATCAATCCGGATCAGGAAAGATGAATATAATGACAAATGACTTTTAGTACTCACGATCCTATTCCATTCTCTGCAATCTCATCTCAATAACTTCTCACACCTACTTGCATGTCCATCAATTCTTCTCTTTCAATAGACTTCCTCACACTGCAATCTAACAATTCAACACTGCCACTTGTCATCATCATCTTCACATAGTTTCATGTATCTTCCCCATGACTGTCATCCTCAGCAATCTACTGGGTAAAATGGTAAAAGGACCTTTTGTTTAGCGAATTCTGTAGACATCATGTGAAAAAGGAGCGAACCAGAGGAAGCCTACTCATAGACTGGATAGTTAAAAGCTGCAGCATTGTGTTTATGTGTAGCCAGCTTATTCTTTCTTTCTTCTTCAGATTTTCCTTCTGGAAGTGAAGAGTTGCAGTAGATTGCACATCATAGCTGATCACTTGGTAAATAAATATTAACTACAAAAATGCAGGATTAAATACTGATCCTTTTCAGAACTATTACGTTTGGTTAATATGCACTTGTTTCAGGTAAAACATCCTTGCTTTTCAGAAATTTCAGTTTTATTAATTAACTTCAATGGAAATCATTGAAGGTTTCGCATTCTTGGCTATCACAAATGGATAGATAGGAAATTCCTTGCTACCTGTGACATAATTAAATAAAAGCCATCCGCAAATTAATAACCATTGCAATTATAGAATTAATATATAGAATCACTGCAGCATGGAAACAGGCCCTCCGGCCCAACAAATCCACATCAACTCTCTGAAAAGTAGCTCACCTAGACCCATTCCCCTACATTTAGCCCAGACTAATACACCTAATCTACACATCCCTGAGTACTATGGACAATTTAGCATGGCAAATTCTTCTAACCTGCATATTTTTGGATTGAGGAAGGAAACTGGAGCATCCAAAAAAAACCCATGCAGATACAGGGAGAATGTGCAAACTCCACATAGACAGTCGTCCGAGGCAGGATTCGAACCCGGGTCTCTAGCGCTTTGAGGCAACAGTGCTAACAGAGCCACCATGCTGCTCTTATTATAAACATAACAATAACTTGCAACTTTTCTTTTTAATCTTGCTAAGACAAATATTTATTTATGTATTCCATCTTTCCAGACTTTCACATGTGCAGCTGAAGCTACTGGAGATGACTAATGACAAATCCTCAAATGAACAAATTTCTTTACAGGTGCACTGCAACAGAACTGCTACTGAGTGCATTCCAGGTCAGACAATCTCAAGTCAGTGAGCCCATTAGTCAGATATTTGGGTTTTCACCAAGTGCTCCAGACTTCACCACTGAGTAAGAGTAGATGTCAGTTACAAGGGCAGGCGATAAGCATCTATGTTGGATTACGCACATTTCTCCAAGCTTATCTCAGCTAAGAGCCCCATCTCTTCAAACAGAGAATACAATGGGGAAAGGAGAAAGTACATCAACAATTAGTGTAAGCTACACGTAGTCACATCATGACTGTACACAGTACAGTGGCACAGGTCGTCTCTGTCCTGTCTCACCAGAAGTACAGATCCAGCAGAGGTGGCAGCATTATGGTATTCAGTCAGGAAGGAAATTAATTAAGAGTCTTCAACATTAAATCTGAAGTCTCACGGTATCGGGTCAAACATGGGCAAGGAAACCTCCTGCTTAATATCACATACTATTCTCCTACCTCCCAAAAAAACCCCAATCTCTCCATGGGAAAATCAATGCTCCTCCATGTTGAAGAGCACTTGCAGGAAACAGGGGTAGCAAGTGCATAGAATGGATGCTCACCACGAATTATGGTTGGGTAGAACCACTATTGACTGAGCTGGTTGAGCCCTAAAGGATATTGCTGCTTCAATTAGTTGAAGGTCTTGAGAGAACCAATAGGGAAAATATATATGACGTCATCCTCAATCTGCCTGTTACAGGCGCACCTGTCCATTACTGTATCAATAAAAGTGATCACCAGGGGATCTTAAAATTGAGGTCTCAACCGGATGAGTCCACAACCAGGTATGTCCACATACAAAGAGTGTGACAGTCCAAACTAGCAAGTTATCATCCCATCAGTCTACTCTCAAAGCATCAGTAAAGTGATAGAAGGGGTCATCAACAGTGCTACCAAGCAGCACTCAGCAATAAGCTGTGCAATGATGCCCAGTTTGAGTTATGCTGAAGTTATATCTCCTCACCTCATTACAGCCTTGGTTCAAACATGGAGAAAACAGCTGAATTCCAGAGGTGAGTGAATGCTCTGTACTAAGGGATACATTTGATTGGGTGTAACGTCGAGAATCCCTAGCAAAACCAAGTCGATGGAAATTGGGGGAAAACTGCCCTGCCACAAAGAATTATGATTGGAGGTCAGTCACCTCAGCACCAGGATATAGCTGTAGGAATCCCTCAGGGTAGTGTCCTCAGCCCAATTATCTTCAGCTGCTTCAATGACCTACTCAGTATCTTTAAGGTTTGAAATGGAAATGTTCACTGATGATTGTACAAAGCAGTCCATTTCAAAATGCAGATCTGGGTAATATCCAGGTTTAGAATAACAATTGGCAAGTAACATTGACGCCATATAAATGTACCTTTAAACAAAACTGAAACAGCAACGGTAACCTTATTTTCCTTTATCTCTGTTCCTTGATCCAACCTTTGTATTGCCTCTTTCCACTGTTGTCCTGATCTCAAATTGCTCTGTGACTTTTGATTGTCCCAAATTGCTTCAGTTTACCTAAATATCTAAAGTTTTCTTTTTAGTTTTTGTTCTAACTTTAGTTTTCCCAAGAACCTTAAGTTTTTGTTTCTCTTTCAGCTAAAGCCAGATTCAAAATTGCAGATTCCATCACGATGTTAACATTGCTCGTTGGAATCGGTTAATTCATTGGGATGGATGGATGGTAAGTAAAGTGATGCTAATAGCGCATGTTCAATTCCTGTACCACCCAAGGCCATCATGAAGTGACCTCATAATCAACTTTACACCTTGCCTGACCCTCAGGTGAAATCACTATCATTTATCTCTCTCCAACAAGAGCACAGTCTTAAAGTACTCTTTGACTGTGGTGATAATGTTTTTAAAAATCACTCACTGAATAATTTATATAAGGCATTCAACAACCAATCTCTCTCAAGTGTTTTGGGTGCATGCAGCCGAATGTGGAGAGAAACTTAGAAGTCAATAGACAGGAACAAGTTGCCCAAAATACTGTTAGTTTTCTCAAATCTGATCCAATTGTCATGTGCAAACACATATTGTACTATGTTCCATTTCAGTCCATCGTTTAAGAGAAAAGAATAATGATACTAGTAAGAAAGATTTTACATCAAGATTTAATTATTAAGCAACTGGATAGTAAAAACATATAATAAATTCATATTTGTCTGTCATTCCATGCAATGGGCATTAAAATGGTTATGATTCTAAGTTTAAATTCTCATTAGATGTGTGAAATTTCAAAAAATTGAAATTCTCAAACAGCTAATATTTTCATTAGCTGGCAAAACACTGTTAACTAGTTCAATGGGAATTACCATACCTGGATAGACTGGCTGCCCATCACTTTCTCTTATAAGAGGAAATTCACGCACAACATCTCCATCATCATGTTCTGTCGATAACCATCGATCTGCATTAAAGTTCAAAATCTTTCCGCTATTTACACATTTCATCAATACCTGGAATAAAAATGTATCTCAATGGATATATTTAAATATAAAATTCATCCTGCATTTAACAACATGACATGACTTTTCTAATATTGTACCAATTGGTAGCTGTGGAATTCCAGTCCTGTGCTCACCAGCTGTAATTTCTTTATCATTCATGTAAATAATATGAATTACAGAAATGGTATTTCTACCAAGACTTATCTTTCTAAGAATTACCATAGGCTCCAAATATTTAGGGGTGGGGGAGGACAAAACTGAGTTTGATTGCAGAGGCATAGTGGAAATGTTGAATAAGTTGAGGTCTTACTAAATTTAATATTAATATTTGATTGTAAATTCTTGCTCAATTTTAGCATCCTGAAGCTGGCCAGGTTCACAGGTATCTGCTTGAAAGTGTGAAAGTAATAAAAGATCATTGCTGGAGACTGCTTGGATCATCACAGGTTGGTGAAGGAGATCAGCAACTGAAGAGAAGGGAATATAGAAGCTTCTTATGTTTCAAATAAATGGATCAGCCAATTGTTAATGCATAAGCAGTACTATAAATGTGCATGCACAAAAATAATTTGTAAATTTTGAACTGATTTAGAAACTAAATGTAACAAAGTTTGAGAGAAGATTTGTAGCTCGGGTGCTCGTTGTTGTGGTTCTGTTCGCCGAGCTGGAAGTTTTTGTTGCAAACGTTTCATCCCCTGGCTAGGCGACATCATCAGTGCTTGGGAGCCTCCTGCGAAGCGCTTCTTTGATGTTTCCTCCGGTGTTTATAGTGGTCTGTCTCTGCCACTTCTGGTTGTCAGTTTCAGCTGTCCGCTGTAGTGGTTGGTATATTGGGTCCAGGTCGATGTGTTTGTTGATGGAGTTTGTGGATGAATGCCATGCCTCTAGGAATTCCCTGATCAGTGGTGCTGGAAGAGCACAGCAATTCAGGCAGCATCCGAGGAAAGGCAAAATGGACGTTTCGGGCAAAAGCCCTTCATGAAGGGCTTTTGCCCGAAACGTCGATTTTGCCTGTCCTCGGATGCTGCCTGAATTGCTGTGCTCTTCCAGCACCACTGATCCAGAATCTGGTTTCCAGCATCTGCAGTCATTGTTTTTACCTCTAGGAATTCCCTGGCTGTTCTCTGTCTGACTTGCCCTATGATAGTAGTGTTGTCCCAGTCGAATTCATGTTGCTTGTTGTCTGCGTGTGTGGCTACTAAGGATAGCTGGTCGTGTCGTTTCGTGGCTAGTTGATGTTCATGTATGCGGATTGTTAGCTGTTTTCCTGTTTGTCCTATATAGTGTTTTGTGCAGTCCTTGCATGGTATTTTGTACACTACATTAGTTTTGCTCATGTTGGGTATCGGGTCCTTCGTTCTGGTGAGGCAGAACAACAACAACATCCAACATGAGCAAAACTAATGTAGTGTACAAAATACCATGCAAGGATTGCACAAAACACTATATAGGACAAACAGGAAGACAGCTAACAATCCGCATACATGAACATCAACTAGCCACGAAACGACACGACCAGCTATCCTTAGTAGCCACACACGCAGACAACAAGCAACATGAATTTGACTGGGACAACACTACTATCATAGGGCAAGCCAGACAGAGAACAGCCAGGGAACTTCTAGAGGCATGGCATTCATCCACAAACTCCATCAACAAACACATCGACCTGGACCCAATATACCAACCACTACAGCGGACAGCTGAAACTGACAACCAGAAGCGGCAGGGACAGACCACTATAAACACCGGAGGAAACATCAAAGAAGCGCTTCGCAGGAGACTCCCAAGCACTGATGATGTCGCCTAGCCAGGGGACGAAACGTTTGCAACAAAAACTTCCAGCTCGGCGAACAGAACCACAACAACTAAATGTAACATTTCTTGAAATGTCAAAAGGTAACATTACCCAAACATAGAAGAAATGAAACAGAATAATGTATTCTTATGATACGTATAATGGTACAGAAGGAGGTCAATTTGCCCATCATGTCTGCACCTGGGCATTTTGAGTGTTTGCTTTTTTCTCCTAACCCTGAACATTATTTATAGTTAAATAATCATCTAATGTATCCTTGATTGCCTCGATTGAATATGCCTCCACTATACTGATCGACTGTGCAATCCAGACCCTGACCAGTCGCTGTGAGATTTTGGTTTTCCTCATATCACATTGTTTCTTTTGCAAATCACAAAAATCATGCCTTCTGTTCTTGATTCTTTTATGGCTGGGAACAGTTTCTTCCAATTTACTCTGTTCAAACCCTTGATGCTTTGAAATATTGTATCAAATCTCCTCTTAGCCTTGTAAATATCTTCTGCACTCTCTCCAATATATTCACATTCTTCTTAGATGCAGCACCCAGAAGACCTGTCTACGATACTCCAGGTCAGGTTTAATAAGTGTCCTATATACTCATCAAAATCTCCCTAACTTGTACGATGTCTCTATCAATAAAGCCTAGCATACTATACGTTTTGTTCACAGTTCTTTCTGCCTGTCTTGCCATCTTTAGTGACTTAGTACATAGATATCTATCTCTCTCCTCTTGTATAACCCATAAAATAGTGTGCTTTATTTTATGCCATCACCATTATCTTTATACAAAAGCGAATCGCTTTACACTTCTCGACAGTGAACGCTATCTTCCAACTACCTGCCCAGTCCACCAACTCATCAGCATCCTTTTAAGGTTCTACACTGCCTTCCTCACAGATTCTAATTCTCCAAAGCTACGTGTCATCAGCAAAGTTTGAAACTGTCAGCTGCACAGGAAGATCTAGATCATTTATATATGTATAGATCAAGAAAAGCATGGGATTGTAATATTGAAGAACCGTGAAAATCCATTATAAACCTTCCTCCAGCCTGAAAAATACCCATTAATGATTACCCTTTATTTCAAACCCCTCGTGTAAATTTTGCATCCATATCGTAACTATGTTTTTGAATCCGTGGCCAGTAACTTCCCCAAATCTGTTGTGTGCCTTCCTCCTATACAATTTTCCAGCCATGTATCCAGCTGTCTTTCAAATTCTGTACTCACTTAATCATGGTACCCAAAGCAATTAAGGGATTTCTTGCTTAGAGATGCTGTTAGCTAATTTTTGACCTAGCTTCCAAAATTCTTTTGGATGTAAGTTTGCTCGCTGAGCTTGGAGGTTCATTTCCAGACGTTTCATTACCTTACTAGGTAACATCTTCAGTGGGCCTCATGTAAAGCAATGCCTGTTTGTCCAATGTAGTGTTTGTTAATAGCCACCAGGATACATGAACACCAACTAGCCACAAAATGATATGACTCTCTCTCACTAGCATCCTCACATATGGATGAGGAAGGACACCACTTCGATTGGGACAACACATCCATCCTAGACCAAGCCAAACAAAGACATGCACGAGAATTCCTAGAAGCATAGCATTCTAACCAGAACTCTATCAACAAACACATCGAGTACCCGCTGAGAACAGGAATAGGAAGTGACTTCATCACAGGAAATAATCACAGGAAATGACATCACCAACCCAAAGAAACCCAAACATATAAATAGGAAGCAGGAATTTTCAGCATTGCTTTGCCTGAGGCCTACTGAAGATATTACCTAGTAAGGTAATGAAACATCTGGAAATGAACCTCCAAGCTCAGCGAGCAAACCTACTTCCAAAACCTCAACCTGAGCTATAAATCTTCTCAAAACTTTTTAAATTCTTATGCAAGACCACCTTTGTCGTTAGCACTAAGTGGAAGATGACTTCAGGCCATTCACCCTAACCTATTCCGTGATACCCGAGAACTGAAGACCAGGGAGGTAACAAACTGTCTTGAAGTCATATCAACAGCCACAGAAACAGCTCTTTGGCCATGCTAAATTGCCCACAGTGTTAGGTGGATTAGACAGGGGTAAATGTAGGGCAATGGGTCTGGGTGAGTTGCTGTTCGGAGGGTCGCTGTGGACTTGTGGGGCCAAAAGGCCTGTTTCCACACTATAGGGAATCTAATCTAATCTAATCTAAGATTTGATGGTTATGCCATGAAAATACAAGCATGCTAGATTAGAGTATGTGAGGGAAGTACAAAATCTGCAATAGTTATTATAATGCAACAGTCTCAATGAAAAGATTTGTAGAAGGTATAAGAGGGAGGACTAAAGCAGAACTGCTCATTCTAATTGCTTATGGACTTTTTGAACTTCTGGGTAATCCAAGATGGAGGACGGGAAAAATTTCTGGCTGTAAGAGCTGCTCATTGTTTTTGAGGTATTTCAGATGCTGGAGGTGATTTCCTCAAATTCCAGGAGCAGTAATTACTGTTTTATATGCTGTTGCATTGTTTTGGAACTTTGGAAAAAAAAGTCAAACCAACAGCAGTTTAAATGGGAGAAAGGAAGCACGTGGTGAGGACAGTGCAGGAGAGAGAGAGAGGAGAGAGAGGAGAGAGAGGAGAGAGAGGAGAGAGAGGAGAGAGAGGAGAGAGAGGAGAGAGAGGAGAGAGAGGAGAGAGAGGAGAGAGAGGAGAGAGAGGAGAGAGAGGAGAGAAGAGACAGGAGGAGAGAGGGAACCTGCACAGTTACCACCTTTGCTGTTTGAATTCATGTATCGCTGGACATCGGAGTGCATCTGGGAAAATTAACAAACAGTGAAATTCAAAACTAATCTTGGAGGAACTGTTGGGCGAAGTTCACAGCACAGAATTAGATAAGTTAATTGTTGTTTTAAGTTTGTCCAAGAGAAAGGTGCAGTAGTCAGTATAGTGGATTCTTTCTTAATTATATGTTTTTGGAGATAAGTCTCTTGATTAAACTTAAAATATAAGCCATAGCTATTAATTTAACCTGGGGCAGTGTTTGTAGAGGAATAAGATGGTGTTATTTTCTGGGTCTGTAGATTGTGAAGGAGCAAAAATGGCCTTTGCAGTGATATGTACTTCTTGTCAGATGTGGGAGTTTAAAGAGAGTTTAAGGGTTACTGCGAATTATATCTGCCATAAATGCTGTTGGATGCGAATCTTATCAGATCGAGTGGATCAGTTGGAGAGACAGATAAAAGCGATGAGGAATTTGCAACAGCAACAGTATGTGATGGATGGCAGTTATAGGAAGGGGGGAAAGTCTCAGATACAGTCACGTAGATGGGTTAACTCCAGGAGGGGTGAGAGAGGTCAGCACCTAGGGCAGGAGTCTTTTGTGCATATACCCATTTAAAACAGGTATGCTGTTTTGGAAAATGTAGGGGAACGTAGCACGAACAGCCAAGTTTCTGGTATTGAGACTGGATCGAATGCAACGAGGGGTACGTCGGCTTCCAAGAGATCAATTGTGTTAGGGGATTCTGTAGTCAGAGGTACAGACAGACGTTTCTGTGGCCAGCAGCGAAAAAGCAGAATGGTGTGTTGTTTCCCTGGTGCCAGGAGGTCTCTTGAGAGGGTGCAGAATATTCTCATGGGGGAGAGGGGCCAGCAGGAGGTCATTGTCCACATTGGAACCAACGACATTGGAAGGGAAAAGGTTGCGACTCTGAAGGGAGATTACAGAGAGTCAGGCAGAAATTTAAAAAGGACGTCCTCAAGGGTAGTAATATCTGGATTACACCCAATGCTACAAACTAGTGAGGGCAGAAATAGGAGGATAGAGCAGATGAATGCATGGCTGAGGAGCTGGTGTATTGGAGAAGGATTCACATTTTTGGATCATTGGAATCCCTGTTGGGGTGGAAGTGACCTGTACAAGAAGGACGGATTGCACCTAAATTGGATGGGGACTAATATACTGGCAGGGAAATTTGTTAGAACTGCTTGGGAGGATTTAAACTAGTAAGGTGGGGGGAGGGGGGGTGGGACCAAGGGAGATAGTGAAGAAAGAGATTGATCTGAGACGGGTACAGCTGAGAACAGAAGTGAGTCAAACAGGGACAAGGTAGGACTAATAAATTAAACTGTATTTATTTCAATGCAAGGGGCCTAACAGGGAAGGCAGATGAACTCAGGGCACGGTCAGGAACATGGGACTGGGATATCATAGCAATTACAGAAACATGGCTCAGGGATGGGCAGGACTGACAGCTTAAATGTTCCAGGATACAAATGCTACAGGAAGGATAGAAAGGGAGGCAAGAGAGGAGGGGGAGTGGCATTTTTGATAAGGGATAGCATTACAGCTGTGCTGAGGGAGGATAATCCTGGAAATACACCCAGGGACGTTATTTGGGTGGAACTGAGAAATAAGAAAGGGATGATCACCTTATTGGGATTGTATTATAGACCCCCCCAATAGTCAGAGGGAAATTGAGAAACAAACTTGTAAGGAGATCTCAGCTATCTGTAAGAATAATAGGGTAGTTATGGTAGGGGATTTTAACTTTCCAAACATAGACTGGGACTGCCATTGTGTTAAAGGTTTAGATGGAGAGGAATTTGTTAAGTGTGTACAAGACAATTTTCTGATTCAGTATGTGGATGTACCTACTAGAGAAGGTGCAAAACTTGACCTAACTCTTGGGAAATAAGGCATGGAAACAAGAGAGAAGGTGTCAGTGGGGGAGCACTTTGGGGCCAGCGACCATAATTCTATTTGTTTTAAAATAGTGGTGGAAAAGGATAGACCAGATCTAAAAGTTGAAGTTCTAAGTTAGAGAAAGGCCAATTTTGACGTATTAGGCAAGAACTTTTGAAAGCTGATTAGAGGCAGATGTTTGCAGGTAAAGGAACGGTTGGAAAATGGGAAGCCTTCAGAAATAAGAAAACAAGAATCCAGAGAAAGTATATTCCTGTCAGGGTGAAAGGGAAGGCTGGTATGTATAGTGAATGCTGGATGACTAAAGAAATTGAGGGTTTGGTTAAGAAAAAGAAGGAAGCATATGTCAGGTATAGGCAGGATAGATCAAGCGAATCCTTAGAAGAGTATAAAGAAAGTAGGAGTATACTTAAAAGGGAAATCAGGAGGGCAAAACAGGGACATGAGATTAGATTAGATTACATTACATTACAGTGTGGAAACAGGCTCTTCAGCCCAACAAGTCCACACCGACCCACCGAAGCGTAACCCACCCATACCCCTACATTTACCCCTTACCTAACACTACGGGCAATTTAGCATGGCCAATTCACCTGACTTGCACATCTTTGGACTGTGGAAGGAAACTGGAGCACCCGGAGGAAACCCACGCAGACAAGGGGAGAACGTGCAAACTCCACACAGTCAATCGCCTGAGGCGGGAATTGAACCCGGGTCTCTGGCGCTGTGAGGCAGCAGTGCTAACCACTGTGCCACCGTGCCGCCCAGATAGCTTTGGCAAATAGAATTAAGGAGAATACAAAGAGTTTTTACAAATATATTAAGGACAAAATGGTAACTAGGGAAAGAATAGGGCCGTTCAAAGATCAGCAAGGCTGATTTTGTGTGGAGCCACAGAAAATGGGGGAGATACTAAATGAATATATTGCATCAGTATTTACTGTGGAAAAGGATATGGAAGATATAGATTGTAGGGAAATAGATGGTGATATCTTGCAAGATGTCCAGATTACAGAGGAGGAAGTGCTGGATGTCTTGAAATGGTTAAAAGTGGATAAATCCCCAGGACCTGATCAGGTGTACCCAAGAACTCTGTGGGAAGCTAGAGAAGTGATTGCTGGGCCTCTTGCTGAGATATTTATATCATTGATAGTCACAGGTGAAGTGCCGGAAGACTCGTGGTTGGCAAACGTGGTGCCATTGTTTAAGAAGGGCGGTAAAGACAAGCCAGGGAACTATAGACCGGTAAGCCTGACCTCAGTGGTGGGCAAGTTGTTGGAGGGAATCCTGAGGGACAGAATGTACATGTATTTGGAAAGGCAAGGACTGATTAGGGATAGTCAACATGGCTTTGTGCATGGGAAATCATGTCTCACAAACTTGATTGAGTTTTTTGAAGAAGTAACAAAGAAGATTGATGAGGGCAGAGCCGTAGATGTGATCTATATGGACTTCAGTGAGACATTCAACAAGGTTCCCCATGGGAGACTGATTAGCAAGGTTAAATCTCATGGAATACAGGGAGAACTCGCCATTTGGATACAGAACTGGCTCAAAGGTAGAAGGCAGAGGGTGGTTTGGAGTGCTGTTTTTCAGACTGGAGGCCTGCGACCAGTGGAGTACCACAAGGATCAATGCTGAGCCCTCTACCTTTTGTCATTTCCATAAATGATTTGGATGTGAGCATAAGAGGTACAGTTAGTAAGTTTGCAGATGACACCAAAATTGGAGGTGTGGTGGACAGCGAAGAGGATTACCTCAGATTACAACATGATCTGGACCAGATGGGCTGAAAAATGGCAGATGGAGTTTAATTCAGATAAACGCGAGGTGTTACATTCTGGGAAAGCAAATCTTAGCAGGACTTATATACTTAATGGTAAGGTCCGAGGGAGTGTTGCTGAACAAAGAGACCTTGGAGTGCAGGTAGATAGGATAGTGAAGAAGGCATTTGGTATGCTTTCCTTTATTGGTCAGAGTATTGAGTAGAGGAGTTGGGAGGTCATTGTTTCGGCTGTACAGGACATTGGTTAGGCCACTGTTGGAATATTGCATGCAATTCTGGTCTCCTTGCTATTGGAAAGAGGTTGTGAAATGTGAAAGGGTTCAGAAAAGATTTACAAGGATGTTGCCAGGGTTGGAGGATTTGAGCTACAGGGAGAGGCTGAACAGGCTGGGGCTGTTTTCCTTGGAGCGTCGGAGGCTAAGGAGTGACCTTATAGAGGTTTACAAAATTATGAGGGGCATGGATAGGGTAAATAAGCAAAGTCTTTTCCCTGGGGTCGGGGAGTCCAGAACTAGAGGGCATTGGTTTAGGGTGAGAGGGGAAAGATATAAAAGAGACCTAAGGGTCAACGTTTTCACGCAGCGGGTGGTACGTGTATGGAATAAGCTGCCAGAGGATGTTGTGGAGGCTTGGACAATTGCAACATTTAAGAGGAATTTGGAAGGATATATGAATAGGAAAGGTTTGGAGGAATATGGGCTGGGTGCTGGCAGGTGGGAAAAGATTGGGTTGGGATATCTGGTCGGCATGGATGGGTTGGACCGAAGGGTCTGTTTCCTTGCTGTACATCTCTTTGGCTCTATGAACTGGGATCTGAAGGCTCCACAACCATCCATCTTTATATATTATACATTCTGATACAAGCATAGCTGGAGGTAAATGGAAGTGAGATTAATAAAATGGCAAAAGTGGAGAGGCAGGCTGTCCCACTAGCAAGATGTGTAGCAAGGGCATTTTCTAAGTGTCCTTTGGCTGTATACACTTTATGATGTCATAAACCTTTAGAGGAATTCTATCTGCTAAAATAGAAACTTTTAGCATGTCACACAGTAGGAGAATCTAGTTCTCAAATGTTATGCCATAGGTTTATTTCAGGGAGTGATTTTTTAACAGCCAATTTGCTGTATCAGGTAAGATACCAATAACTTATTTTGAAATAAGTTATACATATGTAAATAATAATCTTAGTAACTAAGAAAATTGCAAAAGCCCTTCCCAAATCCAATTTTTGTCATGCACAATGTACCTTATCCAACTTCCAGTGAGGTTTTGTACTTGTATTATCATGTGCAATGCGAATCTTGTAGATATGGCCAACATTTTCCATACTGACCTAAAGATTGAAAGCATATTACTTAGTTTTTTTAAGCTGATAAACAATAGAGCAGAGCACTGTAGCAGCTCTTTAACTAGCAAAATATACTTCTTTATTAAGAAAATAAATTGAAATGAATTTTGATAATCTCCAAAGAAATAGTTAAGTGCTTTGAGCAACTACGAGCATTGGAAGTTTGAGCAAGGAGAGAGTTATATGGGATTACCTGAAATTCATCACTTTGATTTGGGAGAAAGATATTGGTATTATTGCTTTTCAGAAGCCTCAACGGTCCTGCCATACCTTTATCACCATATACCCACATGGAAACATTGGCATTGGTACCCGAATCACCCGTCTTTGTCACCACTATCCAATTCTCAGAAGCAGCGTTCAACTTAGAGATTCCTAGCAACAGAAACAGTAAAAAAAACCAAAATCTCATTAAAAAATAACAAAGCTTAGCAAAAAGTAACATTATCACATGGAATACATATGGTCACATTATTGCAATATCACTGAACTAGTATCCTAGAGGCTCGGACTAATGATGTGGGATATGGGTTCAATTTCAACAGCTGGAGGAATTTAAATTCAATTAATGTGTGGAATTATAATGATTAATTATAATTGTTGTAAAAAAAAGTCTGGTTTCCAAAAAGTCCTTCAGAAAAGGAAATCTGTCATGCTTATCTGGTCTAACCAACAAGTGACTCTAGATTCAGAATAAGTGGTTGACTCTGAGCTGCTATCTGCTATGGCCTAGCAAGACTAGGTCGGTTTGGCCCTCTGAGCCTGCTCCTCCATTGAGTCGAATCATATTTCTCATGACAACTTTCCTGTCATTTTCCCATAACCCAGGATTTCCATACTGATCAAGAATCAATCACAGCCTTAAATATACACAAAGTCTCTGCCTCCACCGTTCTCTGTGGCAAGGAGTTCCAAAGATTCCCAACTTTCTGAGTAAAGAAATTTCTCTCAGCTCAGTCTAAAATTAGCACCCCTTTATCCTGAGTCTTAGACTTTCCCAAGAGGGAAAACATCCTCTCAGTAATTACCATGTCAACCTAAATATCTTCTATGATTCAGTGAGATCACATCTTATTCTTCTAAACCCCAATATGTAGAATCCCACCATATGGAGGTGTTCAAAATTAGAAGCAATTTTGACAAGGTAGAAAAGGATATTCTGTTTGGACTGGTTGATATGTCAGTAACAAGGTGGCACAATTTCAAGACTGTCATTAAGAGAGCTGGGAGTGAGATGGGGAGAAACTTGTTTACTCAAAATTCTTAGGATTTGGAATTAGCTGCCTGGGAGAGTGGTGGAAGCAGATTCATACGAGGTTTCAAAAGAGAGCTGTATATATATTTGAACGACATGCATTTCAGTGATTACGGAGATAGTGCTGGACAATAGGACTAGCTGGGTAGTTCTTTTGGGAGTCAGTATAGATAGGATGGGTCAAAATCAAGAGCGTGGTGCTGGAAAAGCACAGCAGGTCAGGCAGCATCTGAGGAGCAGGAGAACCAACATATTGGGCACAAGTCCTCTGTACAGTAAAATTATACGAACCTGTTTAGCTTTTGTTCATAATATACTTGTTCCATATCAGGGATTGTTCTAGTGAACATTCTCTGAACTGCCTTCAATGAAATTATATATTTCCATAAAAACGGTGACAAAAACTGCTCATAGTACTCCAGATGTGATCTTGCCAGCACCTTGTACAGTTGAAGTAAGACGTTCCTACTCGTATACTCCAAATCACTTGAAATGGGCTAATATTTTATGAATAACTTGCAGCACCTATATGCTAGCTTTTTCTGTATCTTGCACAAGTATCAGCAAGTCCCTTTGTATTGGAGCTTTCTACAGTTTTTCTACAGATAAACAATATTTGTTCACCCTTCCAAATTTCAGTTCACAGTTTCCTATATTATAGTCAATTCGCCAACTTTTAGCCTATCAATATCTTAACCTATCAATATCTCTTAATTTAACTGTTTGTATCCCTCTACAACTTGCCTTTCCACCTACAAAAATACCTAGCATTTCAAATAAATATTTATCATATATGTATATTAATACATTCTAAACTAATCAAGGAATAGAAGGCATCAGTTTAAGATTAATGGGGAAAAATTAAAAGGAAACCTGAGGAGCAACTTTTTACACAGAGGGTTGTATGCATATGGAATGAGCTGTCAGCAGAAGTGGTTGAGGTGGGTATATTAACAACATTTAAATGGCATTTGGACAAATACATGAATAAAAAAGGCTTAGAAGGATATGGGCCAAGGGTTAGTGTGGGACACATTTTGGTCAGCACAGACCAGTTTGAGCCAAAGGGCCTGTTTCCACACTATAGGACTCTTACAACTCTGTAAAGAAATTGAAGGGATAAATGACAAGATCACAAAGTGCAGTGTCGCATGCAGAATGGCACCATATTGATTGGTTTTATGATCTGATGAGTTTTCAGTAATAAGGCTCCAGAAAGCACAAACAACAGGGAGGGTTATAATATTTGAAAGGTAACTAGTGTTTATTTTCATCTTTCAAGTTAAGGATTACAATCCATACTCAAACCTCTGATCTCAATGAAGAAGTCTGGGAGAGCAAGGAAATTAAACGTATCTATGTGCAAGCCTGTGCATTGAATTCATCTCTGTGAGGTATAGGATGCTAAAATAACATGGGAAAAAAAAAATCAATTTGGAGTTAAATAAATCTTTCTAACTCATTCCCTGTCCTCAACAACAAAGAATTCTCCACAAGTACATATAGAAAAAATGACAGAAGATACCACATTTGGAGATAAATATACATGGAGAAATGTAATTATTTGAAGACAACTCAATTAAGTTTAAAGTTTCTGTTTAAATTTGATACCTTACATTGTTAGCTAGATATTTTACACTTCAAAGCACTGTAATAGCAATAAATTGAATTTTCAGGATCTAATTAATACTGCAAGATTAACTGATTTGATTACGATACATTCATAATTTTTAAGGAGAAAGTGAGGTCTGCAGATGCTGGAGATCAGAGCTGGAAATGTGTTGCTGGCATCCAGGGAACAGGAGAATCGACGTTTCGGGCATAAGCCCTTCTTCAGGAATCCTTCCTGAAGAAGGGCTTATGCCCGAAACGTCGATTCTCCTGTTCCCTGGATGCTGCCTGACCTGCTGCGCTTTTCCAGCATCACATTTCCAGCATTCATAATTTTTATGCAGTTGATGAAAACATTACAACATACATAAAGCAGGCTGTCATTGCCACTGCTGGTGTACATCAACACCATCAGCCGTAGAGATGATGGTGGAATGTAGCAGGACTTGAAGCATACGTACATATTTTTCAGCAGACAGCAAAGCAAACAAGTTTACTTGGAGAGACCACCTAAACTCTGTATAAATTTTTAGCAAAGAGAAGTTATGCATGACCTAAACCAGAATTGGGCAAAGAAATGGGAGATGGAATATAATCCTGCTTAGTGTGAGGTAATAAGGGAAGGAAATTCACAATAAATGTTAAGTCCCTATGAAGTACTGAGGAACAAAGGTGCTTTGGTGTACAAGTCCATAGATCCATGAAAGTGACAGCATAGGTCGAGAATGTGGTGAAGAAGGCATATTTTCCAATCCTCCTCCATTATGTTGGGAATAAAGTATCACTGCATGCAGCTTAAAGAAAAGAGACACTGAAAATAGAGTCACTCAGCACAGAAACAGGCGCTTTGGCTCACCGTGTCTTCGAGGAGAAAGTGAGGTCTGCAGACGCTGGAGATCAAAGCTGAAACTTTATTGCTGGAACAGCACAGCAGGTCAGGCAGCATCTAGGGAACAGAAGATTCGACGTTTCGGGCATATGCCCTTCTTCAGGAATGAGCAGAGAGTGTTCAGCAGGAGAAGATAAAAGGTAGGGAGGAGGGACTTGGAGGAGGGGCGTTGGAAATGTGATAGGTGGAAAGAGGTCAAGGTGAGGGTGATAGGTCGGAGTAGGGTGGAGGCGGAGAGGTCAAGAAGAAGACTGCAGGTCAGGAAGGCGGTGCCGGGCTGGAGGGATTCGGCTGAGACAAGGTGGGGGGAGGGGGGGATGAAGAAACTTCTTTGCCGATCACCAAACACCAAACTACACCAATCTCATTAACCTGCATTTGGTCCATAGCCTACTATGCCCTGGCATATTAAGTGCTCATCCTGGGGATTCTCAAATGTTGCAAAAGTATCTGCTTGAACTACCCCCTCAGGCAGCACATTCCATATTTTTACTATCTTCTGAGTGAAAAAAATTCTTATATTCACATATCTCTTATAAACCACTCTTTCTTGTCTTAAACGTATGCCCTCTGGTCTTAGACACATCTGACATGGAAAAGAGATTCTCACAATCCACTCTGTCTGTGCCCCTCGTAATTTTGTATATCTGAATCCCATTCCTTCTCAATCTCCTCTGCTCCAAAGAAAACAAACCTAGCCCAGTCAGTATCTCCTCATAATATTTATCCCAGGCAACCTCTTGCACCCTCTGAGTGCAATTACTTTCTTTTGATAGTGTGGCAATCAGAACAGCACACAGTATTCCACCTGTGCCATATCAATGTTTTATAAAGTTTAGATTAGATTAGATTACTTTAGATTAGATTAGATTACTTAGTGTGGAAACAGGCCCTTTGGCCCAACAAGTCCACACCGACCCGCCGAAGCGCCGAAGTTGTAACAAGACTTCCTTGTTCCTCTACTCCACATTCCAGCTAATGAAGATAAGCATCCCATATGCCTTCTTCACCACATTCTCTACTTATGTTGTCACTTTCAGGGAACTATGGACGTGTAAACCTTTGTTCCTCAGTACTTCATAAGGACTTAACATTTATTGTGAATTTCCTTACCTTATTGCCTCACACTTAGCAGGATTAAATTCCATCTCCCATTTCTTTGCCCAATTTGCCAGCTGCTCAATATTAGACTGTAGCATGGGACCATTCTTCTCTGAATCAACAATGCGAACAATTTTTGTGTCACCTTCAAAATTATAAATTATACCTCTACATCCACATCAAATTCATTAATGTACATAACAAACAGCAGGGGTCCTAGCACTCATCCCTGTGGTCACCACTGTTCACAGGCTTCCAGTTACAAAACAACCCTCCAACATCATTCTTTGCCTCCTATTGTAAGTCAATTTTAGATCCCGTTTGCCAAATTGCTCTAGATCCCATACGGTCTTACCTTTTGATCAGCCTTCTATCTGGGACCTTGTCAAAGACCTTACTGAAGTCTATGTATATCTGCACTAACCTGAATATATTTAGTCACCTTTTCAAAAAACTTCAATTAAATTAATCAGACAAATCCTGTCCTAACAAGTCTTGATTAATAACTGTCTTTCCAAGTATTGATTAATCCTGCCCTTTAGATTTTTTTCCTTTTACTGAAGTCAAACTAACTGGTCTGTAATTCTCAGCATTTGTAGTTCTTGGGTTTTTGGTTTAGGTTTTAGCTCACTACCACATTTCTTCCAGGTATGCCCAACTTGAAGAAGTTCTGTTCCTCTCTCCAACAGAATTTTCATTCTAATTATTTTGTTGTTTCACCATCAATGCATTAGTGGCTTTTCATTCTCTACCAGGCTGACCTTTACTCATTCCTGTGTCTGCCCAACTGTTTTTCGCTCTCCCTAGGCTCCATCTCCACCTATTGCTCACTCCTTCCCCCTTCCCTCACCCATTCTCTTGCACATATACCAACCTTTTCCTAGCTACAATTAGTTCTGAAGGGTCACTGGACTCAAAATGTTAACTTTGCTTTCTATCCACAGATGCTGCCTGACCTGTTTCTGATTTCCAGCATCCGTAGTTCTTTGGTTCTTTTTTGGTTTGTAATTACCTGGCCTATCTCTGCTGCCCTTCTTTAACAAGGAATTGCATTTGCTATCCTCCAGTCATCTAATCCTTCACCTGTGGCCAGTAAGGTATTAAATAGCTCTACTATAACCCTGGCAATCTCTTCCCTTGCTTCCCATAACAGCCTGTATACATCTGGCTCTGAGGATTTGTGCACTTGTATGCCTGATAAAACATATAATATTATGTTTATCCTTATTAGTCTTAAAGTATTCTCGAGCCTCACCATCCCAAACAGTGGCTCAGTGGCAATGTGCCTCGCAGCGCCAGAGACCCGGGTTCGATTCCAACCTTGGGCGACTGTCTGCATGGAGTTTGCACATTCTCCCAGTGTCTGCATGGATTTCTTCTGGGTGCTCCGGTTTCCTCCCTCAGTCCAAAGATGTGCGGGTCTGGTGAAGTGGTCATGCTAAATTGCCCATAGTGATAGGTGCATTAGTAGAGAGTAGGTAAATGGATCTGGGTGGATTGCTCTTCAGAGGGTCGGTGTGGATTTGTTGGGCTGAAGGGCCTGTTTCCGCACTATAGGGAATCTAATCTAAAAAATAGGGAGAGGTGAGGAGGTATTAGGAATGTGGAGGATTGGAGCAAGGTGTTCAGATTTTGGATGAGCAACTTAAACCTTGAATTTCAGGATACACATGTTTGAGTTTATGCCAAACTGATAATAGCAATGAAAGGTGATTGACCAGTTCGTCAGTAGATGTCAACGTAATAGGTATGGAAATGCAATTTCATTGTTGCTCTCTTAGCCGAAAGGCTTATGAACTGACCAATACCTATATAGCCAGCAAATCGTTCAGGAAAGCACTTACTGACATTCCCAATGTCACTCTGCTGGAAGATGCAAGTTTGATGCAATAGTAGCATACTTTGCAGTATCTTTAATTACTTTAACATCGAACAATCATTGCAGCCATCCAACAGGTTCAGTGAAACTCCCAAATCTTGCATGAGGTGTGATTTATCTTACCGACCAACACAGGATTCAGTGCTTTGTAACATAAATGAGATATGCTCTACAAGACAACCTTAGGCTAAAACATGACACAATCCAGAGAATCACAAAGCACAACAGAATTTTCCACAGTATATGTAGGAAGAGCCGCCAACCAAGGTATAATGCCAAAGAAACTTCCAAAGCTCCACCCATGGCACAAAAGCATATGTGCTCAACAAACTCCAAGAGCCGACTCTCACGTTACAGCTTATGAATTCCAGTCAGTTAGTACAATTTCACACACTGCGTGAATGCCATCATAAAATTTGAAGCCCTCATCTCAATCCAAGTGATATACTCCAAAAGAAATAGACAAAATCAAAACTGGTGCATCTGGAAATATTATCCCTGTTTGTATTTTATATGAGATGTACTTAGCAAATTGGCGCAGTGTGGTGCAGTTCACACAAGATAAGCTAACTTTGCAATGGGTTCAACAACCTGTGCATTTGTGCTTTCGACCGTAAATGCTAATACAGCTCCTCAGATGAAGACCTGAAACTTTTTATACTGTTGAAACAGATTGGCCCCCTAATTGCCAATAAGCATGAACTTATACATACTTATATTCCATAGGCCTAACAATTCCAACCAGTTGCAACACCAAAGATTCCAACCGTTACATCAATCTTGTGTACTTTGGTTACAGAGTAGGGCAGGTTCAACAAGTTATGTCAGAAGATGGTCATCTGCAACAACTCAAAAATATCAAGTGGCCTGGATTTATTCAATAAGGCATCAAGCCAGTACATTCATTCTGGTGATTCAGAGATGAACTAGGACTCTCCAAGAATGTAATCTTCAAAGGCAAATAGGTTATAATTCTATCAGACAAAAACATTATCTCCAATATAGATCAGATGGGCACAGAAGAAAAGTGTATAAATCCTTATTTTTGCCCAGCATTAATATAATACTGATATCTGGACATTTCATCAATGATTCAAGTCATGTGAAACATGCCAATTCTATTAACCTTAACAACTGAGAGAACCTTTCCTTCCACACAAGACATTTTCTGAGACTTCACCTTACAAAGGAGCAGTACTCCAAAAGTTTGCAATTTCAAATAAAAGTGTTGGACTGCAACTTGGTGTCACGTGACATCTGACTTTTCCACCCCAGTCTAAAACCAACACCTCCACTTCCATGTCCAAAGAACTATTATATTCCATGTAACTGATTCTTTCACCAAATATCCTTTTGTGAGACAAATTAACAATGGTACTAGTACAACAATTGTTAGCACATTGACCATTATATTCAGTATTTTGCCTCTTAACAAATTGCGACCAACTGCAGAATGCAGTACACATTTCAAAGTTATGTGCAGGAAAAGGAGTGTTCAATGTATTACCTCACCTATCATTATCCTTATTTGAATATTCTCACAGAATACAGTCTTTGCATTATAAAAGCCACAATCATTAAACTTAAAGCAATCTGCAAAGATTTTTGAAAAATCTGTGTCAAAAGTATGCAATATTCCATGGGAATGGTTTAACCGTAATCAGCAGTGCTGATGTTGTGGGATACATCCACACAATTCTTCCCTCCCACGCTCTCACTATCCAACTACATTTGAGACATTGTTAGGAAGAAGAGAGAAAAAGGTATAACAGCATGCAGACAGTTATGCCATCTTGAATCAGAACAAAGCAAAGGAGTTTGAGATTTTCACATAAACATATGGGTACATCAAAAGGTGCTTTGCCATTGTGTTCAACATAGGTCACACGTTGCTGAAATGAATATTGGAATAATGGCCAAGTCATGTGAAAAAAGAATTTAGCATAGCCAAACTCAATATCATCTACCATCCGTCACACAGCATCTACAAAAGATTTATCATCAGACAACCACACATCCATTACACATGATATATTTCCATCAGTGACAAAAAAGCACACAAACATCTTGATGCATTGCTACATTATGATATTATGATAACTGCATAAGAATTAAGTCTGGTTACGATCTATGTACACCAAGGTAGCATCTGAACATAGAGATACAGTTATGTATTTACATCCTTGTACATGTCATCAAGAAAGCGCTCATGATCATTAAAGGAAAAGGAGGGGTGCTGTATTATGGTAGAATCCTGTCCAGACAGGCCACACCTTTAAGATAATCACATGACACTATGATCTGTGACATGATATTTCAATATAAAAGGTACCCACTTCATTTACAGTCATTATGAAGTCAATGTGTGTGTAATGTATACTAATATCAGTAAGCAGAGAATCTAGACTGTGTGATATTGTAGTGATATTGTAATGTTGTAAATAGGTAGAATTGTGAATAAAGAATTAAGACATATGATTTAATCAAACAAGATAAATATATAGTATATATCATAATCCACATATTCAATGCATTTTCATTTCAGGACTGAAATTAACTGTGACATCACTGTATTCGGGAAAATTTTGTCAAAGGCCAAAAATAACTGTGGTTTTCTCCTGACCACTTGGTGGTGGTGGATAGTGGCTCTTCAATAAAATCAAGAAGATTTATTTTTTTCTCCTGATCAACTTCATTACTTTACCAGGCACCAATAGGAAAAAGAATTAAAAACAACAAATGTTGGAAATACTCAGCAGTATTAGCAGAGCTTGTTAAATGAAAACAGTTTGTTTTCAAGTTGAATGTACTTTCATAAGAATTCCTTTACAAGAATTCTGAATATTGGAAATAAAGGTCTGTTTTGTAGAAGATGACTCTGGGCCAAAGAAATGGCCACAGAGACAAATATCACCAAAGAAGAGATTATTGTTCTGCTAGGCTTAAATACATTAAGATGCGGGTGTAAGAAAAAATGCTGAGTCCTTTGCAAATGACAGATGCTTCAGCATCAGAAAGGAAAAGGTCAAAAGAAGAATGATGCACACATGATAAGGAATGCAAGAAAAAGAAAGTGAAAGGGAAGAATGGTCTGGAAGGGCATGGTTAGTTGCAGCTAGTGATGCGTAACTAACCCTGAATCATTGATGCTGTGACAGCAGTAACTCATGCTGTGCTGAATCACTAGGAATCACCTCTAATCATGGATAAATCCAAATAAAATAATATGAAGCAAGAGACAGTTGCTAAGAAAGGAACTATCACTGTTAAAGTGTTCTTTTGTACATATATTTGATCAACCATGAAAAACGAAATAGAAAATTGTGAAGATAAATACAGTAGAAGGAAGAAGTGGAAATCTCAACAGAGAGAGATGAAGAGGTTTTTCACAGTGGGCATTCCTGGATGAAAAGTGGCAGTAAATTGAACTAATGTAATATCAAACTCTGTTCAGATCATATGAATGTGGAAAAAAATGAAATGCTAGAAAATGCTAAGGTGCCATCATCTGTGGAGGTAATGCATCAGATCAATAACACCTCATCAGAGCTTTAAATGTGAGATGAATGAGTTTTTATTTCCCAGTCTTATTCTGCCCTTTTTCTTTGAACAAGGATAATGTTACCTCACTTTCAATTTAATGGCATCACCCCAACAAGATTATCATTATTCCTGCTAATGTATTAACAGAGATGGAATCTATCCATGATATTAAGACAAATCTATGGGTAATTGTTCAGTTTGAACAAGCAAACTTAAAATTTCAGTCTTGTTGGTGTTAATAGAAATTTTTTTTAGATTAGATTACTTACAGTGTGAAAACAGGCCCTTTGGCCCAAGTCCACACTGACCCGCCGAAGCGCACCCACGCAGACCCATTCCCCTACATTTACCCCTGCACCTAACACTACGGGCAATTTAGCATGGCCAATTCACCTAACCTGCACATTTTTGGACTGTGGGAAGAAACCGGAGCACCCGGAGGAAACCCATGCAGACACGGGGAGAATGTGCAAACTCCACACAGTCAGTTGTCTGAGGTGGGAATTGAACCTGGGTCTCTGGTGCTGTGAGGCAGCAGTGCTAACAACTGTGCCACCGTGCTGCCCACGCTCATGAAAAAGAAACTGCTGAGGCCAGGTTATATAAAAATTTCAAAATTGGAATTGATAGATTTGGTTATGAAAGTCTATTGAAACTTACAGAACCAGAGGAAGGAGATGTTGTCACCAAACAGATCCATCATGATCGAAGTGAACACACTTAAGAAGGCTTGATGGGATGAGTAGTGTATCCTGCTCCCACATTCCTATGATACTCAAGCCCAAGTCAACATGTTGCTCTCATCACAGTTCTCCATTTTCTCCAATCAATACTCCAAATAAACTTTTGATACATGCTTTGTTCTACAGTCAATAAACAAACTAATGTATAAGAATAACCATTATGTGGAAACTGCAAACAATACCACTTTAGAATTGTCTGGTTTGATTTTTTTTAAAATTTACTTCAGGGAAGTGGACATTGCTGGCTGGCCAGCAATTATTGCACATCCCCAGTTGCCCTTCAGAAAGTGGTGGCCTTCTTGAGCCACTGTCCACCTGCTGTGCATTAACCCACAATGCCATTAGGAAGGGCATTTTCAGGATTTTGATCCAGCAGTGAAGGAATGCTGATATATTTTCAAGTCAGTGTGATGAGTGGCTTGGAGAGAAATGTAAAAATGATGGTGTTCCCATGGATCTGCTGCCCTTGTCCTTCTGGATGGAAGTGATCATGGGTTTAGAAGGTGCTGTCTGAAGACCTTTGGTGAATTTCTGCAGTGCATTGAGTAGATAGTACACACTGCTGCTACTGAGTTTTGGTGGTGGAGGGAATGGATGCAGTGCCAATCAAGCGGGCTCCTTTGTTCTGGATGGTGCCAAGCTTCTTACGTGTTTTTGGGACTGCAATCATCCAAGCAAGTGGAGAATAATCAATCACATTCCTGACTTGTACCTTGCATATGGTGGACAGGCTCTGAGGAGTCAGGACGTGAGCTATTCACCGCAGTATTCCTACCTCTGACTTGCTTTTGTAGCCACTGTGTTTACGTGGTGGGTCCAGTATGATTTAATGTTATATTCTCATTATTGACAAAACAAAGAACATTATTTCTTAGTAGACTTTGAAATGCACTTTAAAACTTTCCAGCCGAAGGACTTCAAGCAACTTCACATCGTTTTCTTGGTTCCAACTCTTGCTGAAGGCTAGATTAGGATTACAGAGGGATAATTACTAGGGCAACAGTCACTCATGAACCATGAAATAAATAAAGGAACGAGACTTAAAATCTTGGATTTTCAGATTAATGCTTAGTGAAAAGCACAATGAGTTAAAGTATGAGCAGAAAAGGAAGAACAATGTATAAGGAGCCAGGACAATAAAAGCAAAATTACAAAAGTGGACTAATTGGATAGTGTAATGAGGAACAGGTCATTCATAATGAAATGCCAATAGCACAAAGGCATTAGTTGTAATTGCTTACTGTTCAAACTACATTGAAAAATAAGATATGGTAGACTGACTGTATTGTTCAAGGACATGTATTTTTCATTGCCAGCAAAATGAATAAGGAAAAATAACAAAGGAAGAGCTAAGACAGCTGCTTTGCTACATTATGAGAAATGAAGAAAAAAAGAGCAAGCCTATTATACCAGCAAAGTTAAGTTATACATTATGATAAACTGTAAATGATTTTCAGGAGACCCTGCAGATTTCAAATAAGATGACAAAGAACTAACTTCTTTGACTTGTACAGAACGGTCTGGTGATCCTTAATGATGAGTTTTGCTTCATGATAGTTTTGTTATGTGGAGAGACAGTTATATTCCAATGCAAATAAAATTATATAGACCATTTACAAAGTATTCTAGAGTCTTGCTTGATTTTTGACTTGTTGATTAGGTTCACTTGTAAGAAAAAAGCAATCCCCTTTGTTTGTTGTAACAAGATTAATCTCAAAATTATCTCTTCTCTCTCAGACACAGAAGGAACTTATGTTTTAAAAAGAGACAATTTAACCAGGATTTCTTCAATTCACAGGAAAGTGTATTCATTAATTCCTAAATGTAATACAAATACAACATATACATACAGATTGGAATAAAAGGTGAGCCCAAAAGAATCAAAGTTAAAAAAAAGGGGTTTTATCTTTGAATTGTTTGTGACGAGCAGCTAGTTGAATGGTGCAGCTGTTGTAGTGGAAGTTACCAACAGGATTGACATCGGTAACTGAACAGACAATTTTTGAGATTTTTGGTTTTATCAGTTGATTTTTTTAAAAAATCTGTTATGTAGGACTCAGAGGGACGAAATCTTTACCTGAAACTTAGGGTATCTAGCGAGTAGTTTTTTGACTGTGACCTTCACTCCCATGCTATCAGTTGTACGTAGATTGGCACACAGCAGAATATTCAGTATTCTGATGCACACCAAGAGAGTGAAAACTAGCTTTAAACCTCTGTCTATGGATTCTTCAACATGAAAAAACACAAAATGTGCCTGAAGTTTGGGACGTTATTCACAGTGGGAGGCTTGCTATTGATCAGGGTGCTCATACGCCTTTATTACCTTTGTAGTCACAAGAAATGACATTACTGTCTGTTTGAACTTTCTTTGACATCTTTAGGTGTTTCATTCCATTGGCCCCACACAGAATGTTTTATGCCTGCAGTTATTGAAATCAAGGGATTACAGAGAGTGGTAAACTCAGCCCAGACAATCACAAAGGCTAACCTCCCATCTATAGAATCCATCTGCCAGGCCCGCTGTCAAGGAAAGGCTGCCAGCATTCTCAAAGATCCATCTCACCCGGGCAATGTTTTTCTA
Source organism: Chiloscyllium plagiosum (assembly GCF_037043375.1). Taxonomy (NCBI): domain Eukaryota; kingdom Metazoa; phylum Chordata; class Chondrichthyes; order Orectolobiformes; family Hemiscylliidae; genus Chiloscyllium; species Chiloscyllium plagiosum. The sequence goes on from NW_028270142.1 coordinate 77,008,679, forward strand.
CAACAGGGAGAAGGTACAGAAGCCCGAACGCACATACTACTGGTTTTGAAACAGTTTCTATCCTGCTGTTGTTAGAATACTGAATGGACTCTCAAACCTGTGTTTTTGTTTTTGCTGCTGTTTACCTATTATTTACTTATCTATGCTACTTAACTCTGTGATCTGTCTGCATTTCTCGCAAGACAAAGCTTTTCACTGTGCCTCCGTACACATGACAATAAATTCAATTAAATTCAATGTTCAGGGAGAGCATTGCCTGGTATGCTAGCTCCAAGGTGGCACCACTCACATCAATGATCATTGTACTGTGAAGTGATGATTTGTCTTCTCTACATATTCCTGGCAGATAGTTGAAAGTGAGGACTGCAGATGCTGGAGATTAGAGTGGTGCTGGAAAAGCACAGCAGGTCAGGCAGCATTCTTGATGAAGGGCTTCTGCCTGAAGCGTCGATTTACCTACTCCTCAGATGCTGCTTGACCTGTTGTGCTTTTTCAACACCACTCTAATCTTGCCCCATATTCCTGGCAGATGTTAGCTGAATGCATACAAATGTCCATAGCAAGCGATTTCCAGCATAAATTACAGCAAAAATGTCTGTTTGCATGCTTCATGTCATTTGACACTCAATTGCCTTAGCAATTGCACTAAAGTACATAATTTCACATTATAACATAAAATAAAAGCAATATACCGCACATACTGGAAATCTGAAAAGACGTAGAGAAATGCAACAGATCTGGCAGTATATGTGGACAGCTCTAACCTTATGAGTTTCTCAAGCACTTTGCTGTTAATTCCATGAAAATCTGTATGTACTGAACAATTCTGATACTTTCTATATTATGTAATACTTACGATTGCGGAAACTTCTGTTTACTTTTGGCCTTTCCTTAATTTTTTCGAGCATGTTCGGTAAACTTACACTTTTTGAAAGATCCTTTTTTTTCACTGCAGAAGATATGAAATTTGGTGTGATAAGGTTATTTGATACAGTTGGCAATCTGTAGCTACCCCAAAACAATATTATAATAATTATTAAAATGTCCATTTCATCTTGTATTTTGGCTTGCTAGCTTGCTGCTAATTATTTTTTTTGAGAACAAACGTATTGGGATATTCACCTGGCCTTTGGTCATAATTGCTGATGTTAGAACAAAGAAGAACAAAGAACAATACAGCACAGGATCCTTCGGCCCTCCAAGCGTGTAAAGACACATTTTGCCTTTTCGTACTAGAACTGTCTTCACTTATAAGTTCCACATTGCTCCATTCCCTTCCTATTCATGTATTTGTCCAGGTGCTTCTTGAATGCTGCTTTTGTGTCTGCTTCCACCACCTCCTCCAGTAACACGTTCCAAGCACTCACCACCCTTTGTGTGAAAACCTTGCCTCACACATCTCTTTCAAACCTCACCCCCTGCACTTTGACCCTGTGTCCCCTAGTAATTGACCACTCCATCCTGGGAGAAAGTCTCATAATTTCTACTCTATCCATGTCATTCAATCTTACAAAACTCTACCAGGTTACCTCGCAACCTCTTATGTTCCAGTGAAAACAAACCCAGTCTATCCAACCTTTCTTCATAGCTAAAATCCCCCATACCAGGCAGCATCCTAGTAAACCTTTTCTGTACCCTCTCCAAAGAATCCACATCCTTCTGGTAGTGCAGTGACCAGAACTGTACACAATATTCCAAGTGTAGCCCAACTAAAGTTCTGATAAAGCTGCAGCATAACTTGTCTATCCCTATACTCAATGACCCTTAATGAAGGCAGGCATACCATAGGCCTTTTTTTATTACCTCATTTACTGGTGCTGCCACCTTCAATGACCTGTGGACCTGCACATTCATGATCCCTCTGCATTTCAATACTGCTGGGGGTTGTATAATTTCCCGTATAATTTCCACCTGTACGTGATCTTCCAAAATGCACCACCGCACATTTGTCCAGATTACACTCCCCATCTGCCATTTTTCTGCCCATGCTTCCAACTATCAATTTCCTGCTGTATCCTCTGACAATCCTCCTCACTATCCGCAACTCCACCAATCTTTGCAACATCTGCAAACTTACTGATTAGACCAGCTACATTTTCCTCCAAATCGTGTATGTAGATCACGAACAGCAGAAGTCCCAGCAAGGTGTGATGGCAGAAATGTAATGGCAGAAATCAGAAGGCTGGAAAGTGAAGAAATCATCAAACTACTCCAGGTTGTACAATGGGCAGCACTAGTCATACATATTGTGAAGCCTGACAGATCAGTTTGCCTTTGTAGGGATCTTAAACACTCAGTAAACCACGTTTCACAGCTGGGAATAAATATCTACTCCCTCGTGTAATAGATTTTCATGCAAAGCTGGTGGTGTGGGGGAGGGTGGCTGTCCTTCATGAAGCTGGACATGGCCATGCATACTTGCAATTGCTATTACATGAGGATTCCCAGAAGTATACTATAATAAACACCATAAGGGCTTTTACCAATGTACAAGAGTGTCATTGGGATATCATCAGTTTGTGCAATATTTCAGTGGATGATGGAGAACATTTTACAAACTTGCCATTTATCTAGATGCTAATAACAGGGAAGACCAATAAGGAGCACTTGGAAGACTTGACTGAAACAGCATCAGAACACCAATGCCAAACCCAAGATTCCACTAAGTGAGACAGTTTACTTCAGTGAACAAAGTTTGGTGTAAGAACCATGGCAATGGCCCTACATGGGTAACAGGCATGGTTGATGTGAGGTCAGGCCTAGTGATATATAAAGTTTGGGTAGATATGACAGTCTTGACCAAGCAGGTGGCTCATATGAAAGCTGAAAGCTCACAAACAGTGTGGGAGCAAAATGTGCCTGGCTCCTTGCCAGTCTTTCTGACAGTTCTAAAACTGACAAGTTCTTCCTCTCCTTCAAGCTTTGAAGATACCTTGGAATCTGGTGGACATAGCAGATGTTGCTGCTTTATTATCTTTGCCGCCTGAAGGAGAGAATGAATTTCTTCCGAGTCGCGCTGGGCACAAAAGGCGAACTACTGTGTGTTACACACTTCCCATGTCAGAGGCAGAGTTGAAGGAACCTGGTCTGGTGCGAGATTTAATATTTAATTTCCACTTCACTTGCATTCAATGCTATGCATTCTTCAATAATGCAGGCTTTCACTTGTCAGGGTCATCTTATTAACGAGAATGTATCACTTTTATGGATCAAATAAGTATTTATCACTGCTTAATAAAAATGCATTTTAGTCCAGTTTTTGCTTTTGAGAGAAATTTTATCGGCCTTCAAATTTTTGACTCAAACCAAATTTCCATACTTCTCGATTATTTAGTGGAAGATAATGAGGAGAAGTATAGGAAAGCCAGGCTAATTCTATTATAGGAGAGTAAAGTCCACCCATCAGCGTCAATCAAAGTGGACAGACATTGCTATGGTTCCACAAATGGTTCCACAGCCTTGTTTAAGGAGGCTGCACTTCAGCTTAGAAGTCCTGGTGCCACCTGCTGGAATCAGACTTCATGCTCACTTGCAATGTTCATACAATGCTGCATGATTGTCAATATCATCACACAATTTGAATATCAATGATCCTGCAGGCATGTGTTGCAAACCTCTCATGTTGGAGGACAGTGTTGCTCCCCAGTGAATGTAGTAAAGTGTAATAAACAAACTAGTTTTAGTAAATATAATGATCAGCAAACTATGTACAAGATTTCCAGCTGTCACTCACATCGAAGTATTTTCTCCTTCTGCAGAGCTCATCTGTTCTACACAATGGTGGACCCCACTGCCCCAGGACCTGGAAGGCACGTTGATCCAAGGACTGAGCTGAGTCCTTTCATTACTGGAAAATTTTGAGATAACTAGATTGTGAGAATTGTCACCTGCTATTGATGGATCTTTATGAAGCCTTTGGCCTAATGCCAATTCAGTGACTAGCCAATCAGAGCTATGGCCTCTGCTAGTGCCAATGCCTAGACCAGGGATTCTGCAAAACTGTCAGAGTGACAGCGGAGAAGGTGGAGTAAGGATCGCAGGTCAAATGGACATTCTTTGTGAGGCGTGCTCCTGGATTGTTGTGGGTTCCAAGCAACAGACATTTCCGGTCTGCAGAATTTCCTCAGCAGAGGTTACTTTAACATGGCCTATATGAGCATGAAGCAATGTGAACATCTCCTGAAGGTATCCGAGGGGAGAGGAGGTGAGGGTTTCCTCCCTGTCCTGTCTGCAGCACCGTTGTTCACTCTCCCTGCATAGAGGAGATGGGTTGTCACAATCCACCACATCCTGGTTGCAGACATCCTGGTCTTCCTGGGAAGGTACATACATCTCGAAGAGGACAGCACCAATGCCGTGGACCCCTTCACAATCTGCACCAGCAAATAGCATGTCAAGTTAACCCTGAAGGTGGAAGTCTGTGGGAACATCCTCCATCCACTCATCAGCTTTGCAATTGGAGCCATGGCCATCTGAACATGTGTGGTGGTCTAGAGTGTGCTGAACCTGCTGGAGATCAGCGCACATGGCGGAAGACTGCAACATGACCCTCTGCAGAAGCTACAAACAGAAGGGCCACCTGATTAAGGACTACAAGGAGTCCAAGAGCTGCAACCTGTGTGGGGAAGCAGGCCACATACATAAGGCATGCCCAAGACCATTGGCGGGGGCGATGGAGGGGCAATGCAAAACCGCGCTCCTCCAAAGGGCAGTAAAGTACCGATGCCCAGCTACTCCTGGGAGGAGTGCAGAGCGAAGGTGAAGCAGAAACTGTTCCTTTGGGAGCATTGCTACTTCTCCATTGTGGGTAAATACCTGATCATCAGGTTTGAGTAGCTCTGGAAGTAGTCAGTATGTAATGTCCTTGAGACCCTGCGGGAAAAGGAGCAGGTGGATTCTGTTGCATGATTCCCTAAGCAGACTATCAAAGTCATTTAGCTGAATGCCTCATCATCAGAACTTTCTAACAAGTGCCAAGACATTGCTTGCATACTGGTGAGAAGGGCACCACCTTGTGAGATCCTTCATTTATGGCAAATCAGTTTGCACCACCACTCACTGCCCTCAAAGAGGCTGTGAGGGGGGTTGAGACTGTCATAGATCTCCTTCTGAAATGTGCCTTTGCAAACGAAGTCCGGAAAACAAAAAAAGTGGTTTTTGTTGAGGATCATCCTAAACAGCTCCATGACATAAGACTCAATGCTCTACGGGCTGTTCCCCAGCACCCAAACATCGACTGCGCTGAGAGGACCAGCAGCTTAGTGGAAGATGCTCTTTGGTCTGCCTGAAACTTGTTGGTCTTCCAGAAGAAGGAGTTGACCTCGGTGGGGATTGCAAACTGGCACATTTCAGGACTACATGCTGAGGGATGCACTAAAGTCTGGGACAGCTAGCGCCAAGAGGCAGTTGGAAAAGACCACTGTCTGAGGTGCTTCTGCTTAAGTTAAGTGGGGTCTGTTCAAATATTGGACCCTCCCAGTGCCTCAAATGTATGTAAATATATTCTGGCTCAAGTAAGAGATGCCTTTGGTTTGTATGAATAGAGCCAAACTCCAATGATTACTTGTTTCCTTGATATGCTACTGCACAGAACCAAACTGTAGTTGTGACTGGATATATATATAAGGATTTTCTTTGTCAATAAAGTAAAAGTTTAAGTTTTTTAAAAAACTTGTTGCCACCTGTTTAGCCAGGAGACTCTGGAGCATTTCGGTCTGAGTGGGCCAGAAATGCTGAGAGTCTTCTTGCCAGAGGTAACTTCACCATCCCTAGCTGGAGCTTCCAAGGGTTGGAGGGGGCAGGCATGATGCAAGTGGAGGGCCATGATATCTCAACAGTGTCCTGAATGGGGACTTTTGAAGGAGCTCCCCTTCACAGCCTAGTGCCTCCTGACACTGGCCTGCCTCTTTCAGAGGGGAAAGCACCTGGACTACAATCACAGCTCTCTATCCCATTCTCTCCCTGCCTTCTGTCCTAAGGAGCCATGCGTGGACTAATAGAGTACCAGTGTTGTCAACTCTCCTCATTAGCCCTTGAGGGTGTTAGACCTGCCTCTCTAGGCAGATGACAACCTGCCAAGTTCAAAAGATGGTCACAAGATCGGTTGCACTGCTGCAGTCTGGGTGATTACAGACATTGAAATGATGAACTTCCTACACCATTGTAGTGTCTGAGCAATGGCAGGCAGTGAATCATTGCTACATCATCTCAGTTTCTCAGTAAAGAGGGTCAGTGCCTCTTTTATGACTATTTGCCATTGCTGATCCCCTCTATGCAGCTGCACGTAGTCCCTCATAGCTGAGACCATGGTAGCTCAGCAGTAGCCTGGTCTCCAGCAATCCTGGAACTGCTACTGGCCTGAGACATTTCTCCCTCACCTGTGTGTGGAGTTGCATGTCTATATAACTCAGTAGACAATTTCACAGAGCCCAGCAAGATATTGTTGACTGTGAGGGTGTAAGAGGCAGTTAACAGTAATAGTCCATCCAATGGCTCCCTATGTCGAATACTGGAAGGTTGATGAACTCTCCTCTGTTCAAGGGGGAAAGTGGGTGAGTTTGTGGTCTATGACAAAAGAGGCAGAAGGTGTTGCAGCTGCTGCTTACTAGCCAGGTACCAACCATCGCTAATATCACCATGCAGGTGAGACAGCAACTGTTATTTACATGGGTGTCTGGACATGGATGTCTTTGCATACTCGTAGGAGCAGTCCCTTCCACCTTCTGCATCTTTTTCCTCAAATAGCGATTTTCTGCCATTGTTGACAGGGCCCGTAAGCCTATCTGACCCATTTCCTATGCTTCTGCACTCATCCCTTCTCTCCCTTCCCACAACACTGATGGGTTGCACCTTGTCCTTACTTGTCACTACAACAGCACCCACACTTGAGGAATGTCAGATCAGCCATGTCATATAATCCCTACAGTGCATAAAGAGGCTATTTGGCCCATCAAATCCATTTCAAACCATCAAAGAGCTACCCCACTCTACATAACCCCATACTTTATGTGGCCAACCTACTTAGCCTGCACATCTCTGGGCAATCCACGTAAACTACACATCTTCAGACTGTGGGAGGAAACTGGAACACCTCATGGAAACCCATGCAGACAAGGAGAGAAAGTGCAAACTCCACAGTCACCTAATGGTGGAATCGAACCTGTATTCCCTGGCGCTGTGAGGCAGCAGTGCTAATCACTGAGGCACCATGCCACCATGATTCTATTGATATGCTGAGCAGGCTTGAGGGGCCTAATGACTTAACTCCTGTTCCTATATCTTATGAGCTCACTGTATTATGATCATCTTTCTATGTGGTATCGTACATGACAAATAATGTCTTGATGCTCCAAAAAAAAAACAGAAACAGCTGGAGAAACTAAGCAGGTCCAGCAGCATTTGTGGAGTGAATTCCGATAACATTTTGATACTAATTACCTTTTTTCAGAGCTGGAGTACCTGTTGAGTTTCTCCAAGACTTTCCATTTTTGTTTTGGATTTCCAGCATCCGTAGTTCTTTGTTCCTTGGCTTATGCCTGACAAATTTATTTTGACCTCTTGCCTCCTATTCAAATCCCCTTGCAATAGAACCATAGAGATGTACAGAAGAGAAACAGACCCTTCAGTCCAGCTCATCCATGCCTACAAGATAGTCTAACCTAATCTAGTCCCATTTGCTAGCATTACCCCATATCCCTCTAATCATTTCCTATTCATATACCCATCCAGATCCCTTTTAAATGTTGTAATTGTACCAGCCTCCTAAATGATTTCACACTGTTAGCTTTCCTAAAAACTTATTGTACCCGCATATTAACCTTTTGTTAATCATGCACAAGGACACCATATCCTTCTGCAGCTCAGCGCTCTTCAATCTACCACCATGGAGATAATAAGCATTTTTTATTCTTCCTTTAAAAATGAACCTTTTCCAAAATGTACCCCATTTGCCAGATCTCTATCCATTCATTTAACCTTTTTTTAAGCCACCTTATGTCCTCTTCACAATTTACTTTTGACCTATCTTTCTGTCATCAATAAATTTAGTAACCATGTCTTCATCTAAGAAGCTTACATAAATTATAAAGACTTCAGGACTCTGCACTGATTCCTGAGACATATCACTCATTACATCTGGCCAACAAGAAAATTTATATCTAGTCTCTTTCCTGTTAGCTAGCCTATCCATTCCAATATCTTGCCCTCTATAGCTCAAGCCTTTATTTTTCACTATGACCTTTGATGTGGCTTCTTATCAAATGCCATCTGGAAATTTAGGTATAGTTCATCCATCAGTCCCACTCTGTCCATGACATTTTGCTTTCTCCAAGAACACCAATAAATTAGCTTCCATTTCACTTTCAGAAAACCATGTTGACTCTGCCCAACTAATTTGAATTTTTCTAAGTAGGCTATTATAAATTAGCATATTTCATAATATCTTCCAACATCTTCCTTTTGACAGATGTTAAACCAACTGGCCTTTCATTTTCTACTCTGTCTCCCTCCCTTTTTGAATAAAGGAGTCACATTTGGTCTTTTCCAAATTAATGGTATTGCCCCTGTAACTAAGCAATTTTGGAAAATTAAAACTAACTGCAGGTTTTGCTTTTTCTTGTCACAGATAAACTGAATGTTGAGGGAACGGAAACCATCTCCAGAAACACCAGACTGCTCACATGGTGCCATGATGTAAGAATAAATGGTCCAGCCTATTGCAACTTGAACACAGAAAGGTGGCAAAGGTTACAAATCACATCTCTGCTTGGCTGTTCAAAATCTTATGAATTCTCCAACCCTCTTGCATTTATTAATTCCATAATGCGATGGTGAGGAGCTGTTGGGAGATGTTGAACCTTTCACCTGGAAATCCCTGAAAGTGCTTGCCCCGTCATCCAGACTACCCTCCACCACACCTCCTCCATTCCCTGCTCCATTGCTCTAAACTCTCCCCCCTTCAAAATATAATAAACATAAGGTACCCCTTGTCCCCAACCCACTAGTCCAAGCATCCAGTATATCTTCCTTAAACATTTCCGCCAACTCCAACTAGACCCCACCCACAAGAACATTTTCTCCTCCCCACCCCTCTCTACCTTCCTTAAGATTCCCTTCGCCAATCTTTGGTTCGCACCAACCGCCCATCCTCCTGAATCCCCGTTAACCTCCCCGCAACCATAAAAAATGCAAAACTTGCAGGCACATCATCTCCCTCACCTCCATCCAGAGCCCCAACACAGTCCTTCAGGTGAGACAGAGGTTCAGCTGCCCCTCTTCCAACCTAGTTTACTGTATCCAGTGCTCCCAATGTGGTCTTCTCTACATTGGTGAGACCAAACGTAACCTAAGGGAACATGTTGCTGAGCACCTCAGCTGGGTCCATAAGGGCAAGTCTGACCTCCCGGTCACTGCTCATTTCAACTCCCTTTCCCGCCCTTCTTTAACATGCCCATCCTTGATATCCTCCATTGTCACAGTGAATCAGGCTGTAAATTGGAGGAGCAACATCTCATCTTCCACCTGAATAGCCCACAGCCTGGAGGACTCAACATTGAGTTCTCTAATTTCAAATAATCTTCCCACCCATTCCCTGACTCCCTTTCCAGGGCCGCCTCCTCCCTTCTAACCCTCCAACTGACCCTTCCCTCTAGTTACCAACTGGATTCATTCTTCCTATCGAGCAGATCATACCCACCACCTGTATTCACCTATCACTACCTTATCACTCTGCCCCTCTCCCCAACCATAACCCTTCCTATTCCCTCTATCTGCAGCTTCCCCTAACCCACCCCCATTCCTGAAGAAGGGTTATACCCAAAACATCGATTTCTTCTCCTGATGCTGCCTGGCTTACTCTGTTCTTCCAGCCTCCTGCTTGTCCATTCTGAAAAGAACTGGCAACATAGATGTTAAAAACTGCAGTAACCATCTTCAATGCCACTGCTATATGGTGTTCCCATATTCAAACATTTATCGCAAGTATTACCTAGTGCTTCACTAGCGTATGTTGCTATTTTCATTTTCGTCCCCTTTCCTTTGCAACACAAGCCTAAGGCAGAGAACCAGCCTTTTCAGAAATATTTCCTCATAAATCCTCCTTTTTTCCTTTCACAAAGTCAATGCATTAAGCACTTTGCTGAAGGAATGAAATCCAAAATACAAGTTCACTACTAGTATACTTAATAACCAATAGAGTTTCTCTTTTGCCACTGTGTTTGGTCCACATTATTAGTCGTTTTCTCCAGGGATATACAGAAACAAGGAAACAAATTATACTTTTCAAAATATCAATTTAAAATTACTACTTGAAATTATATTTTAAGTCACTTACTGTTGATAACCCGTGGGTAGAACATGACATTGCTTTCTCCAGTGTGTACGAATGGGATTGTGTGCCCATCAGAGAGAAGACCAAGATATATTCCTGGGCTTTCAACAGATTCTAAGCTTATAGTTGCATTTTCTAAATTTCTTCGTATCTTAAAGTGACAGTACTTATCTCCTGTGCCCTTTACAGAGAGAACGGAAAATCAGTAAACTACACGTCTTTTAATATTTTCTATTTTCCGAGTGATAGGATTTCGGCACTTTCAGTATTGTTAGTATTATTTATTTTTTCACATTCATTCATTTCAGAATCAAAGCTACCTTTCTTTAAATAACTAGTTTGCCTGAAGACTGAACAAAATAGAATAAGTGCTAATACATAAACTGTGTCGGCTTATGCCCGAAACGTCGATTCTCCTTCTCCTTTGATGCTGCCTGACCTGCTGCGCTTTTCCAGCAACACATTTTTAAGCTCTGATCTCCAGCATCTGCAGTCCTCACTTTCTCCCACTTTGTGAACTAGTTCCAAACAAGCAAGTGGCATGATTACAAAAGTGATTACAAAGGTGATAATTATTTCTTGCCACATATATGTGAACCTTTTGAACAACAATTTAGCTGCACAAGACAAGGCGATGAAATTAATTCATCATAGACTAGAGGTGAATGTTCTTTGGCCAATTGAATAAAATGGACAATCATGAATAAACAAACTGATCTACCTGATCTGAATTTCAAATGAAATTTTGCATTATTGCCCTTGACAGTTGGAGTGACCTAGTTTGTCCATAACTCTCACAGTTTTGAGATGCAATATATGGCATACAAGAAGCAAATTATTTAATCTGACGTCTAGTGTTTTCATAAATAGTGCATAAAATAATTTAATATTAACATATTAAGTACACAGCAAATTTACTGATCTTTCCAACATATTCTTGACATCAAATTCCAAGGGTGTTGTGCAAATTTTATCATTTAGATTGGGTCTTACAAATGCTAGGGCCAGTCCTGCAGTATTTGGCATAAAAACGTATTCTGCTCAGTGGGGTAGACTTGAGGCATATTCAATGTAGTCTTTGTTTAAAGGGGTGGGCCCTAAATCACCCTTTTTCTGCTTTGCTAATATGCAGGCCATTGAATTTAACACCTATTCCATGCCTGTAAAAGAAAGAACCATTCTAATTGGGGTGGGCGGTCAAGCTGGCCCAAAAAGGTTATTCCTTATTCAGAGCTGGAGCCCGGTTAGCGGAAGGAACGTCTAGGCCAGGAACTCTTTCAGCATTTATCCATGTTCTGCTAGGTATATAATAAGTTCACAATATTTTGGTTTCGCAACAGATGTGCCACTGAGAGGGCCAGGCATGATTCTACTATGGTCACCCAAACATAAGTAATAAATGGAAGAAAGCCCATTTTAATAAATAATAAAGAATAACAGAAGGCACTAGAAAAACACACAGGTCAGTCAGTACCTGCAGAGTGAAGATCAGAGGTAATGTCTCAATATTTTCTTCGGAGTTCCAAAGAAGGGCTTTTTTTATTACTAATACCATAAACACATGCAAAAACTACAAGCAACCCTTTTGCATGATAAAAAATAAATCAAAAAACTATGTCTTTTAAATGTATGTACTGATAAAAATGTTAAAAGAAACGCTTACCATTCCATCACATTTGCCATTTTTGATTTGTATGAATCTTTGTGGATTCTGGACGCTTGCAAACATGTAAATCTTTGGACTGACTTCATGCATCCGCAAATAGGAAATTTGAGATTGTTTCCCTGTTCCCAGGCAAGTTCCATCAGAAGTAATGCACAGACTCTGATAAAGACTAGTATTCAGCAAAACAACTGTATCGTTTTCAAATGCATCCTTGAAACGAATAAAAGTAGGAGTAAGCAGTGAAAGTTGAAAACGTAGCAGTTAAGTCCCAACTAGAAGCAATTAATAAATCTCAAGATGTAAACAAGTCTATTCAATTGAGTTGTAATATCGAAAGGATTTTGCTGTAGAGTTAGTGATTTGACTAATAGGACTGTGTGCTGATATCTATTAATTTGGCTGAAAAATTGCCCTTGCCCTTTCAAAGTAAATAAAGGTTTAATTATATGAAAAGTCTTAATGCTAAATAATCTAGTAGTTAGGTTAACTTTGATAATTTCTGATTTATTCAGATTTTCTACACATTGGAGTTTTGAAGAACAAAACAATGTAAATGTTTGTAATTTTTTTTCTTTTATCCTTCAATGCTTAGTTCCCTCTATTTTGAAATAAGTTATATATGTATATAAATTTCTATAAATGATTTGACTTTGAATTAAAAATTTATGGTATGACTTGCTTGTGAATTTGTGCTGCTCACCAACAACTTTACAGTATGGTGAAAGTGAGGACTGCAGATGCTGGAGATTAGAGTCGAGAGTGTGGTGCTCGAAAAATGCAACAGGTCAGGCAGCATCCGAGGAGCAGGAAAAATCAATGTTTCAGGCAAAAGCCCTTCATCAGGAATCTTTTCAGTATGACTGGTTAATACACTTGTTTGTATGATGCACTTTGGTTCTGTTAGATAGTGGCACATTGTTCTAGCATTCGGATTACAAAATAGGTTCCAAATCAAAAACCTCAGTTGATCAAATGCAGGAAATGTCCACTGAGTTGTTTGCCACTTAGAGCAAAATTTGATAGTTATGTGATATTAGTTTGTTTACTGTTCAACAAAAAAATCCCCAAATGTATTTCAGCTTTTTTATTCTTAGCAGATACTTCCTCTCTTCCTGAATTTAGTTGCAAGTTTCCACACAGAATGTAATTTGAAGTTTATGAAAGTGCATCACCATACAAGTCTGAATCATGTCACAGGCTGTTTTGGTTTTGCAGCCCTGCATCTCAATATGTCAGAGTTTTCAGCCATCTGGTTAGTGGGAGTCTTTTCCCATTGATACTGAACAGAGAATTGTAGTGCAATTTGTCATTCCTGTATATAGTGAGTATCCCCATTGTTAAATATTAAATACATTCACATTTTCTGATTATAATTTTATTTGCTACTTTTCAGTTTGTAGTTAGAAGAAGGATCTCCTTTTATCCTTTACTTTCCATCATAATACTTCACTAGTTTTTTATCTCCTTCTATCATTCATACATTGGGAACAACAAAGGGGTGGGGATAAAACAAGGATAAGATAGTAGACATGTGGATGAATTTTCTTCTAATTTCTTTCTAAATTAGAAATATGTAATCTCGTGCCCGTTTAAATCAACAAACGTACCCCAAGCATTCCGTCAACGCTTTGCATTCATAACAATATCCATTATTATCAGAAGAATATATCAGTATATATTTACAGAAGGTACTAATTATCATCTATCCAGTTTAATATATGGATAGTTTTCATGTTCGTAAGCATTTCCTTCACATATCTAGCACTGATTTTTTCCTCTTAAATTTTTACATTCAATCCAGTTGCTGACTGATTTCTCTAGCTCTGATCAGAACTCATGGATGCATTTTGACGCACCTGGAGGTGGAAGTGGGGGAACTGGGAAATTAACAGTTATCACTTTGTGATGGTTTTTTGATGAACTTCTGCCAACATGGAAATTTGACATGGGAAGGCAAATTATTCACATCAGAAGCAAAAAGAAGGCAGATTGTTACCTGAATGGCTGGAAACTGGAAGAGGGGGATGTGCAGCAGGACCTGGGTATCCTTGTGCACAAGTCACTGAAGATAAGCATGCAGGTGCAGCAGGCGGTAGAGAACGCAAATGGTATGTTGGCCTTCAGTGAGAGAGGTTTCGAATATAGGAGCAGGGATGTGTTGTTGCAGTTATACAGGGCCTTTTGTGAGGCCACACCTAGAATATTGTGTGCAGTTTTAGTCTCCTTTTCTGAGAAAGGATGCTCTTGCTCTCGAGGGAGTGCAGCGAAGATTAACCAAGCGAAGATTAACCAGGGATGGCAGAAGAGATTAACTAGGTTAGATTTGTTTTCACTGGAGTTCAGATAAAAGTTGGGGGGTGGTGAGGGGGTGTGATCTCATACTTATAAAATTCTAACAGGACTAGACACGGTACATGCAGGGAGGATGTTCCTGATGGTGGGTGTGTCCAGAACCAGGGGTCACAGTCTGAGGATTCGGGGTAGACATTTTAGGACAGAGATGAGGAGACATTTCTTCATCCAAAGAGTGGTGAGTCTGTGGAATTCATTAGCACAGGAAGTAGTTGATGCCAAAACATTGAATGTATTCATGAGGTGGCTAGATAAAGTACTTGGGGTGAATGGGATCAAAGGCATGGGGAGAAAGCAGGATTAGGTTATTGCATTCAACAATCAGGCATGATCATGATGAATGGTGGAGCAGGCTCGAAGGGCCGAATGGCCTCCTCCTGTTTCTATCTTCTTTGTTTCTATGTTTCTAAGGTGAGGCCAGGATTGGTCTACAGCATCATGCACGTGGATAAGATGATTATTGACACAATTGGGTCTTTTGATATATTTTGCTGTTGATGAAGCAACACATCAGCCAGCATTTCTATACCGGAAACAAACAGGAAAGGTTGCACCTGAGATCAAATGATCCCCCTCAAAAGCTCATGGGCCCCAAAGGCTTCAGCCCTAATAACTTCAGATACATGTCCCTCTATTCTCAGGCCAGCTTCAGCGATATTTACTTCCCTCAGCCTCTGATTGGGTCAGCCTCATCCAGGATCCACATCCCAGAGTACTCAATGAGATCATGAGCACGGAGGCCACCTCCAGGAAGATTGCACATTCAGACGAGGTCTTTGGGACCTTAATTTTGTTCTGACCATTGGCTCACAAGTCCCATGGGAAAATGTCAACCTTTCTAGATGCAAAATATCTGCTTTTTTTGTATGATATACAAATTGAACAAGTATTTGGACTGCAGATACCAAAATGAGAGAACAAAAGATGGCAATCGGGATAATTTTCAAAATACCAAAGACCTGACAGAATGTCTTAATGTAGCAGTTCTAGCACTTATTACAAATACCATGAGTACTGAAGGAGGTTACTGGAATCGAAACATTAACTCTGTTTTCTTTCCACAGATGCTACCAGAATTGCTTCATTTCTTCAGCAATTTCTGCTTTTGTTTCAATGAGTTTTTGTCTGGCCTTTTATCATTATAACTTTATCTGTAATTTTTCCAGATAGGTCCCAGGATATTTAATGGATTAATGTTACATACTAGGTTAAATCAATTCAGCAAAATTAAAATTTAAAATCTGTTCACTGACATTCTGCAATGAAATATGTTTTCATTCCATTTACAAATATATAACTACAGCTATTAATGTAGACTGCGATACTTAAACCATGTTACATCAAAATGAAATTCAAAATGAAAAACTGGTATTAAAATACAGAGGAAGTCATTCCACATTCATTACGCTGTGAGTGAAATCACTTAATTCTTCCTGTACTATTAATGCAGTAAAGATTCTAACCTCCTAATAAAAATCAAAATTAGAAGCCAAGTATCAGTAGTACTTGTTTGTTAGATTATATAGCTAGCGATTAATCCTGTTGACGAAGGAATTATTTATACAGTTGCAAATAGGCATCATCAGTGAAGGTTGCTCTTGAATAACACTGCAAAGGATATAGCTACTGTGGCTCCATATCAATTTATTAATAGGAATTCTCTATAATTAATGGTGCAAATTATCAAGCTTATGATTTTTTTCTTTGAAATATAAAGTATTCACTTATGAAAGCCCAAAATGTTTCTATTGATAAAACATGTACTCTATAAAATGGTGAGATATCTGTAATAAACATTAAAAAGCAGTCTTTCAGACCGATGTACCTATCCTGTACCCAATTTTCCCTCAAAGCTAAGAGACTGCAAACTGAAAGATACCACGTTGTGCACAATTCAGCCTCCATAAACTACTGCATATATATAGCTGTGGGAAAAAAAATAAAGGGACTGCTAAATTAAATGTCCTGCACATTCCAAAAAACACTAAAAGGAACATTGCCTGTAACAGTGCTTGACTAGAACCATAATAAAAGATTTATCGAGCCTTGCATTCTCCTTTATGGGTGGCACGGTGGCTCAGTGGTTAGCACTGTTGCCTCACAGCACCAGGGAGCCAGGTTTGATTCCAGGTTTAGGCAGTTGAAACTTTATTGCTGGAACAGCACAGCAGGTCAGGCAGCATCCAGGGAACAGGAGATTCGACGTTTCGGGCACAGGCCCTTCTTCAGGAATGAGCAGAGAGTGTTCAGCAGGAGAAGATAAAAGGTAGGGAGGAGGGACTTGGAGGAGGGGCGTTGGAAATGTGATAGGTGGAAAGAGGTCAAGGTGAGGGTGATAGGTCGGAGTAGGATGGAGGCGGAGAGGTCAAGAAGAAGACTGCAGGTCAGGAAGGCGGTGCCGGGCTGGAGGGATCCGGCTGAGACAAGGTGGGGGGAGGGGGGATGAAGAAACTGGTGAAGTCCAAGTTCATCCCCTGCGGTTGGAGGGTTCCCAGTCGGAAGATAAGACGCTCCTCCTCCGACCGTCGGGTTGTTGTGGTTTGGCGGTGGATGAGTCCAATGACCTGCATATCCTCGGTGGAGTGGGAGGGGGAGTTGAAATGCTGTGCTACAGGTTGGTTGGGTTGGTTCGTCCGGGTGGCCCAGAGGTGCTCTCTGAATCGCTCCGCAAGTAGGCGGCCTGTCTCCCCAATATAGAGGAGGCCACACCGGCTGCAGCGGATGCAGTAGATGATGTGGGTGGAGGTGCAGGTGAATCTGTGGCGGATATGGAAGTTTCCTTTGGGGCCTTGGAGAGAAGTGAGGGGGGAGGTGTGGGCGCAAGTGTTGCACCTCCTGCGGTTGCAAGGGAAGGTGCCGGGAGTGGAGGTTGGGTCGGTGGGGGGTGTGGATCTGACAAGGGAGTCGCGGAGGGAGTGGTCTCTACGGAAAGCTGATAGGGGAGGGGAGGGAAATATATCCTTGGTGCTGGGGTCTGTTTGGAGGTGGCGGAAGTGACGGCGGATGATGCGCTGTACATGGAGATTGGTGGGGTGGTAGGTGAGGACCAGTGGGGTTCTGTCCTGGTGGCGGTTGGAGGGGCGGGGCTCAAGGGCGGAGGAGCGGGAAGTGGAGGAGATGCGGTGGAGGGCACCGTCGACCACGTCGGGGGGGAAATTGCGGTCCTTGAAGAAGGAGGCCATCTGTGTTGTACGTATTTTGAACTGGTCCTCCTGGGAGCAGATGCGGCGGAGACGAAGGAATTGGGAGAATGGGATGGCGTTTTTACAGGGGGCAGGATGGGAGGAGGTGTAGTCCAGGTAGCTGTGGGAGTCGGTTGGTTTGTAGTAGTTGGTTTCTACTACAAACCAACCGACTCCCACGGCTACCTGGACTACACCTCCTCCCATCCTGCCCCCTGTAAAAACGCCATCCCATTCTCCCAATTCCTTCGTCTCCGCCGCATCTGCTCCCAGGAGGACCAGTTCAAAATACGTACAACACAGATGGCCTCCTTCTTCAAGGACCGCAATTTCCCCCCCGACGTGGTCGACGGTGCCTCCACCGCATCTCCTCCACTTCCCACTCCTCCGCCCTTGAGCCCCGCCCCTCCAACCGCCACCAGGACAGAACCCCACTGGTCCTCACCTACCACCCCACCAATCTCCATGTACAGCGCATCATCCGCCGTCACTTCCGCCACCTCCAAACAGACCCCAGCACCAAGGATATATTTCCCTCCCCTCCCCTATCAGCTTTCCGTAGAGACCACTCCCTCCGCGACTCCCTTGTCAGATCCACACCCCCCACCGACCCAACCTCCACTCCCGGCACCTTCCCTTGCAACCGCAGGAGGTGCAACACTTGCGCCCACACCTCCCCCCTCACTTCTCTCCAAGGCCCCAAAGGAAACTTCCATATCCGCCACAGATTCACCTGCACCTCCACCCACATCATCTACTGCATCCGCTGCAGCCGGTGTGGCCTCCTCTATATTGGGGAGACAGGCCGCCTACTTGCGGAGCGATTCAGAGAGCACCTCTGGGCCACCCGGACGAACCAACCCAACCAACCTGTAGCACAGCATTTCAACTCCCCCTCCCACTCCACCGAGGATATGCAGGTCATTGGACTCATCCACCGCCAAACCACAACAACCCGACGGTCGGAGGAGGAGCGTCTTATCTTCCGACTGGGAACCCTCCAACCGCAGGGGATGAACTTGGACTTCACCAGTTTCTTCATCCCCCCTCCCCCCACCTTGTCTCAGCCGGATCCCTCCAGCCCGGCACCGCCTTCCTGACCTGCAGTCTTCTTCTTGACCTCTCCGCCTCCATCCTACTCCGACCTATCACCCTCACCTTGACCTCTTTCCACCTATCACATTTCCAACGCCCCTCCTCCAAGTCCCTCCTCCCTACCTTTTATCTTCTCCTGCTGAACACTCTCTGCTCATTCCTGAAGAAGGGCCTGTGCCCGAAACGTCGAATCTCCTGTTCCCTGGATGCTGCCTGACCTGCTGTGCTGTTCCAGCAATAAAGTTTCAACTTTGATCTCCAGCATCTGCAGACCTCACTTTCTCCTCCAGGTTTAGGCAACTGTCTGTGTGGAGTTTGCACATTCTCCCTGTGTCTGCATGAGTTTCCTCCAGGAGCTCCAGTTTCCTTACACAATCCAAAGATGTGCAGGTTGGGTGAATTGGCCACGCTAAATTGCCCATAATGTTCAGGGTGTGTAGGTTAGATGCACTAGTCAGCGGTAAATGTAGAGTAATAGGGTAGGGAATGGGTCTGGGTGGGTTACTCTTCGGAGGGTTGGTGGGAACTTGTTGGGCCAAGTGGCCTGTTTCCACACTGTAGGGATTCTATGATTTAAAGCTCTGAAACAAACTTTTAATTGTTTAAAAGATGCAAAGGTCTTTAAGGTTGGAGCTACCCTATATTCCTCAATTATTTGTGTACTTTGCAGAAACGTATAAAAGCTTTACTTATTTATTATTATGATTTTCTTTCCCTTTCTGTTGAGTTTCATCTCATTTATTAAGCACTGTAAGAGTGCAAAATATATTCAACAACGATTTGCATATCAAATTATATTTATGACACCAAAGCACTATTTCAATACTTGCACAAAACTGTTCATTATAAATACATCGTTTACTTCAAATTACCGCTTCAGGTCATGAAATTATTTAATTATTCATTTATAATCTTCATTATATGCAACATTAATAACAACATTGCCAAAACGTTCTGATTTTCTCTAGTACCTTAACATGAACAATGAAATCTTTAATGATATCTGAATAGTCCTTAGATGATGCATTGGCAGGCCTTCCATTTAAGTTGAATGCAACTATTTGTCCTGGAATTTGAACAGACTCTAGTATTATAGAGTGATTGGTTTTAGGGTGAACTGTTAACTCACAAAAAGGTCCAGCTTTCTCCTGTAATAAAACATATTTAATCAGTATATTTTATCATCCTTATGAAGTACATTTCTAAAGTAGAATCTTAAACTTTATGCAATCTATGGCACAAAAATATGTGAAGTAAATGCCAATTTTTGTCTCTCAACTTCTGCTGATATACAATAGCGGTAACATTTGGTCATTTGCACATTCAAATTCAGCTTAATTAATTGAGCTTAGGGATTTCTTAAAACGTCATCATATAACAGGAAGTTAAGACTTATTGTTTATGACATTGAGGAAATGGATTAATTAATAAATTAATTTGTGAAAAAAACTGAATTTAATTTTTATATTTCAACCTAAAAATTGTCAGCTTTCAACACAAATGAGATGAATAAGTTTTGATTTTTTGGATAAAGATCTACATTAGTCTTTGTCAACATATTTTAATCTTCCCCTTCTCCCTAACCTCCAACAAAGTACAAAAAAAATGAACCTCTAAAACCTGCTCTGGTGTTTTCTTCCTTTTGGCTCAATAAGCAATAGTCCCCTCAAACCCCACCTATGTCTCTTTTACAGTTCATTATGTCTTCCCTAACATCATTTTGCTCAGGACAAATCAGTTCCCTCTTCCTTGACATCATTTTTCCACTGAACCAACATATTTAACAATATTTCTTACTCTAAGCACCCCATTTTCTCTCATTCTGTCACCCCAACATCTATTTCAAAATTTACATCGTTTATCTCCTTCAAAAAAATGCTAAAACTCTCTAATCTTGAAAACTAATGCCCCAACTTCAACCACCATCTTGACTCAATATCCAACAAATGTGTTCTAACTTCCAAAATCTCCATGTTTGAACATTTCTAATCATATTTAAGCTATACTAATTAAAATCACAATTGTTTCTACCTGGAATCATAGTCTACCTTCCCAACTTATGTTCCTCCATCTCTCTGCTACTTTTAACATGCTAAATCCTGCCATATCTCCAGTATTTCTCCTCCATTTCAGTTGCTTGAGTCTTAATCAAAATACTTCTAGTAATGGCTTTTCTTTCCACCACCACATCTCTGATGTGCTCCAGAGATTGATCCCCTGCCTTGTGCTCTTCCTCAGCTATAAGCTACCCTTTAGCAATAACATTCACTAACAAAGGGCCAGCTTCCAGAAGTAGACTGATGGTCCAACAAATGTCTCTGTGCTGTCAGACGTAATAGGATAGTTATACAGCTGGTGGCTACAAAATAAATGTGTTTGCAATGCAAAACATCAGCAAAAAGCATAAACAAGCCAAGAGAGTGTTTAGCTTTATTTTTTCCAGGAAAGCTTTCATATTTCAGTGCAGCTCAGTGCAAGCTAGAAAGTCAACAACTCTACACCTTTTGAACCCAATCTCAAATTCAACAACTTTAGGGCTTTCCGTCTCCCAAGTCCTTATTCCAAACCTTATCTTGTCATCACATGGTCTGCTATTACATTCTATCCATTGGTAGCCACTAATACTCCCAATTAGCAGCTACTCATTCTCCTAGGCTGACTAATATCCATTCCTTTGTCTGTACAACTATTCTTCACTCTCTTTGGGCTCTATCTCCATTTATCATTTACTCCTTGAAACTTCCCCTCACACTATCCTCTGCATAAAAAACAACTTTTTCCCTGGTTCTTTTAATGCTCTGAAGAAGGGGCATTGGGCCCAAAACTCGATTTCTCTCCACAGATAGAACATAGAACATAGAACAGTACAGCAGAGTACAAACCCTTCAGGCCACGATGTTGTGCCGACCACTGATCCTCATGTACGCACCCTCAAATTTCTGTGACCATATGTATGTCGAGGAGTCTCTTAAATGTCCCCAATGACCCTGCCTCCACAACTGCTGCTGGCAACGCATTCCATGCTCTCACAACTCTCTGTGTAAAGAACCCGCCTCTGACATCCCCTCTATACTTTCCTCCAACCAGCTTAAATCTATGACACCTTGTGTTAGTCATTTCTGCCCTGGGAAATAGTCTCTGGCTATCGACTATCTATGCCTCTCATTACCTTGTATACCTCAATTAGGTCCCCTCTTCTCCTCCTTTTCTCCAATGAAAAAAGTCCGAGCTCAGTCAACCTCTCCTCATAAGATAAGCCCTCCAGTCCAGGCAGCATCCTGGTAAACCTCCTCTGAACCCTCTCCAAAGCATCCACATCTTTCTTATAATAGGGCAACCAGAACTGGACGCAGTATTCCAAGTGCGGTCTAACCAAAGTTTTATAGAGCTGCAACAAGATCTCACGACTCTTAAACTCAATACCCCTGTTAATGAAAGCAAAAACACCATATGCTTTCTTAACAACCCTGTCCACTTGGGTGGCCATTTTAAGGGATCTATGTACCTGCACCCCAAGATCCCTCTGTTCCTCCACACTACCAAGAATCCTATCCTTAATCCTGTACTCAGCTTTCAAATTCGATCTTACAAAATGCATCACCTCGCATTTATCCAGGTTGAAATCCATCTGCCACCTCTCAGCCCATCTCTGCATCCTGTCAATGTCCCGCTGCAGTCTACAACAGCCCTCTATACTGTCAACAACACCTCCAACCTTTGTGTCATCTGCAAACTTGCTGACCCATCCTTCAATCCCCTCATCCAAGTCATTAATAAAAATTACAAACAATAGAGGCCCAAGGACAGAGCCCTGTGGAACACCACTCACCACAGACTTCCAGGCAGAATATTTTCCTTCTACTACCACTCGCTGTCTTCTGTTGGCCAGCCAATTCTGTATCCAGACAGCTACGTTCCCCTGAATCCCATTCCTCCTGACCTTCTGAATGAGCCTACCATGGGGAACCTTATCAAATGCCTTGCTGAAGTCCATATACACGACATCCACAGCTCGACCCTCATCAACCTTTCTAGTCACATCCTCAAAGAACTCGATAAGGTTTGTGAGGCATGACCTGCCCCTCACAAAGCCGTGTTGATTGCATTTAATCAAGCCATGCTCTTCCAGATGGTCATAAATCCTATCCCTCAGAATCCTTTCTAACACCTTGCAGACGACAGACGCTGCCAGACCTGCTGAGATTTTCCAGCAATTTCTGTTTTTGCTTTGGATTTCCAGCATCTGCAATTGTTTTCTTTTTTTTCAAATTTCCCTCCTTTAATATATTAAATGATTTGTGAAAAAGCTGTGAAGTTGAATAACAACTTACGGTTGCAGTTTTTCTAATTACAAATGTAACATAGCAAAGCGCATTAAATTTTCTTACCGAACCATTGACATGATTACGATCAATAGCAAGAGCTAGATCTGGATTAACCACACTGCTGAATACTTGAACACCTTTCCTTTTGATTAAAACTTCAAAAAGAGCTTTAAAAGAACAAAAGTCAATTATATTAATATAGTTAAATCTTCAAGATTTGCAAAAAAAAATCAATATGCACTTACATAAATAGATTACACTGGTAACAAGAGTCCGAATTTGGATTTTGTAGTGATTGGAACAAGAGCCAGGTGGATCTCATTGAATATGAAATCCTTGATTGGGCTGTTAATCTGGGTCAATCAGTGACCCATGGCTGACAAATATAAACAAGAGAGTTCACCAACACCCTTGAGTTGTTCAGGGAGAGGTGGGCGCCGCAGGGAGTGGAGTGCATTATTTCCCCCCTCCAACTCTATTTTGATTTAGTCCCTACCCTCCCCTTCACTGTTTGATCACACAGCACTGTCCTTTGATGTGAAGGGCAGCGCTTGTCACTGGCCACCCGGGTGTTTTCCTATCTTCCTGGTGGTGGAAATTGAATAAAGATTGGTGCACTTTGTGTCTTTCACTGTGTCTCACACCTGCACACACACACCATGGATGCTGGGGATAAAATAAGCACTACCGCACTTAGGTGGTAGTGTGGGGGTTAAATTTTTTAAAAAAAAAAGAAAAAAAAAAAAAAACAAGAGAGTTCACCAACACCCTTGAGTTGTTCAGGGAGAGGTGGGCGCCGCAGGGAGTGGAGTGCATTATTTCCCCCTCCAACTCTATTTTGATTTAGTCCCTACCTTCCCCTTCACTGTTTGATCACACAGCATTGCCCTTTGATGGGACGGGCACTGCTTGTCACTGGCCACCCACGTGTTTTCCTAATCTTCCTGGTGATGGAAATTGAATAAAGATTTGTACACCTTGTGTCTCTCACTGTGTCTCACACCTGCGCACACACACACCATTGGTGCTGGGGAAAAAATAAGCACTACCGCAGTTAGGCGGTAGTGTGGGGGTTAGAAAAAATAAATAAATAAATAAATAAACAAAGGAGAATTGCCCTTTGGAAAAAAAATAAACAAGAGGGTTCCCCCTCTAACTCTATTTTGATTTAATCCCTGCCCTCCCCTTAACTGTTTGATCACACAGCATTGCCCTTTGATGTGAAAGGCACTGCTTGTCACTAGCTACTCGGGTGTTTCCTTTCTTCCTGGCACTGGAAATTTGAATAAAGATTCGTGCACCTTGTGTCTCAAACCTGCACACACACAACATGGGTGCTAAGGAAAATAAGCACTACCACAATTAGGCGGTTGTATATGGGTAAAGAAAAATTTTTTTAAAATAAAATAAAATCCTCCATCTCTCTGGGGAAGAGGCGTCAGCCCACGGAGGGAAGAGACATCCCAGCAGCACGCCGGTGGCGCTGCCCCTCTGTAGTGGATGAGCCTCCAGTGTCCCTTGCCTGTCCCGCACCACAGGCTGACCTGCCCGAACCCCCGGGGGCTACAGCAGGACCTGTTGCTGCCATAATTCCACTGGCCCACCGGGGAGGACTTTAAAAACCACACGGGCCGTGGTGCGGGCGACAACAGCGATAAGTGAAAAAAAAATAAACAAGAGAGTTCCCCCTCCAACTCTATTTTGATTTCATCCCTGCCCTCCCCTTCACTGTTTGATCACACAGCATTGCCCTTTGATGTGAAGAGCACTGCTTATCACTGGCCACTCGGGTGTTTCCTTTCTTCCTGGTGGTGGAAATTTGAATAAAGATTCATGCACCTTGTGTCTTTCACTGTGTCTCACACCTGCACACACAGACACCATGGGTGCTGGGGAAAAATATAAGCACTACCGCGGTTAGGCGGTAGTGTGGGGAATAAAAAAATAAACAAGAGAGTCCCCTCTTCCGTGGTTATGTTGGAGCCCGGGTGTCCCTGGAGAAGGAGCACACAGTGTCCAACAACACCCTTGAGCTGTTCAGGGAGAGGTGGACACCACAGAGAGTGGAATGCTTTATTTCCCCCTGCAACTCTATTTTGATTTAATCCCGGCCCTCTCCTTCACTGTTTGATCACACAGCATTGCCCTTTGATGTGAAGGGCACTGCTTGTCACTGGCCACTCGGGTGTTTCCTTTCTTCCTGGTGGTGGAAATTTGAATAAAGATTCATGCACCTTGTGTCTTTCACTGTGTCTCACACCTGCACACACATACAAGGGTGCGGGGGAAAAATAAGTACTACCGCAGTTGGGCAGTAGTGCGGGGGTAATGGAAAAAAAAAGAACTGGAGTGTCAGCCAGAAAGAAAAAAAAAGGAGTCGAAAAAAAAATAAACAAGTGAGTCAGGAAGTCTCCTCATTCTAGAGACTTGCTCTGAGCTGGCTAGCCAGAGGCCATGTACTTTCCACGTATAAATAAAAGACGACTTGGTGATGGGATATTGGTGTTGGTACAGTTATTTCAAATTGTTTGGGGAGAAACATGTTTATGTGATGCACACTGGTCGATTTCCCCAGGGGCATGCATGCTTTTTCATGATGAGCAACAAATATTTCCCACCTTGGGGGACAATGATGTTCTCTAGACTCAGACTTCTCCACCTTTCTTGGGAAACCAGACTATGTATTCACCAACAATGATACAGTTGTTGCCTCAGTCCAGTTCTCATTGTCTAGATTGATTAAATTGACTACGTAGAAGAGTCCATCTTCCGTAATTACACCAACACCACTCCCCACCTCTTCCTCCGCTACATTGATGACTGCATTGGCGCCACCTCTTGCTCCCGTGAGGAGGTTGAGCAATTCATCAACTTCACCAACGCATTCCACCCTGACCTTAAATTTACCTGGACCATCTTTGACACCTCCCTCCCCTTCCTGGACCTCTCCATCTCCATTAATGACGACCGACTTGACACCAACATTTTTTACAAACCCACCGACTCCCACAACTACCTGGATTACACTTCTTCCCACCCTACCTCCTGGAAAAGTGCCATCCCGTATTCCCAATTCCTCCGCCTCCACCCCCAGGAGGACCAGTTCCACCACAGAACACACCAGATGGCCTCCTTCTTTAGAGACCACAATTTCCCTTCCCACATGGTTAAAGATACCCTCCAATGCATCTCATCCACATCCTGCACCTCCGCCCTCAGACCCCACCCCTCCAACCGTAACAAGGACAGAACCCCCCCCCCCACCCCCGGTGCTCACCTTCCACCCTACCAACCTTCGCATAAACCAAATCATCCGCCGATATTTCCGTCACCTCCAAACAGTCCCCACCACCAGGAATACATTTCCCTCTCCATCCCTTTCCGCCTTCTGCAAAGACTATTCCCTCCGTGACTACCTGGTCAGGTCCACGTCCCCCGACAACCCATCCTCCCGTCCTGGCACCTTCCCCTGCCACTGCAGGAATTGCAAAACCTGTGCCTACACCTTCTCCCTCACCTCCATCCAAGGCCCTTAAAGGAGCCTTCCACATCCATCAAAGTTTTACCTGCACATCCACCATCATTTATATTCATATTCAACATAACACATTCGTATTCAATTCCCCTTGCAATAATCCAGATCATTCCATTAGATTTTCTAATTTCTTACTGTATCTGCATACAAAGCTTCTCTGAAACAGGCAATATGACAAACTAATGTGATTCTACAGCATGTCATCTTTTATTTATAACAACACTATTTCTTCAGGTTCGGAGCAAAATGCTCAATGAAGGAGTGCCAACAGGCAGACAAGGTTAGGAAGTGAGTAGAAAGTTTCTGATGTAGGAACAAAAACAGAAATTGCTGGGAAAGCTCAGCAGGTCCAGCAGTATCTGTGGAGAGAAATCAGAGTTAATGTTTCAGGACCAGTGTTCTGTTCTGCTCTTCCTCAGAACCTCAGAGGGAGGGTCACTGGATACAAACATGAACTCTGATTTCTTTTTTACAGATGCTGCCAGACCTGCTGAGCTTTTCCAGCAATTTCTATTTTTGTTTTCAATTTCCAGCATCTAATTCTTTTGACTTTTATCTAATCTAGGAAATTTAACTTAGAATAGTAATTGGCATTGATGGAAGTAACATTTACCTGATTAAAATGCTGATACGTAAAAAGGCAGTACATTGTTTTGTCTTTTTTTATTACTCCTGCTAAAGTGGAAAATTGCCCATTTCCTTACATCACATCCATTCATTTATCCTGCATGTCCATATTTCTCTCTAGTTTCCCTATGGCATCTGCACAATTCACTCTCCTACCTAACCTTTGTCATCAGCAAATTTAACAACCAAAACTTTGGTTCCTTCATCCAGGTCTTCTATATAGATCGTAAACAGTTAAGCCCTGTGTGGCATACCACTCATTACAAACTACTAACCAGCAAATTACCAATTTATCATTACTCACCATTTCCTTTTTGCTATTCAATCCTCTATCCATGCAATAAGCTACCCACTCTATAGCTTTTACTTTCCGCAATAACGTTTGATGTGGCATCTTATCAAATGCCTTTGAGAATCAAAGTACAGTACATCTTTAGTTTTTCTTTATCCAGAGGGCATTTTGCTTCTTTAAGAAGTTCCAATAAATTCATGAAATATGATTTTCTTTTCACAAAATCATATTTACTGTATCTGATTATGTTGATTGTTTTAAATGCCCCACTACAATATCTTCAATAATAGCTCCTACATTCTTTTCTTAATGGCTCTGAATTCCCGCCTTCTGTATCAATCCATTTTTGATGAGAAGTAGTTGCTAGTCTCAATGAAGCTCACATCCAATGAATAATTAAAGAGAATGGGAAAAAAAACAGAAAGCCAGAGATGAAGAAAGATAATTTCATCCATTCAGCTTATAATTTTAGTAGTTTAATTCAAGAGGTAATTTTAAATTTGTAGCATGGAGTGAAATGGCTTGTATCATATCAGTTGCTCATGTCACCAGAGATGGAAGATTATTGACTTCAAACATTGATACAGTTGGTCTATATAATGGAATGGTAATACTATGTGATGCTTTTTGTAGTTGTATGTATCCCTGTATGTCAATGAGTCAACCTAAGAAAATGACGCCTAAAGGCTTTTTTACACCCAATCCTGCCTTCTTTTATCACATCAGGTTTTCAATCACGCAAAGAGGAGATGAAAATTGGTATGCCACAAAGGCTTGACTGTTTACATTTTATATAAAAGACCTGTATGAAGGAACCAAATGAGGCAGAGTGTTTGATAGATATTAGTTAAAAGGAGATGGTCACACCACAGGTTTAGACAGGTAAATGGGTGACCGCCAAGAAAGGCAGGCAGGTAATACAGGACTCTCCTGTGACTATTCCCTTCTCTAACAGGTACATAAGAAGAACATTAGAACTAGAAGCACGAGTAGGCCATCTGGCCCTTTGAGCCTGCTCCGCCACTCAATAAGATCATGGCTAATCTTTTCATGGACTCAGCTCCACTTACCTGCATTTTCACCATATCACTTAATTCTTTTATTTTTCAAAAATGTATCTACCTTAGCTATAAAAACGATTACTGAAGTAGTCTCAACTACTTCCCTGGGTAAGGAATTCTATACATTAAAAACCCTCTGGGTGGAGAAGTTCCTTCTCAGTTCAGTTCTAAATCTGCTTCCTCTAATCTTGAGGCCTGCCCTCTTTTCCTGGTTTCACCATAAGTAGAAACATCCTATTTCTATCTTATCTATTCCCTAAATAATTTTATATGTTTCTGTAAGATCCCCCCCTCATTCTTCTGAATTTCAATAAAATAATCCCAATATACTCAGCCTCTCCTCATAAGCCAACCCCCTCAACTCTGGGATCAACCTAGTGAACCTCCTCTGCACCCCCTCCAGTGCCAGCACATTCTTTCTTAAGTAAGGAGACCAAATCTGCACAAGTATTCCAGGTGTGGCCTCACCAGGACCTTGTACAGCTGCAACATTACCTCTCTGCTTTTAAACTCAACCCGTTAAGGAATGAAGAACAAAATTCCATTTGCCTTCCTAATTACCTGTTGTACATGCAGACCAACCTTTTGTGATTCATGCATAAAGACACCCAGATCCCTCTTCAAATCAATATGTTGCAACTTTTTACCATTCAAGTAATAATCTATTTTGCTGTTACTCCTACCAAAATGTATGACTTCACATTTACTAACATTGTATTCCATCTGTCAGACCTTTGCCCACTCACTCAATGTATCTAAGTTCCTCTGCAAAGTTTCACAGTCCTCTGCTCACTTTGTGCTGCCACTCATCTTAGTGTCATTGGCAAATTTTGACACTAGACACATGGTCCCCAACTCCAAATCATTTATATAAATTATAAGTAATTGTAGTCCCAACACCGATCCCTGAGACACACCGATCCCTGAGACACACCACTAGTCACTGATTGCAAACCAGAATAGTACTCATTTATCCCACTCTTTGCTTCTTGTCAGTCAACCAATCTGCTATCCATGCTAATACTCTGCCCCTAACACCATGCATCCTTTTCTTATGCAGCAGCCTCACATGTGGCACTTTGGAAATTTAGGTACACCACATCCACTGACTCCCCGTTGTCCACCTTGCTTGAAATGTCTTCATAGAATTCCAAAAGATTTGTGAAGCATGACCTGCCCTTCATGAACCCATACTGCGCAGGTGAATGGGACAATTTCTTTTGAGATGCGCTGCTCTTTTTTCCTTGATAATAGACTCAAGCATCTTCTCCACTACAGAAGTTAAGTTCACTGGTCTATAACTCCCCATCTTTTGTCTACTTCCCTTTTTAAACAGTGGTGTCATATTTGCTGTTTTCCAATCTGTTGGTACTGTCCCAGAGTCCAGCGAATTTTGGAAAATTACCGCAGTGTACCTGCTATTTCTCCTACCGTCTCTTTTAGTATCTTGGGATGCATTTCATCAGGGTCAGAAGACTTATTTCACCTTAGCTTCATTAGCTTACCCAACAGTAGCTCATCCTTAATAATGATTGTTTCCGGGTCCTCACCTACCTTCATCTCTTCGTCACTTACTGGCATGTTATTATACTCTCCACTGTGAAGATCGATGCAAAGTACCTGCTCAATGCCTCAGCCAATTCATCATATCCCATAACTAACTGCCCCTTCTCATCCTCTAAAGGACCGACATTTACTTTAGTCACTCTTTTTTGTTTTATACGTTTAGAAAGATTTGCTATCTATCTTTATATCCTGTGCTAGTGTTTTATAGGTTTTATTTATAGCTCTTCTTGTGGCTTTCTGTTGACCTTTAAAGGTTTCCCAATCTTCTAAATTCCTGCTGTATTTGGCCATTTTGTATGCCTTATTTCCTTAGACGGTTTCAATGGTATATCATTGTGGATACTGTTGGGGGGGTGGGGATAGCCTCTCAGTGGAGTATAAGAGCAGCAGCAAGACATGTGGTACCACAACTAGCTCTGCTGTAGAGCAGGGTTGGGCAAAGTCTAAGTGAGTGATAGTGATTGGAGACTCACTAGTTAGGGGCGCAGACAGGTATTTTTGTGGCCACGTTCAAGACTCTAGGATAGTGTGTGACCTCCCTGGTGCTAGAGTCAAGAACGTTTTTGAATGATTATACAAAATTCTTTGCATGAAATTTTTAAGGGGAAAGATGAGCAGCCAGAGTTTATTGTGCATGTTGGTATCCACGACGCTACAAACAAGGATGAGGTTCTGAAAAAGTTGTAGTTTGGGTTATGGAGGAGGTCATAGATTTATTCGCTGAGCTGGTGGGTTTTTCTGCAGACGTTTTGTTGTCTCGCTGGGTGATATCATCAGTGCACCTTCCATCAAGTGTTTTTGGTCTGTCCTGCCTGGTATTCATGTGTCTCTGTTTGGAGTGCCAGGCTTCAAGGAATTCTCTCCTGTGTCTCAGACTCCTAGGAATCTTGGTGGCTCATAAATCAGTGAACACCTTCCACCAGCTCCTCACAAAGGTTAAAGACCCAACACCCACATCCAACAGGATGAACGTTATCTACAAAATACCCTGCAAGGACCGTGAAAAACACCACACAGGACAAACAGAAAGAAAACTGACTATATGAGTGCATGAGCATCAAGTCACCACTGCCAGACAAGGTAGTACTCTTTCATTTTCAACCAGACAAAACAGAAACACATGAGAGAATTCCTTGAAGCCTGGCACTCAAATCAGTAAACACATTGAACTGGTCTACATATACAAACCATACAGATACAGAACTGGAAGTACCAAAAACAGAGACACATAAATACCAGGTGGGACAGACCACCAACAATCAAAGATGGACTGACTATGTCACCTAGCAAGGTGATGAAATGTCTGCAGAAAATCACACCAGCCCATCGAATGAACCTACACCCTCAAGGATGATGTCTGTTGATGAAATTGCGCGGGTATCCGTTTTTGGTGAATACCTTGTATAGGTGTTCCTCTTCCTCTTTTTGCAGTTCTGGTGTGCTGCAGTGTGTTGTGTCCCTTTTGAATAGTGTCTTGATGCAACTTCGTTTGTGTGTGTTGGGGTGGTTGCTTTCATAGTTCAGGACTTGGTCTGTGTGTGTGGCTTTCCTGTATACCTTTGTGGTGTACAAGGTATTCGCCAAAAACGGATACCCGCGCAATTTCATCAACAGATGCCTAAGAGAAAGACAACGGAACAAGGACATGCCGCATCCCAAAGGACTAGCCACACTACCATATATCAGGAGCATTTCAGAACTGACAGCTAGACTACTGCGACCACTAGGACTTATAACAGCACACAAACCAACAGCCACCCTCAGACAACAACTCACCAGAACGAAGGACCCGATACCCAGCATGGGCAAAACTAATGTAGTGTACAAAATCCCATGCAAGGACTGCACAAAACACTATGTAGGACAAACAGGAAGACAGCTAACGATCCGCATCCATGAACATCAACTAGCCACGAAACGCCACGACCAGCTATCCTTAGTAGCCACACACGCAAACGACAAGCAACATGAATTCGACTGGGACAACACTACCATTATAGGGCAAGCCAAACAAAGAACAGCCAGGGAATTCCTAGAAGCATGGCACTCATCCACAAACTCCATCAACAAACACATCGACCTGGACCCAATATACCGGCCACTACAGCGGACAGCTGAAACTGACAACCGGAAGCGGCAGGGACAGGCCACTATAAATGTCGGAGGAAACACCACAGAAGCGCTTCACAGGAGGCTCCCAAGCACTGAGGATGTCACCTAGACAGGGGACGAAACATTTGCAACAAAAATTTCCAGCTCGGCGAAGAGAACCACAACAACGAGCACCCGAGCTACAAATCTTCACCCAAACTTAGAATAAAGAAGCATTTGTAACATTTAGGAAGCTAAAATTAGACAGGGCCCATGAGGAATATAAAGGAAGTAGGAAGGAACTCAAGCAGGGAATTAGGAAAGCAAGAGGTCAGAGTGTTGAGTACAGGAGTTGGGAGGTCATGTTGCGGCTGTACAGGACATTGGTTCAGCCACTTTGGAATATTGTGTGCAATTCTGGTCTCCTTCCTATTGGAAAGATTTTGGGAAATATGAAAGGGTTTAGAAAAGATTTACAAGAATGTTGCCAGGGTTGGAGGATTTGAACTATAGAGAGAGGTTGAATAGGCTGGGGCTGTTTTCACTGGAGCATCGGA
This sequence comes from Chiloscyllium plagiosum, assembly GCF_037043375.1. Classification (NCBI taxonomy): domain Eukaryota; kingdom Metazoa; phylum Chordata; class Chondrichthyes; order Orectolobiformes; family Hemiscylliidae; genus Chiloscyllium; species Chiloscyllium plagiosum. Next base: position 77,041,355 of record NW_028270142.1, read on the forward strand.
GGCTGAGGGGTGACGTTATAGAGGTTTATAAAATCATGACGGGCATGGATATGTTAAATAAATAAAGTCTCTTCCCTGGGGTGGGGGAGTCCACAACTAGAGGGCATAGGTTTAGGGTGAGAGGGGAAAGATATAAAAGAGACCTAAGGACAACTTTTTCACGCAGAGAGTGGTAAGTGTATGGAATGAGCTGCCAGAGGAAGTGGTGGAGGCTAATACAATTACAACATTTAAAAGGCATCTGGATGGGTACATGAATAGGAAGGCTTTGGAGGGATATGGGGTGGTTGCTGGCAGGTGGGACGAGATTGGGTCAACATGGACAAGTTGGACCGAAGGGTCTATTTCTGTGCTGTACAGCTCTGACTCTGTGACTCTAAAAGGCCATGAATTGGCCTTGGAAAGTAGGGTTAAAACGAATCCCTCCGCATTCTATATATACATTAAAGATAAGAGGATAATTAGGAATAAGGTAGGACCACTCAAAGATAAAGGAGGGAAATTGTGAAATGGAGTCAGAGGATGTGAGTGAGATCCTAAATGTGTACTGTGCATCAGTATTCCCCCAGGAAAAGGATATCATGGATAGTGACATTTATGCGGAACATGCTTTTGGGTTGGGATAACTGGTCAGCATGGACAGGTTGGACCGAAGGGTCTATTTCCATGCTGTACATCTCTATGACTCTATGCTAATATTCTAGAGCATTTTGAGATTAAGAAAGAAATGGTGTTGGGTTCTTTTGAAAAGCGTTAAGGTGGATAATTCCCCAGGGCTCCATGGTATCTAACCCAGGTTATTGAGAGTGAGGCAACAGAGGAGATGCTGGGGCCTTGATCAAGATCTTTGTTTCCTTCTTAGACACTGGAGACATTGCAGAGGACTGGCGAGTAGCTAATGTTGTTCCTCTATTCAACAAGGGAAATAGGGATAAATCCAGGAAACTGTAGACTGGTGAGTCTCACATCAGTGATTGGGTAGATATTGGAGATAATTCGTAGGGATAGGATTTACACACATTTGGAAAAGCATGGCCTAATTAGGGACAATCTGCATGGCTTTGAGCAGGGCAGGTCATGGCTTACTAACTTGATTGAATTTTTCAAGGAGGTGATGAAGATGATCCATGAGGGTAAAAAATGGAAGTTATCTACATAGAATTTAGTAAGGCTTTCAACAAGGTCCCTCATGGTAGGCACATCCAGAAGATTAAGATGCATGGGATCCACAGTGAGTTGGCTGCACGGACTCAGAATTGGCTTGCCCATAGAAAGCAGAGAGTAGTGATGGAAGGGTATTTTTCTGGATGGAAGTCCGTGACTAGTGGTGTTCTGCAGGGATCCATACTGGGACCTCTGTTGTCTGTGATATGACTTGGATGAAAATATAGATGGGTGAGTTTTAGTAAGTTTGCAGACACTACAAAGATTGAAGGTGTTGTGGATAGTGTCGAAGGTTGTCAAAGGTTCCAGTGGGATATAGATCAATTTGCAGATATGGACAGAGAAATGGCAGATGCAGTTTAATCCATATAAGTATGAGGTGCTGCACTTTGGGAGATCAAATGTTAAGGAAAATATACAGTTAATGGAAGGATCCTAAGCAGCATTGATGTAAACAGGGATCTTGAATTTCAAGTCTATAGCACCCTGAAAGTGGCCACGCAAGTAGAGAGGGTGGTAAATAAGCTTTATTGGTTGGGGAATTGAGTACAAGAGTCAGTACGACATAATAAGACTTTGATTAGCCAATACTTATTGTATTGTGTTCAATTTCTGTTTGCCATTTTACAGGAAAAATGTGGAGGCTTTGGAGAGGTTGCAGAAGAGGTTTCGCAGAATGCTGCCTGGGTTAAAGGGTATGAACCATAAGGAGAGGCTAGAAAAAACTCCCATTGCTTTTTCTGGAGTGGCAGAGGCTGAGGGAAATCTTTTTTAATTCTAGAATCTCTACATGTGGAAACAGGCCATTTTGGCCCAACAAGTTCACAGCGACCCTCCAAAGAGTATCCCACCCAGACTCATTCCCTTATCCTACTACTCTACATTTACCCTGACTAGTGCACCTAACTTATACATCCCTGAACACTATGGGCAATTTAGCATGGTCAGTTCACCTAACCAGAATATCTTTGGACTGTGGGAGGAAACCGGAGCACCCAGAGGAAACCCATGCAGACACGGGGAGAATGTGCAAACTCCACACAGTTCCCTGAACCTGGAATCAAACCTGGTTCCCTGGTGCTGTGAGGCAGCAGTCCTAACCACTGAGCCAAAATAGTAGAAGCTTATAAAATTATGAGATGCATAGATAGGATTGATGGTCAGAATCATTTTTTCCCAGAATTGAGATTGGTAGGAGTCTGGAATGTGCTCTCAGGGTGGTGTGCAGGCAGATATGATAGGGGCATTAAAGAAAGTTTTAGATAAGCACATGAATATGCAAGGAATGGAGATAAGGGTAGGTAGAAAGGATTAGTTTAATTTAATGTCATGTTTGCCACGACATCATGGGCCAAAAGGCCCATTCCTGTGCTGTATAGTTCCATGTTCTAAATCTTAATTCCATCCATGCCTGCTCCCTCAAGTCCAGTTTCCCAAACTTAGTAAAATCAGACTTCAGCTTAAAATAAATCTAAGTCCCACTCACTTGCTAACCTCAGCTGTCTGTGTGAAATCTTCCCTATTAGCACTATGCTCCAAATCCTGTGGAAATTGTGTTGCTATAAATGTGATGTAGTGCTCCAGAATCCCATGAAATAAAATGATATTACTGAAATTTCAATTAAGATAAGCTGCACGCTGTTCAGCACCAAGGCGATACACAACGTATAAATCTGTGAACAACACCCACAAGAAAACAACTTGTTTAATTTACAAATATTTAAAGTCTAAGCTATTAATATTTCATCACAAGCAGTAATTTTATGCCAGATAGTTGCTAAATATACAATTCTACTGCTGTACTTGTAATACCATTGTCATGGGAATGTGTCATTTTTAAAATATTTTAGTTTGCCATGAAGATAAATAAGTAACTTGCATTTAACAATCTCTGCTTTTAAAATGACTTCCAAAATTTATAACACAGAAGAGTTAGAATTAGGTTTGTTGTCCTGTGTAATCAAGTACAGAAGTACTGGAGTACAGTGAAAAGTTTACAGTGTTGCTCCACATGGTGTCATCTTTAGGTACAAAGTACCAAGGTACAAATCTTCTATCAAAATAGATAAATAAAGAAAAAAGTTATTACTTTGCAATTGTTCATATCATAAGATCAAAAATTAAGAAATGAAGTTAAAAAGATAAACAGTACTTTCTATAAAGAGCCTGCAGTAGATCAATACAGGGAGCTTTCACACATAGTCTGACTGGGCTCATAGTCTGACCACCAGCACCAACCCTCACTTTCCCCAGTTCAACCATCCCTGTCCTGCTCAGCTCCGGGCAAGCTGGCTGTCACCACTCCGCACAGACCTCCACTGGTTGTCCCCACTCAACTTCACGTCTCTAGCCTGCTCTACTCCAGTTCGCTGACCATCCCGCTGTACTCAGGGCATGCCGGCTCTCCCCACTAAGCTCAAGCCTCCAGTCCACTTGCCATCGCACTCAGCTCAGGCCTCCACCCTACGCTGCTCCAGCCTTCAGCTGCTCTGATGATGTCACTGCTATTTCTTGTTAAATTTTTCTTAAACAAAGCACTGAAAAAATTTTTGAAAACAGAAGAAAAGAAAAAAAACGGACAGAATGAACTAGCCCCGGGCTGAGGTGCTTACTCCACCGCCACCATTTTCAAAATAATAAAATGAGTGTTGAGAATTTCAGCTGTCTTTTATTGTGAATTATCTAATGTCATTTTTTTCCAAAACTACTTAAATCAGCTTACATATAAATTTAATGTTACTAGTGAGTGATATAACTGTTAGTTCAGAATGCAAATAATACATGATATTTTGATTTATTTAGAAGCCATTCATTCCCAGAACTCCGAGCCATTCAGAATATAGAGAAATTATTAAAACGTTAATACAAAGTCAGCAATCTCCATTACAAATCACAATTCTAATTTTCCATACCATTGGGATCATCCTTCTCTGCTGTGGCATCCACTGTACCATCTGGCATCAGGCGTATGAATTTTTCTATTGGTTTGCAGTAAAACTGCAAAATCCTCCCAGCCTTGAACTTCCACTTCTCAGATGCCCACTGATTAGAGAGATAAAAGCAGCACTAATTTATTGGCTGAGAGGAAATATTAATTAAGTCAACAAAACAGACTTTTAAAAATACATTAGTACCTAAATTCTGTAAAATCTAATGGGCTTTTAACATGTTTACACAAATTTAGTTCATGAACAAAAAGTGTTCCTTACAATTTCCTTTCTTTTGAGTTCCAGTTCATGTTCTGAAAAGATAAAAATTTCATCAGTTTCAACAAGCAAAATGCAGAACAATTTGTTGCTAATGATAACAAAGTACTCCTTATTCACATCAGAAGACATCTGGTAAAATTGTTATCAGGAGACACGTACTTTCTGGAAAGGTGAAGTTTTCTGCAACATTTAGTTCCCTTGCAATTTTGCCATCATCTTCTCCCTGATCCAGCCATCTGCCAAAAGAAAATCATGTATTATACACCATGTGTAATGTGTTGAAACAAATGCCCTTTAGAAGGATAATTAAGCATAAGTCAGCTTATAATTATGGATAATACACAAAGAGCATATAACATTATTAAAGCGGCAAACAAGTAACATCTGTTTTACATTATTTTAGTTAATTTTCCTGCTCCACCATTAAATCAGTATAATGCAAATAAATAGTAGACAATTTTTTAAAATGAGTAAGTATAAAACATACCTTGTCTCCCAAAAAACTTGTTAAAACTTTAATTTTCCAATTGTAAATCTAATCTCTAGGAATTTTCCAGTAATGATAGGTATGTTAGAAACAGAAAAGTAGTTATTACATACTTAAATACATGAATAACAAAAAAAAAATTCTGAAAAAGAACAAATTTGAGAATGCAAAGATGACTTTAAAAAGGAGTAATAAAATATGATGGTAGTGAATTTTTAGAAAAATGGAAAATATCTAATAAAATATTATTGAAATGACAATCAAAATTAATAAATTTTGACATCTTGTTCAGTGGAAATGTAAAAATGTAAAAAATGCATAGGATAACTTATAAAGACAAGCAGAAACAGTGTGGAAAAGATGAGAATTTTTAAAATATTTCAAATATCAGAAATTGCAAATAACTTCTCAAAAAGAGTCATAGCAAACAAATGAGAAAAGAAAAAAAAAGTACGTTTAAAAACCATAGTCAATATCACAAAAGCAAGAATGAACACTACAATCATTACTTGGTTCTGATGTGTTATTGGTATCAGTCTTCCAGGCATAACCGGAAGAACTGGATAATACACAAAGAGAATATAACATTATTAAAAATGTTTCAAGGCAGTTAAAATGTATAACCTTGTATCTTCGAGGTAGGTAACTAAATTAGTGACATTCCTGTAACTTTGACAAATTAAGACAGTTCATTTACGATCGAGTGCCTAATATAAATCTTTGGATGAATTTTAATTGTGCCATGTGGAAGGATTAGAGGCAGCATACAAGCAATTTATCACTAAAGACAGGTGCACTTTCCACTTTCAGGCCATTTTGATTCAAAGGATGCAACATAAGCTCTCAGTAATCAATTGTGTACCCAACAAGTTATTTTCAGCTGTCCTGCATGTTGTGCCCTAAGGCTGAATCCTATATTTCAAAAAATACCTTCTTGGTTCAGACCAGGTGGCCATCATTTCTGGAGCAAGGTCAGGACTCTAAAACGCAGCAAAATTGGGGTCCTAACAATATAGGAAATTCAACCTCCAGTCTTTAAAAATGTTGCACGTGATCTATTAAAATCAAGTTAACTTTCTCGCCTGTACAGAAAGTACTCAAACAGTCTTTTACAGATAAAAAAGGAAAGGAAAGAAAGGAAATCCACCATCTTTTTCCCTGATATGAGTGGCAGCAGATTTTAGGAGGGCACCTATTGCACTACAGTTTCACCCTCTCTGTTATTTTCCTCAGGCAGTGGTTTCTGGTTATTAGTATTATAAGGAAAAGGATGAAACTGGCAAGAAACAGTATCCACCAGAAAATTCCTGGCATTTCTATTTCTGTTTCCCCAAGTGTAATAAAAAGGTAAAGTTGTCTTAATCCTAATGGACAACAGGGTTGCTCCCTCAGGAGAGAGCAATGACTGGTGGTAGTTTAACCAAAGGGCCACGATGCCTCAGGTGAGGGATGCGTTTGAAAAGGTTGGGCCTTCATGGTAACCTCAGCCAGTGCAGCAACTGAATCCAAATTTTTTGGCATCGCTCTGCACTTGGCATCCAGGAAACTGAGCTAACCAGGCCTATGTGTAATGTATCTCTGCATAGAACTAATAGAAATTACTTGCCAGGACTGTAAGTTGATGGAAGCATGCTCCTTCATATTTTGAATGGCCAGTTTCCTTATACATCTACTGTGGTATGACTTTCTGCAGTATAGATACCAATCTCAAAGCAACCAATTTCTTTCAAAGCAAAGCTTTTCATCCTTAATTGTATGCAGTGGAACTTCCGATACTACTAAATCCCACAATAGGTTCCCTATGTGGAATATTAACAAACTAGCCATATGGCATCCATACATATTTCATAACTCACCAATTTAAAAAGACCAGCAAATAGAAAACTCAATCTGTCTTAAATATAGTTGCAGACTTGTGGATAATGAGAAGAAAGTGGGGTCGCAAGTAGATAGGATAGTGAAGAAGGTGTTTGGTATGCTTGCCTTTATTGGTCAGTGCATTGAGTATAGGAGGTGGGAGGTCATGTTGTAGCTGTACAGGACATTGGTTAGGCCACTATTGGAATACTGCATGCAGTTCTGGGTCCCTTGCTGCAGGAAAGATGCTGTGAAACTTGAAAGAGTTCAGAAAATTTACAAGGATGTTGCCAGGGTTGGAGGGTTTGAGCTATTGGGAGAGGTTGAATAGACTGGGGCTATTTTTCCTGGAGCAATGGAGGCTGAGGGGTAACCTTATAGAGGCTTATAAAATCATGAGGGGCATGGATAGGGTGAATAGTCAAGGTCTGTTCCCTGAGGTAGAGGAGTCCAAAACTAGAGGTTTAAGGTGAGAGGAGAAAGATTTAAAAAGGGGCCTGAGGGGAAACTTTATCACTCAGAGGGTGGTGCATGTATAGAATGAGCTGCCAGAGGATGTGGTGGAGGCTGGAGCAATTACAATATCTAAAAGATATCTGAATGGTATATGAATAGAAAGTGTTTAGAAGGATATGAGTCAAATGATGGCAAATGGGAGTAGATTTATATAGGATATCTGGTTGGCATGAACGAGCTGGACTGAAGGGTCTGTTTCTGAACTGTATATCTCTATGATCCTATTAACTATGTTTAACGATTTGCTTGATGTTTAAACTGACCAATGAAGAGAGGAAATGCAGCTGATATATGGCATGAGATACACACATAAAACAGATGTAAATCAAGAGGAAACACTTCCAGTGGTCCCAGTCATACTGTTGTTACAGATCAGTCAGTTACAGTCTAGCACATCTTTGTTTGACCCACAGAAAGTTCCCTCAGTCTAAACAATTTTAGCTATTTCACAATGACCCCCCATCCATTACAACTTAAAGAATATTCACATTTGCTGAAAATTTTACAGAATTTCATTTAAAACTCTGACAATCTATGCCTATTATCTGCAGAACTTTTGTAAAATTTAGCCTTACTGAATGATGCCATGTAATATTCATTCCACATCACTGGTAGACAATGACAATCTTCCCTACGATTTTCTATCTCAATTTCAACAGTACCCAATCATTCAATCCACAATCATTAATTGGGAGTCATTAATGATGACAAGTTAATTGCACAAACTGTCTCTACCTTGAAGCTTCAGAGCTTGATGGGTGAACTTAAAAAACAATGAAATGATTCCAGACAGAGAAGTTTGCTTGATCCTACAACTAGCATCAATATTCATCCTATCCAGCTTTTAAATGCATAAACAAATTAAGGTTCAGATTTACTCAATAACATAAGGGGTGTCAGCAAAATGGTGTCTGAGACCCAGTTGTGGAGGACTCATCCTGTACCATGCATTTGCAGTTATCTCTGGAACACAGGATAGGAAAGGCTTATAGTTGTAGTTGGTAGATCTATATTTCATGCAATCAACTATCTTTGAATTGATCCTTTTTTTTGTAACAAGGTGTCTAAAACTACAATTCAAAGTTTTAAACTTTTAAACCAGTGAAGGCTAATGTTTTTGATTTACCATGGTAAAAATGGCAAAGCAAGTCGGAAATCAGAAGCCCCACCACAAATTATGGTAGGGCCAGGGTCTGTGCATGCATTTGCCATGGGCGAAGCTGCACAAAGAAACCAGCAGCTGCCTCCACTTTGAGATTTTGGTGACGTGGATGTCTGGAAACACAATGTTCAGTTTATAGCGAAGAGGAGCAGGTCTGATCTTTATGGGCATGTCTGAATAGCCTGGGAACCCTTTTGAAGATACAAGTGTAACCCTTTAGATAGGGCCTACAGCACCTTTAGATTTTTTTTTAGATTACTTAGATTACATTACAGTGTGGAAACAGGCCCTTTGGCCCAACAAGTCCATACCGACCCGCCAAAACACAACCCACCCATACCCCTACATTTACCCCTTCACCTAACACTAGGGGCAATTTAGCATGGCCAATTCACCTGCACATCTTTGGACTGTGGGAGGAAACTGGAGCACCCGGAGGAAACCCACGCAGACACGGGGAGAACGTGCAAACTCCACACAGTCAGTCGCCTGAGGCAGGAATTGAACCCGGGTCTCTGGCGCTATGAGTCAGCAGTGCTAACCACTGTGCCACCGTGCTGCCCACTGCCACCGTGCAGTGGTTATCAGTTGCCTTTTGGTGAATATAAAATGCAAGAAAAATACATAAACTCATGGATTCTCAATGGTACTGCCAAAAAGCAACATGCAAAATTTTCAAGATAAACTGTCAAGTGTCTTGAGGAAATGTCAACATTAAGACAATAAGACATAGGGGCAGAAATTAGGCCATTCAGCCTATTGATTCCACTCCACCATTCAATCATGGCTGATAAGTTTCTCATCCCTATTCTCCCTGTAACCCTTGATCCCCTTAATACTCAAGAACCTATCTATCTCAGTCTTAAATATATTCAATGGCCTGTCCTCTTCAGCCTTCTGTGGCAATGAATTCCATAGATTCATCACTCTCTAGCTGAAGAAGTTTCTCCTTACCTCTGTTCTAAAAGGTCTTCCCTTTACTCTAAGGCTATGCACGTGGATCCTAGTCTCTCCTACCAATGGAAACATCTTCCAAACGTCCACTCTGTCCAGTATTCTGTATGTTTCAAATAGAATCCCCCTCATCATTCTAAACTCCATCGAGTACAAACCCAGAGTCCTCAAATATTCCTCATAAGTTAAGCTTTTCATTCCTGGGATCATTCTCATGAATTTCCTCTGAACATGCTACAGGATCAGTACCTCCTTCCTGAGATTTGGGGCCAAAACTGCACACAATACTCCAAATGTGGTCTGATCAGAGCCTCAGAAGTACATAACTGTTTTTAATATTCAAATCCTCTCAAAATGAATGCCATCACTGCATTTGCCTTCCTAACTACTGACTCAACCTGCCAGTTTACCTTGAGAGAATCCTGGACTAGAACTCTGAAGTCTCTTTGCACTTCAGATTTTTGAATTTTCTCCCCATTTAGAAAATAGTCCATGCCTCTATTCTTCCTCCCAAAGTACATGAACTCACACTTTCCCATGTTGTGCCCCATCTGCCACTTCTTTGTCCACTCTCCTAACCTTCCAAATCCTTCTGTAGCCTTCCCGTCTCCTCAATGTGACTGGTCCCTCTACCTAGCTTTGTATCATCTGCAAACTTAGCCAGAATATCTTGAGTTCCTTCATTTAAGTTGTTAATGTATAAAGTGAAAAGTTGTGGTCCCAACACAGCCTTGCCATCCTGAGAAGGACCTTTTTATCCCCACTCTCTGCTTTCCCCACCACAGCAAAGTTTCTATCCATGCTAGCATCTTGCCTCTGACACTATGGGCCCTTATCTTACCATGCAGCACCTTGTCAAAGGCCTTCTTGAAGTCCAGGTAGATGACATGGTTATGTAACAGGTCGGTCTAACCTGCTCATTAATTCCTTAAAGAATTCTAGCAGATTTGTCAGGCATGACCTCCCCTTAATGAAACCATGCTGACTTTGCCCTATTTTACCATACCCTTCCAAGTATTCAGAATGTGCTGCTTAAATGAAGGTGCTGCTGTTGGACTGGGGTGGACAAAGTTAAAAATCACACAACATCAGGTTATAGTCTAACAGGTTTATTTGGAAGCACTAGCTTTCAGAGCACTGCTCTTTCTTAACATCATTCCCACAGCTACTTGATGAAGGAGCAGCGCTCCGAAAGCTAATACGTCCAAATATTTAGAAATCTTATCCATCACAATGGATTTCAGGATCTTACCCATGACCAAGGTTAGGGAGATCAGTCTGTAATTTTCTGTCTTTTGCCTTACTCTCTTTTTAAACACCGGTGTTACGTTACCAATTTTCCAGTCCTCTAAAAGATCTTACTGAAAGATCACCACTAACACCTCCACTATCTCTTCAGCTATCTCCCTTAGAACTCTCGGATGTAGTCCATCTGGTCCAGATGGTTTATCCATCTTCAAGCCATTCCGTTTTTCTACCACCTTCTCCTTGGTGATGGCCACCATACTCAGCTCTGCCCCCTCACTCTCTTGAATTTTTAGAATATTACATGTCTTCCATCGTGAAGACTGAACAAAGTAATTATTCAATTCCTCAGCCATTTCCTTGTACCCCACTACTAACTCTCCAGCATAATTTTACAGCAACCCAATTTTCACTTTTGCCTCTCTTTTGCCTTTTATATATCTAAAGAAACTTTTAAAGCCTTCCTTTATATTACTGGCTAACTTATCCTCATATTTAATCTTCTCCCTTTTTTTAGTTATTCTCTGTTGGTCTTTGCAAGCTACCCAATCCTTTGATTTCCTACTCCCTTCACCACATTATATTCTTTCTGTTTTGCTTTTATACTATCCCTAACTTCCCTAGTCAGCCATGGTTTCCTCATCCTCCCTGTAACATGCTTTTTTTTCCTCGGGATGAATCTCTGCTGTATCTCCTGAATTACTCCTGGAAACTCCTACCATTGCAGTTCCACGCTTTCCTGCTAAGCTCCTCTCCCAGCTTCTCCCTCATGCTACTGTAGTTGCCTTTATTTAGCTGTGATACTGTTGCCTCTGATTCTATCCTCTCACTCTCAAATTGCACAGAAAATTCAATCATATTATGATCACTGCCACTTAGGGGTTCCTTCACCTTAAGCTCCCTTATTAATCACACACCAGGTTATACTCTAAATCCAGCATTGCCTGCTCCCTCGTGAGCCCCTACTTCATTTCTTACTATTGATTTACTTTAATTTCTTACTAATAAGCCAACCTTGCCCCCTCTGCTCACAAGCTTATCTTTTTGATAGGATATATATCCTTGAGGAGTGCGAGAAGGCTGACAACAAAATATGCAATTATCAACTGGAAGCAGCTGAGTGGCCACAGGGATTAAATGCATTTCCATAAATCTGAAGCCTATAGAAAAGGTTAAACATTTAAAAAAGGATTAAGAGAGTATATCTATTTAACACTTGGAAAAAGGCAAGATAGATATGATTACGTCAATTGTCATGGTCCATATTGCAAATACATCAGTGATGGATATTCAGAAATATGGAAGTTTGGTGTCAACTTACCCAGGCTGTGTATTGGGTAAATTGACACCAAAGATTCAGCAGGTACTATATTGTGGCTGGTCTCAATAAAAAGACAAAGAAGGATTAGATCAGTATATTATTGTGAATGATCAATGGCAGTAACAATGCTATTCTTGCCAAACAAGGTGCTCTGGAATAAATTGCAACACCCAATGGCATAATTAATGTCTAGAGTTTTAAATTTGTCCATCCCAGTTAATTTTTAAATTTAGGAGGTATCCCCATTATAGATTAATAAAATGCAAACAATTTAAGCAAGGGTACTGAAAAAAATGAAATCCTTCATAAACAATTTTGCAGACTGCTAACAGTACTAATCAAAGGAGAATTTCAAACAGGTCCATAGTGTGTTGGGGTACAGGATAAATCCATGTCAGACTATATGGAATATATGCCAGATAGGCCAAAAATCCCATGCAAAACACATTTATTTTATGTGAAAGTCAGAGAATGGTCTAGGAGCCAGTCAGGTTTAATAGTCAGAAATGGTTCAGCAAGATAGAACAATAGCTCTTTTTCCACATTGTGATGAGAAAAGGCCACATCGATAACACTCCTGTGTGGTCACAGATGTAGAATGCCATGCACACCAATTTCAGGCAGTTTGCTGAAACAGCCATTAGAGATTTCATTTCAAAAGTTTACAGTTCAAAAATTTGTCAGTGTCAGGCAGAAGCACCTGAAACTCTGGACAACCAAATTGAATAAGATATATTCTCCTTGTGTCAAGTAATAGGCCCATGAAATAAATTTAAAAATACATATATTGAAGGTTAAAGGCAGATGAAACTTTTTAAAATTGAATGAGACTGTTGGGAGAAGACTGTTGACTATACTTTGGACACTTTAGCCAGTTTATGTAGTAAAGACAGTTAAAGGGATACAGAACTCTATTTTATGAACCAAATAGTCCTTATTAAAAGCACCATAAGACCATTTTCCAAATCCAATATTATTTACTCTTTATCTAGCTCTATTCATCTGAGAAAGGATATGACCTGCATCAATGCATGTGTTTGTTCTGAACATTGGAATCTCCTCCCTCTCTGATGTAAGGTTAGCTCTTTTCCACAAAGATGGATCGCGCAGGATCTTCTCCTGGATATTCTGCCCTGAGTCTCTCTTTGCTGAGGGTCTGGCTTCCTGATCTGTATTTATCCCTCACACCCTGGACCGTTCTAACTGTTCTTTGACCTTTGACCAATGGCTTCATGCGTAGCATACAAAACATTCAATTGTGTTCTGCCAACACCATTCACTGTTTCCATGCTGGGGAGGTATCAAGTGCATATCCTCAGGCACTAGCTGGACTTTCTGACACCTCTCAAATACATAATCCTCGATTGTTTGTAAGTGGTTCCTCTTGAACGTTCATGATCTCTTTGACCTTGTTTTCCATTGTTCTTTGCAGCCAATAGCTGCTATTTAAGTTAGCATGGCTAATTTTCTGCCAGGCCTAATTTCTCTGGCTATTGATCAATTTAATACATCCAATTTTGAGCCTGTGATCAATTGACCACAAGACAGTTCAATTCATTTCAGCGTTACATCATGGTTGACGCCAGAAACTCCTCAAAATAGGAGGCCAGAAACTCCTCAATTCTGGTTCATGAAGTACAAGAATCAGACTTAATGGTGAGATGCATGCCACATGTCACTACAAAGGTAAAGTGATTTGGAAACCTTAGATATGATTGCTAATCATTAGGTTTCTTTAGTAAGTGGGGCTACTTATATAAGTTCAGATATTCTTCAATTAACAGACACTGATATCATTGAGTGGGGGTGGAGCAGACCCTTCAGTTCTCTTGAAACAATAGGTCATATTAAAGGAATTGTACCTATGCTGTTAAGTATAGCCACTGTGGATGTCCAAAGGAGTTAGATCATAGAGACATCAGATGACATCAACAGTAACCTGTATCTGTAGGATTCTAAGAAAGATGATTTCTCAAATCATTCTCTATAATAAAGTTGCATTCAATAAAGCATATTTCTTTCCACTTACAAGTGTGCAGATCTCACAAGTGGAAGTGCTGTGTGAGAGCTGGCTACCCAATCTTATCCCATGCCAGCAAAAATTGATGGACATGAGAATCGGCATGGAAATTAAAGAATCAGTTCCCACTTCGCAATCTAAATGGCTCCCAAAATAACCTGACGTGAAAATCCAAATCCATGACTACAAAGTCATCCCTAGATTTAACAAAATATATTAAAAGAGTTAATGTGTTAGGGTTCTATAACTGCTAGTAATCTAAATTAATTTTATCTAGTATTTTCACCACAGAGAGGGTTCCAGATTTTTAAATCAAACCTGTGGCAAAGAAAAATAAATCCTTTGCTTTCTTTAATTGTGTCTGTTATTTTAACCTTCTCCAAAAACCAGCCATTTCCTGTGAAATAGAAAGGAAACTGTAAGACTGGGCAGAACATATAGAGCAGCGGACATTCATGCTTGTGATAAATTTACAAAATCACAAAGAAGATAAACTGCGATGTTTGAAGAATGACATGATGAAACATAAACCTTCACTTTATTTCACATTAAATATAATTCACTTTATATCTAATATATCAAAAAAAATCAACGGGAGGTAAAGCAAATTCTTTTAGTTTATATATATATATAAAATATATATAAATAAAAATGAGCAACAACTTTAAAACTACATAAATCTGCACTGATCCCATGAATACATGGAAAGTTAAACTTAAAAAAATCTTAGAGTTGACTAAAAAGGACAAATACCTTAATTCAGTTCTAACCAGTTAAGGGACCAGTTTTTTTTTAATCCAATTCACTGTAAGTATAATTAAATAACTTTGATTTATTAAACTTAAAAAAAACTATTCATTTTTTTTCCCCCAATGCAATCCCAAAGTGTAAACTCAATGGAAGGAGAGTAAATGCTGATAAAATACTTCTTCACAAATAGCAATGAGGAAAAAAACATTCAATTTGCACTAGCCTATGCTAAAAATGCTAGTTAAAAGATGATAAAAAAAAACCCACAAGGGCACAACTATCAGGAATGTTCTTTATTCTAGAAATGGGACTGAAAGAATATATATTAAAGGTCTTTAAAATTAAGAAAAAGTTTGATAAGGTAGATGTGGACAGAATGTTTTCACTTGTGAAGTAGTTCAAAAATTTGGGCCCATATGTACTGTCACTAACAAACAATGGATTCAAAATAAACACTACTTAGAGTGCACTGATATTATGGAATTTACTGGCCTATTGAATAATCCAGATGAATAGCCTCCATGTAGCTTAATGGGAAACTGGATAAGTACAAAAAAAAGAGTAGAATGGTAAGATGAGATAGAGTGAGATAAGATAACATAAGTGTACAACATAAACAAATGGTCCCTTTCTGCACTGTGAAATTCCAAGCAGCCCAATTATTCTGAGGCTAATGAATTGAACTGAATTGAATCACGTGTATCCAATATGAAGTACAGTGAGAAGTGTGGACCATCACCATGCAAAGCGCCATTCATATTAACTTAAATTTTAAAAAAAGATGATTTAAGTACAGCCCAACTTCTCCTTCTCTGCTGCGACAGTTCCACCCGGGCTTCACCAGCCCACACAATGCTGTCGCTCCAGGCTACACCAGCCCACGCAATGTGGAAGCAAGAGCCTCATTCTGGGCTTCATCAGCCCACACAATGCCACTGCCAGTGTCCTGCTTTGGGCTGTACCAGTCCATGCCATGTCGCTTCCAGGGGCTCACTCCACACAGAAGAGAGAGTCCCTCTCCAGGCTTCACAGGCTGGTCGACTCTGTAGCCACTCTGCCTCTGAAGATGCCCCTGCCACTTTAGATACAATCAAAATTGCCTTCCTACTGAACAGCTCTCTTGATCAGGTAGGTTTGAGCGAAAACTAAATAAAACTGAGAAAAGAAGAGGAAAAGGGAAAAAGATAAAAGAAGTGAATGAAAAGGACACGCATGGGCACAGGAGCCTGGACGTTGCCTACTCCACCAGCACTATCTTATTTGTATTCCATAAACTTTGGTAACATTTGGTTTGCCTCGCCCTTATTTTGCAGAGCGGAATGATTAAGGACAATGTAGAGATCTACCAAAAGTAAATGGTATAATTTTAAAATATCTTTGTACCAGCTCTTGCTCATTGAAAATGAAGACTGGGTATGGGCAATGCAATGTTATCCTTACCAAGAATCCATACATCATTTAACACATGGCACTTTTTACTGGAAAGCAGCTTATGTTTACTTCAACATTGTTTTCTTAAACAGAGTTTAAATTCTAAAACTACCTTGTTGGGATCAGTGCTCACTTTGCCTGGATCATGAATCCAGATATCTGCATTACCCAACTAGTCATTACAATCAAAATGCTATTAGATGCTCCTTATTTTATTAACAGTTGCCTTTTTTCCATTAAACAAATAACACTACATTTCTAATCAAGGACATTATACCATTCAAATCTAGCCATTGTTTTCAATTCTGAGAGACTGCATTATGGCAAATGAGAGCTGCAAACTTTGAAAGTTCTCTGTAGTTTTAAGAAGTAAAAATCATTGAAAAACTTCTGACCTGCACCTAAGCCATCATGGCCAATCACAAGCTTTTGTAAGTTGCCAAGGTGTACAGCTTTCACATAGAAGATATCAGTCTATAACAAATAATAAAGAAATGTTATATATACGCTTAAAGTAAAATATTGATTATCAATGATGCAACATTTTAAAATTATTACATGTATACAAAACAACTACATGACAATTTCTATAACAATTTCTATGGGCTGAATTTGATGCTCCCTTTAACATTTTTTGTCACTATCCACAATTCTACCAACCTTGGTGTCATCCGCAAATTTACCAATTTAAAAATAACGTATTTTAGCCATGGTTCACTTTTCCGTAAATGCACCCCCCACCCCAAGCTACAGCATAAATGCTGTCCCCACTACACTTTACTTCAGCTCTCAGTCATCTAACTTGAAACATTAGCTTGCTCTCTCTCCATAGATGCTGTTCCACCCACTGTGATTTCAATTGTTTTCCAAGAATCAGACATGTCCATTATTGAAAGTAATTTTGGCCTTCTTTATCTTATAGTTGTTGCCTCAGACAATACAAGAGTCTTCACTACCTTTGAAACAGAAGGATATGATGCCTGTCATCTTGCCAGTATTTGGTTGATGCCTCACTCAGTTAATTGCAGCCTTGATATTAAGGCACTCAATATCACCACACCTTTGGAAATTCAGCTCTTTTGTCCATGCTTGGAGGAGAAAGTGAGGTCTGCAGATGCTGGAGATCAGAGCTAAAAATGTGTTGCTGGAAAAGCGCAGCAGGTCAGGCAGCATCCAGGAAACAGGAGAATTGACGTTTCGGGCATAAGCCCTTCTTCAGGAATTCCTGAAGAAGGGCTTAGGCCCGAAACGTCGATTCTCCTGTTCCCTGGATGCTGCCTGACCTGCTGCGCTTTTCCAGCAACACATTTTCAGCTCTGTCCATGCTTGGACCAAGGTTGCAATGGGATCAAGAGCAAAATGACCAGGTAGGAGCACAAACTAGACATCACTGAGCAGGTTATTGCTGAGGAGAAAGTGAAGACTGCAGATGTTGGAGATCAGAGTCAAACAGTGTGGCACTGGAAAAGCATAGCAGGTCAGGCAGCATCCGAGGAGCAGATGAATCCATATGGATCATCAGGTTAATGCTGAGCATGTGCTGCTTTATAGCACTGTTGATGATACCTTCCAACACTTTCCTGATGATCAAGAGTTGATTGGTGGAGTGGTAATTGGTTGGGTTGGATGTGTCCTGCTTTTAGTGCACAGGATATACCCAAGCAATATTCCGCGTTGTTGGGTCGATGCCAATGTTGCAGCTACATTAAAACATCTCAGCTAGAGATTAAGCAACTTCTGGAGCATGTCTTTAGAGCTATTGCCAGAATGTTATCTGGGCCCACACCCATTGCAGCATCCATTGTTGTTTGATATCACATAGAACAAATCAAGTTAGATGAAGGAAAAATTTACTGCAGAAGCTGGAATCTGTACTGAAGACAACAAATACTGGAAATCACAGTGGGTGGAACAGCATCTATGGAGAGAGAGCAAGCTAATGTTTCAAGTTAGATGACTGAGAGCTGAAGTAAAGTGTAGTGGGGACAGCATTTATGCTGTAGCTTGGGGTGGGGGGTGCATTTACGGAAAATAGTGGGTGCAGGGTGCTAGTGAAGAATAGATGTTGATAGTTCAGATTAAACAATCAGAATGTGAGAATGGCAGAACAATGGTGTGTCTCCTGCCAGACTGAAAGGTGACTAAGTGGGATTGGGAGGGGGGGGGGGGGGGGGGGGGAGACATGATAAAATGTTAAAAGAAAGGAAAGAAACGTTCACAATTTGAAGATGTTGAACTCCATATTAAATCCAGAAGGCTATAAAGTGTCTAATCTGAAGATGAGATGTTGTTTGCACAGTTTGCGCTGTGATTCACTGGAACACTGCAGATCTGGACATGTGCGCAGGGCACTATGTTAAAATGACCAGCTACAGGAAGGTCAGGGTCCAGCTCGTGCACAGACTGGAAGTGTTCTGCAAGGCAGTAACCCTACCTGCATTTGGTTTCTCTAGTGTAGAATAGACCATATCGGGTGCAGTGAATATAATACATAAAATTGGAAGAGGTACAGATGAAATGCTACTTAGAGTCATAGAGTCAGATGTACAGTATGGAAACAGACACTTCAGTCCAACACGCCCATGCCAACCAGATAACCCAACCAAATCTAATCCCACGTGCCAGCATCCACCCCATATTCCTCCAAACCCTTTCTAATCATATACCCATCCAGATGCCTTTTAAATGTTACAATTGTACTAGCCACCACCACTTCCTCTGGCAGCTCATTCCAAACACGTACCATCCTCTGCGTGAAAAGATTGCCCCTTAGGTCTCTTTTATATTTTTCCCCTCTCACCCTAAACCAATGCCCTCTAGTTCTGGACTCCCCTGCTCCTCATGGTTTAATAAACCTCTGTAAACCCCTTAGCCTCCGACGCTCCAGGGAAAACACCCCCATTCTATTCAAACTCTCTCTATAGCTCAAATTCTCCAACCCTGGCAACATCCTTGTAAATATTTTTTGAATCATTTCAAATTCCACAACATCCTTCTATGCAATATTCCTAAAGTGGCCTAATGAATGTTCTGTACAGCCGCAACATAACCTCCCAACTCCTGTATAGGGGAACCTCGATTATCCGAATACCAATTATCCAAAAATCGGACTATCGGAAGGCGATCTCGAGGTCCCAGTAGAAACATTACATCAAAGACATGTTTCCAACAGTGATCGCGTCTTTTGTTTACAGTGATTAAACAGGCACCGTCTCCAAATGACTTACCTTCCACTCTCTCTTTGTCCCCACACTTTCCCCGGGGTTCTCTAGAGGGGTGTACCCGAACCACCACCCTCTCATCCCTCCCGTCCCAGGAATAATCTCTCCAACACTGTCCTATGCAGGGACAAACACGGAACCTGTCAAACATTTGCAGTAAAACGTTGTGTGTGGACATCTGGCTGTGCGTGTGCACGCGCGTGCTATTCGGAGACTTACCCCACAAAGGCAGCTGCAGCAGTCTTGTTGGTGTGCAGTCCAGATGCCCCGGAGAAGGAGCGGGGAGTGAACGGGATGGGACGGAGGGGGTGGGGTGGCGGGGGGCTTTGTTGGGGCAGGGGCTCGTGCTGGGGGGGCGGGCGGGGTGGTGTTGGACCAGGTTGGGGGGCAGGGTTGGAATGTGTTGTAGGGCGGGCAGCGGGGGGGGGGAAGGGTTGGACTGTGTTGTGGGGTGGGGGCAGGGGGTGGGTCTGGAATGGGTCAGGAGGCGGATTTGGACCAGGTTGGGGGCAGGGGCGGGTTTGGACCGGGTTGGGGGCGCAGTCTTGCGCTCTTTGTGCTGGGGGCGGGGGCAGTGTTGGACGGGAGGGTGTCGGGGGGGACGCTGTTGGATATGGGTAGGCGGGCAGGGGGGTGGAGTTGGCGGTTGGGTGTCGCGCAATGTGTGCTGCTGCTAGTCTCCTGAACGGGGAGCAGACTTTAAAACACCGAGCCCCAGAGGAAAGGCATTTAATCGATTTTCCAAATACTTGATTATCCGAACGAAATAGTGCCTGCCCATCTCGTTCGGATAATCGAGTTTCCACTGTACTCAATACTCTGACCAAAAAAGGAAAGCATACCAAACACCTTCTTCACTATCCGATCTACCTGTGACTTCACATTCAAGGAACTATGAACCTGCAGTCCAAGGTCTCTTTGTTCAGCAACACTCCCTAGGACCTTCCCATTAAGTGTACAAGTCCTGTTTTGATTTGCTTTCCCAAAATGCAGCACTTTGCACTTATCTAAATTAAACTCCATCTGCCATGGCCCATCTGGTCCAGATCCTGTTGTAATCCGAAGTAACCTTCTTTGCTGTCCACTATACCTCCAATTTTGGTGTCATCTGCAAACTTACTAACTATACCTCTTATGCTCATATCCAAATCATTTACATAAACGGTGAAAAGTAATGGACCCAGCACCGATCCTTGTGGCACAGGCCTTCAGTCTGAAAAACAACCCTCCACCACCATCCTCTGTCTTCTACCTTTGAGCCAGTTCTGTATCCAAATGGCTAATTCTCTCTGTATTCCATGAGATCTAACCTTGCTAACCAGTCTCCCATGGGGAACCTTGTTGAATGCCTTACTGAAGTCCATACGGATCACGTCCACCCCTCTGCCCTAATCAACCCTCTTTGTTACTTCTTCAAAAAACTTAATCAAGTTTGTGAGACATGATTTCCCACACACAAGCCATGTTGACTATCCCTAATCAGTCCTTGCCTTTCCAAATACATGTACATCCAGTCCCTCAGGATTCCCTCCAACAACTTGCCTACCACCGACATCAGGCTCACTGGCTTGTCCTTACCACCTTTCTTAAATAGTGGCACCACGTTAGCCAACCTCCAGTCTTCCAGCACATCACCTGTGACTATCGATGTTACAAATATCTCAACAAGGGGCCAAGCAATCACTTCCCTCGCTTCCCACAGATTCTAGGGTACAGGTCCTAGGGATTTATTGACCTTTATGTGTTTCAAGACGTCCAGCACTTCCTCCTCTGTAAGATGGACATTTTTCAACGTGTCACCATCTATCACCCTGTATTCTATATCTTCCATATCCTTTTTCACAGTAAATACTGATGCAAAATATTTGTTAAATATCTCCCCCATTTCCTGCAGCTCCATACAATGGCCACCTTGCTGATCTTTGAGGGGCTCTATTCTCTTCCAAGTTAACCTTTTGTCCTTAATGTATTTGTCCTTAATGTATTTGTAAAAACCCTTTGGATTCTCCTTAATTCTATTTGCCAAAGCTATCTCATGTCCCCTTTTTGCCCTCTTATGTATACACCTACTTCGTTTGTACTCTTCTAAAGATTCACTCGATCTATCCTGTCTATACCTAACATATGCTTCCTTCTTTTTCTTAAGCAAACTCTCAATTTCTTTAGTCATCCAGCATTCCCTACATCTACCAGCCTTTTCTTTCACCCTAACAGGAATGTACAGTCTCTGGACTCTTATTATCTCATTTCTCAAGGCTTATCATTTTCCAGCCATCCCTTTACTTGTGAACATCTGCCCCCAATCAGCATTTGAAAGTTCTTGCCTAATACCATCAAAATTAGCCTTTCTCCAATTTAAAACCAACTTTTAGATCTGTTCTATATTTCACTTGGAAAGTAGACAAGCAGGAGACTGGAAGAGCACAGAAAGCCAGGCAGCTTCAGCAGTTGGAGAAGTTGATGTTTCAGGTATAACCCTTCTTCAGGGATGGAGTTGGGAAAGGGGGAGTTGCAGATAAAGAGTGGGGAAGGGTTATGGGTGGGCAGAGGAGTGGAGTGGTGTAGTAGTGATAGTTGAATACACGTGGTAGAAATGATTTGGTAGTTCGATATGAGGAATAAATCCAGCTGGTAGTTGGAAGAAGGTGTTAGTTGGAGCGATGGGAGGGAGAAGGCCAAGCTGGAAAGGGAGTCGAGCGATGGGTGAGAAAGTTATTTGAAGATGGAGAACTCAACGTTGAGTCTTCTAGGCTGCAGGCTGCGCAGGCAGAAGATGAGGTATTTTTCCTCCAATTTATGATCTAATTCACTGTGGTAATGGAAGAGACCGATAGCCATGTTGGACAGGGCGTGGGAAGGGAAATTGAAATGGGCAGTAACTGGGAGGTTAGCCTTGCCCTTACGGGGCCGGCTGAGATGCTTAGTAAAACATTCCCTAAGTTTATGTTTGGTGTCATTGATGTAGAGAAGACCACATCGGGAGCATCGGATACAGTAAACCAGGTTGCAGGATGGGCAGGTGAACTTCTGTCTCGCCTGGAAGGACTTTTGGAGCCCTGGATGGAGGT
Source organism: Chiloscyllium plagiosum (assembly GCF_037043375.1). Lineage (NCBI taxonomy): Eukaryota > Metazoa > Chordata > Chondrichthyes > Orectolobiformes > Hemiscylliidae > Chiloscyllium > Chiloscyllium plagiosum. Next base: position 77,063,760 of record NW_028270142.1, read on the forward strand.
GAGGAAGGTTGCGTGTCAGGAGGTTTTGCCTCTTTTACGGTTGCAGGGGAAGGTACCGGGGGGATTGATGGGGAGGGTGCCACAAACCAAGGAGTGGAGAAGGGAATGGGCCTTGCGGAAGAGGTGGAGACGAGAAGATGTTCTTGGTGGTGGAGTCTCGTTGGAGTTAGATTGGATGCGGAGACAAGTGGGGTGGAAAGTGAGGACAAGCAGGACCCTGTCATTATTATGTTTGGACAGATCAGGATTTAGAGCAATGGAGCCAGGAATGGAGGAAATGCGGTGAAAGGCTGCCTGGATGATAAAGGGGGGAAAAGCACATGGTTTAAAATAGGTGGACATCTCAGATGCTTGGGATTGGACCGTCTCCTTGACAGAGCAGATATGACAGAGATAGAGGAATGTCAAAAACAGAATGGAGCTTTTGCAAGATATTGGGTGAGGGGATGTGTAGTCCAGGCTGTTATGGGAGTTGGTGGGTTTGTAATAAATGTCAATCTGTAAACTGTTGCTGGAGATGGAAACAGAAACGTCAAGGAAGGGGAGGGAAGGGTCCAGATAAACCAAGTGAATTTAACGGCAGGGTGGAAGTTTTTGGCAAAGTCGAAGAACTGCTCCAGTTCAGCCTGTGTGCAGGATGCAGCACAGCACCGATGCAGGCATCAATGTAACGACAGAAGAATTGGTGAACAGTACCGGTGTATATACTGATGAGGGACTGTTTGACGTGGCTGACAAAGAAGCAGGCATAGCCATGTGAATGCCCATGGCCACTCCCTGAATTTGAAGGAAATGGGAAGAGGTGAAGGAAACGTCATTGAAGGTGAGGACTAAATCAGCAAGGCAGAGGAGGGTATTGGTGGAGGGGAACTAGATGGGTCTGTTGGAGAGGAAGAAACTGAGGACTTGCAGACTGTACTTGTGGGGAATGGAGGTGTATAAGGACTAAACGTCCATGGTGAAGATGAAACGCTGTGGGCCGGGGAACTCAAAGTTTCCAAAGAGGTGGAGGGCGTGATTGGTGTCCCGCACATAGGTGGAAACTAACTGGACCAAGGGGGAGAAGATGGAGTCAAGATAGGAAGAAATGAGTTCAGGGGGGCAGGAGCATGTGGAGATGATGTGTCAACCAGGGTCATTGGGACTGTGGATCTTGGGGAGCAGGCAGAACTGGGCAGTGAGGGGCTGGTGGGCTATGAGGTTGGAGGCGGTGGAGGGGACATCACTAGATACAATGAGGTCATGAACAGTATGAGTGATTTTGCCTGATGGGCCACGGTAGGGTCGTGATCAAAGGGGAGGTAGGACATGGTGTTGGAGATCTCTGCGGCAAAGAGGTCTGTCCTCCAGACCACAACCGCCTTTGTCAGTGCGTTTGATAGTGAAATGGGGTTTGGTGCCGAGAGAGTGGAACGCTGCACGTTCAAAGGAGGTGAGGTTGGAGTTGGTGGGGGGGGGTGGAGACATCAAGCAGCTGATATCGCGTGAGCAGTCAGTAATCAAGGGGTTTAGAGTGGTAAGAGGCCAGGAGGGGGTGTCCAGGTGGATGAGGAAGGTTGGAGACGTGAGAAAGGGTCCTCGGAGGGTAGTTGAGACTCTTCATTTGGAAAGACTATTCAGCCCCTTGGATGAAGAGAGCAGGGGCGGTGGTGAAGGGGCAGGTGTTGCACGTTCTGTGGTTACATGGAAAGTAGAGATGGGGGTGGTGTTGGTAGTTGTGTCCTGAAGGGAACTATCCTCTGAAATGCAGACAGGGAGAGTGAGGGGAAGACGTGCTTGACGGTGGTGTTCTGCTGGAGTTATCTGGAATGATGGAGAATGATCCTTTTTATGCGGAGGCTGGTGAGATGAAAAGTGAGGACAAGGGAACTGATCATGCAGTTGTGAGTGATGGGAAGAAGCAAGGACAGAAGCACAGGTGATAAGCTGGATGCGGTTGAGGATCCTGTCAACCACAGTGGGAAACCATGATTATGGACGAGTATAGAGATGTAGAGCACGGAAACAGATTCTTCAGTCCAACACGTCCATTCTGACCAGACATCCTGAATTAATCTAGTCTCATTTGCCAGCACTTGGACCATATCCCTGTAACCCCTTCCTATTCATATAGATGCCTTTTAAATGCTGTACAGTAGTCTCTACCATTTCCTCTGGCAGCTCATTCCATAAATGCACCACCCTCTACGTGAAAAAAGTTCCCCTGTCACCCGAAAGCTATGCCCGCTAGCTCTGGACTCCCCTCTATAAACCTCTATAAGGTCACCCCTCAGCCTCTGACGCTCCAGGGAAAATAGCCCCAGCCTATTCAGCCCCTCCCTATAGCTCAAACCCTCCAAACACTGGCAACATTCTTGCAACATTTCTCTGAACCCTTTCAAGTTTCACAACATCTTTCCTATAAGCAGGGAAACCAGAATTGCACACAATATTCCAAAAGTGGCCTAACCAATGTCCTGTGCAGCCTCAAATTAAATTAGGATCAAACTAGGAATAAGCTGCAAGCATTTAATCATATTCAGAGGTTGTTGTTCTGAGCAACACTAATCACCAATGCATCTGCAATATTATCACCCCAATAATAGAAACAGAAAATATCCGACAAGTTGGCTGACTTCTGGTAAAGAAATGCAGGACAATACTTTAGGATGACTGTTTTCATCAGAACATTCCACCAGTAGCTCAAACCCTGTAAGCCTGGCAACATCCTTGTAAATCTTTTCTGAACCCTTTCAAGTTTTACAACATCCTTCCTGAAAGAGTTCATAAAAGATTTACAAGGATAAAGGTTTGCAGGGCAGGAGGTGGCCACTCAGCCCATTATGCCAGAGACAATTCTCTGTTGGAACAATTGAAAATTAATTTCACAATCCTAACCATGGCTGGAAGGTCAGTAAGCCATTTAACATGAAGAAGTTTTATTTATGTTCGCTCCAATACAAAATAGCTTGCCTGGGTGCTCATCAATCCATTCTGTGTCTAGGGTGGATCTGGTTTGTGTCAATCAGGATAACTAGAACAAAACCAGAGCTTCCCAACACAAAGACATGTTACATGTGCATAACACCTTTGACATACCAAAATATCTCAAAGCACAAATCCATGGACCAAAAGCTGGATTTAGGTTTGGCAGCAAGACTGATCATGAGATATTAAGGCAGATGGTCGAAAGCCAGGTCAGAGGGGAAGGTTTAAGGGGCACCTTAGAGAGACACTGCAGTTTAGAGAGAGAATTCAGTAGCTCCAGTCCTTGGCAATTTCACTGCCAATAAAAGGCCACTGAAGAGGTGGAATCTAGGCCAAATCAACATTTTGCTCTGATGAAGGATTACACCCACTAATAGGCTGGTTGATAATTCCCAGTTGGTATTTGAGCAGATTAAATCAGGAAAAAATGTTTCCACTCACAAAAAAGATCCAATGCAAGGGGACAGTGATTTCGACTAACAGGTAAAAGTAAACAAACACAGAAATTGCTGGAAACGTTTAGCAGGTCTGGCAGCATCAGTAGAGAAAAATCAGAGTTAATGCTTCGGGCTGATTGACCCTTCCTCAGAACTGGTAAAAGTAAAGCTCTTTTTCCTCAACACAGCAGCTGATTAGGGTTGGCATCCACTGACCGACTGTTTTGGACAAAGGTTCAATGATGATATCCAAAGAGAAACGGTTAATAAAAAAGGAGCAACATGAGGTTGGGGGAGAAGACAGGAGATGGCTTTCACCATTTTATGCAATTGGAGAGCCAGCCTAAGTGCAATGGGCCAAATGGTCATCTCCTGTGTCATGTTCCCTCCTTCTCCCTTCCATCCCTCTGACTGACCCTCCTTCCAACTACCAACCAGATTCATTCCACCTATCGACCTACCAAGTTGTACCTACCGCCTGTATTCACCTATCACTACCTCACCACTCCGCCTCTCTCCCCAACCATAACACTTCCCCCCTTCTGTTTATCTGCAGCTCCCCCTACCCCCACCTCCATTCCTGAAAAAGGGTTATACCTGAAAAGTTGACTTTTCCACCTCCTGATGCTGCCCAGCTTGCTGTGCTCTTCCAGCCTCCTGCTTGTCTACTTTCCAAGTTAGGCAGCATTTCATCTGTACCTTCTCCAGTCTTATGTATTGTATTCACTGCATCCAATACACTACACTGGAGAAACCAAATGCAGATAGGGTGACTGCCTTACAGAACACCTCCAGTCTGTGCATAAGCAGGACCCTGATCTACCTGTAGCCGGTCATTTTAACACAGTGTCCTGCACACATGTCCAGATATCTGTTATCAGCATGCTGCAGTGAATCACAGTGCAAGCTGGACGAAAATCTCATCTTCAAACTGTGAACATATCTTCCCTTTTTTTAGTATGTTATCATGTTGTCCCCTCCCCCCATACCACTTAATCTCCTTTCAGTCTGGCAGGAGACACACCATTGCTCTGCCATTCTCACATTCTGATTGTTTAATCTGAAGTAACAACATCTTTTCTTCACTGGCACCCTGCACCCACTATCCCCCGCAATTGCCACACCCCCACCCTCCCCAAAAACTACAGCATAAATGCCCCTCCACACTGCTTCAGCTCTGATGAAGAGTCATCTTGACTCAAAATGTTAGCTTGCTCTCTCTCCATGGATGCAGGTCTGACCCGCTGTGATTTCCAGCATTTGTTGTTCTCAAATTGGATGAAAAATGGCATCTACGATTATGTGATTTTTCTGGAATCTGAATGCTTCAGCCTTATCTTTTGCACTGATATGCAGAGCTTCCCCTTAATTGTTTTGGTGAGGATGAGGTTTATCTCTCATTAGCTCCCTTACCACCTAATCCAGCAGTAACATCCTTTAGACTTGAGTAACTCATGCTATAGTGCTGGAGATTGAGATTCTCCCACCCAGAGTACGTTCAGCACCTTTGCCACCTCAGCAATTCCTCCAAGTTCAACATGGACGAGTACTAATCCATCAGCTGAGGGGGAATATGGCAATGAACAGGAGTTTTCCTTGCTAATCTGATATCATGAAACTTCATAGGGTCTAAAATCAATGTTTGGGAATGTCAGGGCAACTTCCTTCCAAAGTATACCAACCTCTGCTGGACATGTCCTAATCCCATCGATAGGGCTGGTGTTGGCAGTATCTGGAACATTGTATGTAAGCTCATTGTATGTGAGCATGAATACAAGGCAGGCTACTGCTCTCCCAATGTTGGCACTAACCCCAGATGTAAAGTGGACTATGCAAGTTTGTCATTATTATTTTCAGTTCCTAGATTGATGCCAGTTAGTTCATTGGGTTTCATTCCCTTTCTGAGACTTTCTAGCCGTTATTTCAATTGAGTGGCTTGCTTAGCCATTTGTGAGGAAAGCCGAGTCTCCTGATCTAGAAGCCCACATAGGCCAGACCAGGTGAGAGCAGCAAATTCCTGTTCAGTACATGAGTGAACCAGATGATCAGCAATGATTTTATTGTCATTATTTGACTTTAAGTTCCAGATTTTTATTGAATTCAAATTACACCATCGGCTCTGGTCTCCACATGTCAGGACCAACTGTCATGAGTTGAGACCCACTGCAATTCCATGGCTATTCAGTATAGAATCGACATCTCAAAAATTGCCAATTCTTGGCCCTCATGGCATTGTTAATGAAGCTTTAACTTAGATGATGGAAGAGCACCGAGAAGAGTATATTGGGAAACAAAGGTTGACTGCTTTGATTTATGTAATACTGATCATGTTAAGTTAAACATGAACTTAGCTTTTTCACAGTTATTCAGGGTCATTTTGGGCATTCTAACAATTGGGTTATGGTTGGCTTACACTTACTCAAATCTAGGTCACTGACTGTGGCCGGTTCACGTTTGCATAATATCAAGCTTCAAGATAATAATCTCTGCAATATATGGAGGATGCTTTTATTTTGCAGTAACATACAGAAGTTAAATATGCACATATTTTATTCATTGAGACTTTATTTGCATTTAGACATTTCTCTGTTACAGCACTGAGACTGTATTTATTCTCTGGTTTATTAAGTATAGAGGTTTTGTTTATATAGACAAGTGCATTTCCATCAGTATATTTCTTACCCAACCAGATTATGACAGTTAACACAATTATATCATAGCTACTAAACTGATGTCGTGCCATCTGTTTGGTGGGTATTGATTTCAAATCATCTTTATTTGCAAGTGTAGTTGTTAATGGAAAAGCTGTGTTTTGTAGTAGGAAGCAATTAGAGTCATAGAGATGTACAGCATGGAAACAGACCATTCAGTCCAACTCGTCCATGCCAACTAGAATCAAGTCCCATTTGCTAGCATTTGGCCCATATCCCTCTAAACCCTTCCTATTCACAAATCCATCCAGATGCCTTTTAAATGTTGTAATTGTACCAGCCTCTGGCAGGTCATTCCATGCATGCACCACCCTCTACATTAAAAAAAAGCCCCTTAGGTCCCTTTTAAATATTTCTCCTCTCACCCTAAACCTATGCCCTGTAGTTCTTGGCTTCCCCCACCCCAGGGAAAATACCTTGTCTATTTACTCTATCCCTGCCCATCCATTTTATAAATTTCTATAAAGGTAACCCCTCGGCCTCCAACACTCCAGGGAAAACAGCTCCAGCCTATTCAGTCTCTCCCTATAGCTCAAAGTCTCCAACCCTGGCAACATCCTTGTAAATCTTTTCTGAACCCTTTCAAGTCTGACAATATCCTTCCTACCAGAGGGAGACCAGAATTGCACACAATATTCCAAAACCTAACCAATGTCCTGTATAGCTGCAACACGACCAACCAACTCCTATACTCAATGCACTGACCAATAAAGGAAAGCATACTAAACACCTTCTTCATTATCCTTTCTACCTGCAACTCCACCTTCAAGGAACTATGAAGCTACACTCCAAGGTCATTTTGTTCAGCAACTAGGAATTTTCCATTAAGTGTATAAGTCCTGCTCTGATTTGCTTTTCCAAAATGGAGCACCTCACATTTATCTAAATTAAATTCAATCTACCACTCCTCAGCCCATCTGATCAAGATCCCATTGTACTCTGAGGTAACCTTCTTGGCTGTCCATTATACCTCCAATTTTTGTATCACCTGCAAATTTATTAACTATATCACCCATATTAACATCCAAATCATTTAAATAAATGACAAAAAGTAGTGGACCCAGCATCAAGCATTGTGGCACTCCACTGTATTTCCCTACATTCTATATCTTCCTTGTCCTTCTCCACAGCAAACATTGATGCATAATACTTGTTTAGTATCTCCCCATCTCCTGTAGTACCACACATAGGCATCCATGCTGATCTTTAGTGCCCTATTCTCTCTCTAGTTACTCTTTTGTCTTTAATATATTTGTAAATTCCTTTTGGATTCTCCTTAACCCTATTTGCCAAAACTCATTCATGTTCCCTTTTTGCCTGCCTGATTTTCCTCTTAAGTATACTCTTACTGTCTTTATACTCTCCTAAGTATTCACTCAATCTCTGTTGTCTGTACCTGACATATTCTTCTTTCTTTTTAGATGCTGAAAATCTCAGCACTGTTAGATGCTATCTAACAATACTGACAGTTTCAATTAATAACATATCTACGTGTGCATTATTATGGACTCTAGGGACTGTGGTTCACAATTTCCCGGTGTAGTAATCCTCTTGACAGGAATTTCCATTATAAGAATCAAGATAAGGATCACACCATTTTACTCTTTGAACCTGTTCTGTCTTTCAAAATAATCATGGCTGATCTGTTGCCTCAACTCCACTTTCCTGTCCAATTCCAGATTCCTTGAGGTAGATTTACGTTATCTCAGCCTTTGAATAGTTCAATGATGGTGCATCCACAAATCTATGGCTAAAGTTTTACAAAAAATTACTACTCTTTGACTGAAGAAGTTTCTCCCCATCTCATTCTTGAATGATCAGCCCACTATTGTGAGATTATGTCCCCATTTTCTAGATTCCACAGTCAGGAAAATAACCATTGTGCCTACCCTCAAACCCTATCATAATCTTATATTTTTCAATGAGACCGCTCCTCATTGTTCTAACCTTCAGAAAGAACACAGATTTGCAGTTTACTCAGCCTGTTGTTATAAAACAGCCCTCACATCTTAAGAACCAACTTAGTGAATCTTTGTTGTACAATCTTCAACACAGCTTTTACTTCAATGATTCAGCAACCTTGAGACCAGGTCTTTGCTGGAGCAGAGTATTTGTGGTACTACAAGTGGTTAACAGTATCTGGGCCCCATCCCTACCCTAAGCATAGAGATTGCAGCCCATGACCTGAATGTAGTGGCCCCAGCCCAAATCTGACCCGAACTGAAGCACAGTAGACCAGATCAAAGGTGGTGCCCAATCATGGAAGTGGTTGGGCCAATGAGTGCCACATAAGGGAGTGTGACAATGTTGTGTCATTAAGTGGTTATTTTGTCCTGCATTTGTTTGAAGAGAGGTTTTAAAGTAGAGGTAGAGTGCAGCCTACCAAAGCAGTAGAGTAAATAGCTTGAGCCCTTGGTTTTGTTTTTAAATATTGGAACATTACAAGCAACAATAGAACAATATGAATGGGTGTGGTCAAAGTCCCACAGATTCAGGATTTTTAGTTAACTTTCACCAGCTACTGTTGGGATTTTGAACAGGTGGAAGTTGTTTTGGTCCCTTTCTTGGTTACAGCAAAAAAACTGTGGGTTCCCTGCCTGCTGGGAGTTGCATGTGAAATAATCTACATTTTCAATTTGCCTTTCACCAACAGTGTCTTTATAGGATGTTACTATATTGGACCAATTAATTAGTCATAGTTATAGAGTCACAGAGACGTATAGCACGGAAACAGACTCTTCGGTCCAACCTGTCCATGCCGACCACATATCCTAACCTAATCTAGTCCCATTTGCCAGTATTTGGCCCATATCCCCCGAAACACTTCCTATTCAAATAACGATCCAGATGCCTTTTAAATGCTGTAATTGTAACAGCCTCCACCACTTTCTCAGGCAGCTCATTCCATACACGCACTACACTGCATGAAAAGCTGCCCCTTAGGTCCCTTTTTGTCGTTCCCCTCTCACCTTAAATGTTTACCCTTTAGTTCTGGACTCCCCCACCCCAGGGAAAAGAACTTGTCTATCTACCCTATCCATGTTCCTCATAATTTTATAAACCTCTATAAGGTCACCCCTCAGCCTCCGACGCTCCAGAAAAAACAGCTCCAGCCTGTTCAGCCTCTCCCTATAGCTCAAATCCTCCAACTCTGGCAACATCCTTGTAAATCTTTTCTAAACCCTTTCAAGTTTCATAACATCCTTCCAACAAGAAGGAAACCAGAATTGCATGCAATATTGCAAAAGTGGCCTAACAATGTTCTGTACAGCCGCAGCATGACCTCCCAACTCCTATACTCAATGCTCTAATCAATAAAGGAAAGCATACCAAACACCTTCTTCACTACCTTATTTACCTGTGACTCTACTTTCAAGGAAATATGACCTGCACTCCAAAGTCTCTTTGTTCAGCAACACTCCCTAGTACCTTACCAGTAAGTGCACAAATCCTGCTTTGATTTGTTTGTCCAAAATGCAGCATCTCACATTTATCTGATTTAAACTCTATCTGCCACTCTCAGCCCATTTGCCCATCTGATCAAGATCTCATTGTACTCTGAGGTAACCTTCTTCACTGTCAACTACATCTCCAACTTTGATGTCAGCTACAAACTTACCAACTATACCTCCCATGTTCACATCCATCGCATTTATATAAATGACAAAACGTAGTGGTCCCAGCACGGATCCTTGTGGCATTCTATTGATCACAGGCCTCCAGTCTGAAAAGCAACCTTCCACCACCATGCTCTGTCTTCTACCTTCGAGCCAGTTCTGTATCTAAATGGCTATTTCTCCCTGTATTCCATGAAATCTAAGCTGAAAATATGTTGCTGGAACAGCGCAGGTCAGGCAGCATCCAGGGAACAGGAGAATCGACGTTTCGGGCATAAGCCGAAATCTAACCTTGCTAATGTATAATTTATAAAATCACTTTGGATTCTCCTTAACCTGGTTTACCAAAGCTATCTCATGTTCCCTTTTTGCCCTCCTGATTTCCCTCTTAAGTATATTCCGACTGTCTTTATACTCTAAAGATTCATTTGATCTCTCCTTAACCAAAACCTCAATTTCTCTAGTCATCCAGCTTTCCCTACACCTACTAGCCTTTCCTTTCACCCTAACAGGAATATACTGTCTCTGGACTCTCATCTCATTTTTGAAGGCTTCCCATTTTCCAGCCATCCCTTTATCTGCAAACATCTGCCCCAATCAGCTTTTGAAAGTTCTTGTCTAATACCGTCAAAATTAGCCTTCCTCCAATTTAGAACTTCAACTTTTTGATCCGGTCTATCCTTTGCCAGGCATTTGCAGGCTTGCCTGGCACTTGAATTAATCTTTTTGAGAAACTACACTAACTTTTGTCCTAGTCAGAAACTATTCCTCAATTCAGCTTCTTGAATCCCTGCATGATGGTTGAATTTCACAGGATGCAAATGTCACGGCAGCTTCCTAATTGTTGTATGTTGACGCTCAATATCCATTATTTTACATCACAAATAATTTGACATTGGGAGTGGAATCCTTTCTTTCTGATTAATGGCAATGATATCCAAATTGTCAGATAAAGACAAGGCCTTCGACAAGGTTCCTCATGGTAGATTGGTTAGTAAGTAACATGAGTTCCGTGGAGGGGTAACCAATTGAATACAAAATTGGCTTGATGATTGGACACAAACTGGTGATAGTGATTTGTTGTTCAGACTTGAGGCCTGTGAACAGTGCTGTGCTGCAAGGATTGGTGCTGGGTTCATTGTCTTTCATCATTTATATACATGATTCATATGAGAATAACAGGAGGTATTGTTAGTTAGTTTGCAAGTGACACCAAAATTGGTAGTATAGTGGAGAGTGAAGGTTATATAAGTCTACAACGGGATCGTGATCAACTGGGCCAATGGGATGAGGAATGGCAGATGGAGCTTAACTTAGATAAATGTGAGGTGTTGCAATTTGGTGAGACAAACCAGGGTAGGACTTCCACAGTTAATTGTAGGGCTCTGGGGAGTGCTGTCAAACAGACCAAGAAGTACAGGTACATAGTTTCTTGAAAGTGGTGTCACAAGTAGACAAGGTGGTGAAGAAGCTGTCTGGCATGCTTACCTTCATCAGGTGGAGCATTGAGTACAGGAGTTTGGATGCCATGTTATAGCTGTACAAGACATTGATAAGGCCACATTTGGAGTACTGCATACAATTCTGGTAGCTCTGTTATAGGAAGGATGTTATTAAATTGAAAAGGGTGCAAAAAAAAAAAAAGTTTGTTGCGAAGACTGGAAGTCTGGGTTAAAAGGAGAGCCTGGGACTTTTCTCCTGGAGGATAGCAGGCTCAAAAGGTACCTGTTAGAAGTTTATAAAATTATGAGATTCATAGATAAGATGAATAGCCATGTTCTTTTCAGGGTAAGGGAATCCAGAAGTAGAGGGCATATATTTAAGGTGAAAGGGGAAAGATTTAAAAAGAGATCTGAGGGACAACTTCTTTCACACAGAGAGTGGTACGTATATGGGACAAGCTGCTCGAGGCACATATAAGTGCAACATTAAAAAGGCATTGACAGGTACATTGATAGGAAAGGTTTAGAAGGATATGGGCCAAATGTAGGCTAGTGGGACTAGTTCAGATTAGTAAACCTGGTCAGCATGGATTAGTTGAGTTTCCATGCTATAGGAGTCTAGGACTCTAGCTAAAGTCAAATGGACAGCCCTCTGCATCTTTGGGAAGCAAATAAACCAACAGAGTTTAAAGGTTTTATGCAAAATGTAGGGCATTGTTAATAGCAAACTACTCTTTGGAAAATGATATTTTCAACTGACAAATGCAGACAAATATAACTCCGAGCTATTACAGAGATCGTGTAAATGTAATTGAGTTCCGGAGTCCTGAGGTCATGTTGCAGTTGTATAAGACTCTGGTGTGGCCGCATCTGGAGTATTGTGTCCAGTTTTGGTCGCCATACTATAGGAAGGATGTGGAGGCACTGGAACGGGTGCAGAGGAGGTTTACCAGGATGTTGCCTGATATGGTAGGAAGATCGTATGAGGAAAGGCTGAGGCACTTGGGGTTGTTTTCATTGGAGAAAAGAAGGTTTAGGGGTGACTTGATAGAGGTGTACAAGATGATTAGGGGTTTAGATAGGGTTGACCATGAGAACCTTTTTCCACGTATGGAGTCAGCTATTACAAGGGGGCATAGCTTTAAATTAAGGGGTGGTAGGTATAGGACAGATGTTAGGGGTAGATTCTTTACTCAGCAAGTCGTGAGTTCATGGAATGCCCTGCAAGTAGCAATGGTGGATTCTCCCTCTTTATGGGCATATAAACAGGCATTGGATAGGCATATGGAGGATAGTGGTCTATTGTATGTTAGGTGAGCTTGGATCGGCGCAACATCGAGGGCCAAAGGGCCTGTACTGCGCTGTATTTTTCTATGTTCTCTCATCCATAGCTGACTTGTAGGCTGAGGACAAACTTGAAAAATCAGGGCCATGGTTACTTTCAGTTGTAACGGTATGCAAAATGATGATAAAAAACAAAATAACTGCGAATGCTGTAAATCAGAAACATAAACAAAAGTTGCTAGAAATGCTCAGCAGGTCTGGCAGTATCTGTGAAGGGAAATCAGAGTTAACGTTTCAAACTCAGAGGTTTGAGGGAAGGGTCTCCTAAAAGTTGAGAACCCTTCCAACATCAACTCTCAGTCAGCACCAGACCCAAAACATTAACTTTGATTTCGCATCACAGATGCTGCCAGAACTGCTGAGCTTTTCCAGCAACTTCTGTTTTTGTTTCTGCAAACAGTTGATCATAACTTCAGTTATAGTTTTTTTTTAAAAGAAATTCAGCTGGCCTATGGCTTCATTGGTAAAACAGTCTAATGGTTCACAGCAGTTTTTGTTCTGGCATATCCCACATTGCCTGAAACCTTTCTGACATACAAATGGGAAAAATAATAAGTGGGATGCTGCCTTTTCCATGAAATATCATTCTCATGATTTATCTTGGCTGTTCTATATCCCTTGTCCCTTTTAATTAAGTACAGCAGAATGCCCATTGCTGGTGTTTAGTCATGGAGATCAAAAGGAGGTGGAGGGGTGATGATTGGGGTTGGTTGATGTTGGAAGGGATCACAACTTTTTGGGGAAATTTAGCACGTCAATGACATCTCGGTCTGAGTGTGAGCAAAGGCTTATTTTAAATTACTCCACATCCTGAAAGCAAACTTCAGGGATTCAGGTAAAAGACTTGGGGATACACATGTACTCCAATTTCAACATAAAAATTACATCATGGAGCTATGTGGTTTCCTTTATCTCCAAATGTAGATTGATGTCAATACTTTGGGGGAATTAAAGCATGGTTGTTGCACCACTAGATGGAGAGGAAGAACTATGGAAATTTGTGAGATAATTCAAAGCACTGCTGATGAAAATAGTCAAGAAAAGCCAGGCAATTCACTTGGTGTTCACTTTCAACTACTGCACAAAAGCACGGGTTAGAAGATTTCTCTTACTAAGAATAGTCATTGATTCATAGAATCCAAACTGTATGGAAATAGGCCATTCTACCATTGAGTCCACACTGACCCTCTGAAGAACATTCCACCAAGACCCAATAGCACTTCCCCTCCCACCCCACATTTCCCAGGGCAAACCTTAACTTGCATATCCCTGGACACTATGGGCAATTTAGCACGGCCAATCCACCTAACCTGCACATCCTTAGACTGTGGGAGGAAACCAGAGCACCCAGAGGAAATCCAAGCAGACACGGGGAGAATGTGCAAACTTCACATATACAGTCACCCAAAAGGTGTAATCAAACCCAGGTCCCCGGCACTATGAGACAGCAGTGCTAACCACTGAGCGTGCAAAATATAGTCATTTTACATACATATTCTATATGTAAGGTAAAAATACAAGGAAATTCCAAGCCATTAATTTTCACTATCACTTATGTTATCATCCTATTTCAAACATCTGATAGTCTGGCTATAGCACTTCTGACTGTAAATCTGCTCTCTTCCTCTTGTTTCATCATACTGGAAAAGTGAAGGGTAAATCACAAGCATTGTGGTAATTTACTTTGCTCAATAAAATCCAATTAAAATTGTAATAAAACACATTGATTAATAGAAAGAAAACTTAGGTCACAACATCAAATTCCAAACCTGGCCTTTGCGAAACTTCAATGGATTATTTGATCTAATAAGTTGCCTTGAGCCTGTGTCGCCTTGTTTGCCATATATGACAATAAAGACATTAGCTTCTGTACCACCATTCCAAAGATCTCCAGTTACAACAAGGACTTCATACTTCGTCACTGAAAGTAAAATCTTAAATTAATATCTCGCACATCAATTTTCTTTCCACGACTGAGTTCTTGAATTAACAGAAACTCTACCATTAGTTCAGTAATAAATTATTTACAATTTGTTTATCATATTTAAAGCTACACATTAAGCAAAATAACAATAAAGTAGCACCTTCAATATGGAAGAAGTTAAAACATATTGAGGAGAATAGTTGCAAAGTTATTGGGACATTAAAAGAGTGATTGAAGGTCATGTCAATCCATGGGTTAAAGGCAGACAGTGAAACAAAGTTTTTAGAAGAATATTCTGGATTATGGTCAAGATGATGACTTAAAAGACAACTTTCTATCCCTAAAGATGTGAATAATGGCGTGGACGTACATAGAAAACCAGACCTTTGGAGGTGGTGGATGGCAGTGGGGGGATACATAATTCAAAGAGGTTGGAAGTGCTAAGCCATAGAAGGAGTTACTTAGGTATATTCATTGGATCCATTAAGGATAAGGTAAAGATAAGCAATTCCACAAGATAACAAATAAACAAATTTGTTATAGGACAGGATAGGGACAGCCACAAGTTGGAATTTTTGGAGGATGGGAACACGGATTAATTGAAACAATTGAATGTGGAACATTGGTAGAACAGTTATCACAATAATGAGACAGAAGCAGATTCTAATGCAGAGTTAGAAGGAAGCAGGTTTGGTCAAGCAGAGGATTTGAATGATCAAGCATAATTCATAGCTTTGTCTGTTGCATGAAAATGGAATTCATAGCAAATACTAAAAGCAATTGCTTCAGCCCTGTTTGGTGTTTAGCCAGACGAGGTTATGACTCATTTGAAACTTGATGTCAATGAAATGGCATGAAAGTAGTAACAGAGTCAAGAGAATGGTAAATAGTTAGAATGAGAATACAATACAAAAGAGCACACAATATGGAGGCTAATTCAAGCCTGCTGACAATGTTAACAATCACCACAAATAGATGAAGAGGAAGAGGTAACTGTAGATAATACTATGGGAAAATTTCAGAGGTGATAATGTTAAGGGAGAAAAAGCCGTTGCTGGAAATGTAGGTTTTCAGATATGCAGGGTAGAGCCATGCAAAACCAGAATCTTAGATTGAACCGAAGGGTCTGCTTCCATGCTATACATCTCTATGACTCTATGACAAGTTGTTGAATCACGATATGATTGTGTGTCAAATACTAAAGAGGCGGAGAATAAGAGGGAGATGGTCACAATCACAGAGGATATTTGTGATGACTTTGACTCTGGAAATTTCAATACTGAGAGACAGGTGGAAGTTGAACTAGATGGAGTCCTACAGGACAAATCCAAAAGTTATCTGCCACTTATCAGTCCAAGCTTGGATATTATGATACAATATATCATAATAATATACTAAAGCAAAAGTAGGGGAAAACTGGGGACTTAGAGGGAAGGGACACCGAGAAAGGGGGATTTGAGGAAAGAATATGGCTTAAAATGAGAAGAAAAACCTCATATTATTTGTGTTAATTCTGGCTTGTTAGGCTAGTGCTATGCAAGTAGGTGTATTGCATTAATAGGTTTCAGTCAATGACATTAATACCAGTTTCCAACACCATGTCAAAATCAAACCATTACCAGGAAGATAATGAAATAATTTTAGTCAGATCTTAGAGAATTGCATGAATATCATGTGACTTTAAAAGCCACTTTCTTTCTTACTTGACATTCTTCAACTGGACATCATTTACCTACATTCAGATTGTTTAAATTCAGGACAAACTATTAAGAATTTAGCTCTATGATTCTTTGAGGAGCACACAGACTATCCACATAATTATTTGGAGATGCCGGTGTTGGACTGGAGTGTACAAAGTTAAAAATCACACAACACCAGGTTATAAGTCCAAAGGTTTATTTGGAAGCACTAGCTTTCAGAATGCTGCTCCTTCCACCTTGCTGCATTAATGGGTTCATAAGTCATGCTGACTGAGGATTTGCCGACCAAAATTCCAGCTTGCTGCTTTTCTCTAGTTGTTAGATCCCAAATACATTATAATTTGAGACCACAAATAGTTCAAATTGAAAAGATGCCAGTTTCATGCAGAAAGTCACTTACATTATGAAGTTATAACTATTGTGATTTCCAGGAGAACTTTGGGTCAAAGTCTATGTTTATCTTAAGATGAGGCCAGATAAAAATTTTCACAAAGGAAATAAAAAAAGAAGCTAAGCATACATTAAAATAGGATTTATAAACATCTGATTTTGATCTTCAGAACCAGAAGAATTTATCAAAGGTTCCCTATACTGTATTTCCAGTCTATTTTTAAACTATGAGATGAAATGACCATTGTGGTTTTATGAATATAAACTTTGTCAGGTATTGCATGTAGGCTATATAAATCAGGGTCAATGCTGAATTAGCTGATTTTGACTAAGTCAGGTCCTACAATTTTCTTTTCCCAAGGTCTATGGCTTAGGGAGGTGAGAATTAACTCCTGTTTCTATTACCTTCATTCAATTTGCAATTAAATTGTACATTTGAAAAAGTATTAAGCTCTCAATACCCTTCATGGTTAAACAGATTACAAATATTTGCTTAACCATTAATTCAGCAAAGTGCTGCAGAATGATTACATTCATAAGAATCGACACATCACCTCTTCATTCATCACTTCCTTTTCACCACAATCCTGTTTAATATATCTCTTCAGGCATTTGTGCATACATTCCTTAAAGATGAGGATGTGGCACTGGGTAAATTGTCCCTAAGGGAAGTCAGTGCGGGGGCTTGTGCCCGAAACGTCGATTCTCCTGTTCCTTGGATGCTGCCTGACCTGCTGCGCTTTTCCAGCAACACATTTTCAGCCTAAGGGAAGTCAGTCCAGATACAAAGAGCCTCCTTCTGCATTGTAACTATTTGGTGATTCCATTCTGGATCTAAGTGATAGGAAATTACAGCCTAATCAATTCTAGGGAAAACAATTATCTTTCACCTGAATCTCCAACAATAGAGCAACCAGTAACTACATTTTTTCACTTTTTCTCCTTGGTCCAGTAATCCTGCAGAATCCCTCTGGAAACAGCAGGGTACCACAGAGAACTGGAGTGTTCTGCTGGGTGAATATCTTTGCTGTCCTGTTTTTAACACAGGTTCATGTTTAACTTGTTCATTACCTTACATCTGGTTCACTAATGCCCGAAGGAAAGGAAATCTGCTGGCCTTACCAGTCTGATTGATGTGTGACTCCAATTTCATAGTGATGTCATTGCCTCAACTGATTGTCTTAAATGCTCTAGTAAACCATTCAGTTATCTTAACAACAATTAGGAGTGGGACATAAATACTGACCTTGTTAGTGACACTCAAATCCAATGAATAAAAGTGTAAAAAATGATTGAGATTAAATGATGATGTGACAAAAGAAGATGGATGAATTTCTCGCCTGAGACATTTAATCAGCCTTGTCTTTGAGATGGTTTTCAAGTCAATTTCAAATTAAGAAAATAAGATGTTCAATATTGTGAATATAATGAACATATATACATTATCAACAGGGCATAAGTGCAGGTATAACATCTAAGGGCACTTAAAGTTAAATGTACTTTAAAATTAAGGGGAATAAATCCTTTTAATTCAGGTTCAGTAAAACATCTTTGCTATTAGGCCCAATAAACCAAGAGAACCTGCACCCTGGTCATAAATAAATATTCCATGATAAACAATATCTCTTGTAAATGAAAACTGCTTCTTCTCAAACAGACTTACCTGGGAAGACCTCTTTACCATTTTCCATAACAGGCACTTCTCGACTGATTTCTCCATCATCTTGATTGCGATCCATCCAACTATTAACATTAAAGTGATACTCTTTACCAGAGGGCACATTCTTTAAATGGATCTGAAACACACCAACACAAAATTATAGTAAGATGGTATCTACAAACACAAGACCAAACCTGTTCACAAATTTCTGTTTAAAGAATGTGGGGGTCAAATTGGACAGCTGCCAAAATCAGGTATAAGTAGCATATAAAAAGTTTTCTGCTTGCTAATTATATTAACTGTAGCATGAAATCCACATTAAATAAGTTGCCACAGAACATCAGGGAACGCAGATTTGTGCAAGAGCAACACCACTAAAATCCAGACCGTATGTCCTAAAGACTAAATACAATCTGGTTGCAGAAGAGGTCAAAACTGGTTAAGCAATATTTGAAGACCAGCCAGAACCTACAAATAGCATACCCCAGGGTCCTTAGATACTGCACTGGAGGCCTTGATGCAGGAGGGAATAGTCATCCAGACAGAGTTCAGTGCCTACTGAAAGGACAGTGGAACTGTGACTGTTGCAGAAAATGCATTTTATTCCATGAGATCTGGATGTAGTTTAAAAAAATTAAAGACTTCATATGAATTGGCAAGGTCAGTGATTAAATGTTCAAATGCTACCTCATGCCCCAAATATCTCATTCTTTTCTACACCATCTCATCTACCATTCATAAAGCAAAAATCTTTATAACCCATGATTCATATACCTCATTTATAACATCATACCTTCACACAGCAGAACACTCATCTCTCACCTTGCACAATTTACCAGCTATTCAACTATTTCAGGCACATCACCAGACATGTGGCATCATGCTCACTAATATATTTTTTTCTCTCTTGCAAATATGGTGGTCAATAATGGGCAATAACAGTAACAGACATTCTAACAGGGAGAAAGCAAGCATATTTGCATTTCCTCATAGCCTGCACCATCTCCTCCAAGGCTATCATTGGGGTGTCCATTACTGGAAGCAAGGGTCAGTGGTCAGAATGAAACCATTAAGGTTGACCGTACAATTCATCTTCCAAAATTCAAATTCACCCTCATCCTCAATATTTAGTGATTTAAATTTGCAGTTGTAAGCATGCACCTTATAATTTTTTGGTCTTCCCTCAACCCAAAACCTGCCCTTGTTTCTTATAATTTCAGATGCTCAAAAACTGCCAGCTGGCCAGCACGTGGTGCAGGAATTTGAAAGCCTAGATAAAGATTTAAAAATCACACAACAACAGGTTATAGTCCAACAGGTTTAATTGAAGCACACTAGCTTTCGGAGCGTCGCTCCTTCATCAGGCGATTGTGGAGGGCACAAATCTAAGGCACAGAATTTATAGCAAAAATTTACAGTAACTGAAATTATACATTGAAAAGTACCTTGATTGTCTGTTGAGTCCTTCATCTGTTCAAATACCATGGTAGTTTCACTTCTTTCATGTGTAAATCACAAAACCTTTCTTTTAAAAGTTGCATTATCAGCTTAGCTGTAACAATGGGTTACATATGTTGAAGGTGTTAGCCAATATGTTGAAGGTGTTAGCCCCCCCCCCCGTGTTCTCTGTCTATGCCATGATGTTTAGATTGATTATAATCTAAAAAGTGAGATAACAGAGTTTTACATAAATTCATGCAGTTTTTGAGCAAAGTACAATGTAGCCCTGCAAGTACAAATTCACCCCACAAAATATATGTGTGCATGTGGGTCTTTGTCTGGTGTATGTGTGTGTCTGTTTGGGTTGGGGGTTGTGAGTGTGAGAGGGAGTGTATATGTGTGTGTGAGTGTAGAGTGGTCTAAGTTTCTGAGAGGATGCCTGTGAAAGTGTGTGAGTATGTGTGTCTGTAAGGGTGTGTGAGAGTGTCTGGGTGCGTGTTTGTGTATATGTGTCCCCGTGTGTATATAGGAGTGCATGTGTGTGTGTGTCTAGGAGTGTCTGTGTGTGTGTGTATAGTGCAATGGTGGTCACCCAAGGTCCCGGCTGAGGCTCTCCCTATGGTTACCGAACTTAGCTTTCAGCCTCTACTCGGCCACTTTTCGCTGCTGCCTGTCCCGATGTCCGCCTTGGAGGATGGTCACCCGAAGGTCCATAGTCAAATGTCCTGGACCGCTGAAGTGTTCCCCAACTGGGAGGGAACACTCCTGTCTGTTGATTGTTGTCCGGTGCCCATTCATCCATTGCCGTAGCCTTTGCTCGGTTTCCCCAATGTACCATGCCTCAGGGCATCCTTGCCTGCAACGTATAAGATAGACAATGTTGACTGAGTCACACGAGTACCTGCCATGTACAAGGTGGGAGGAGTCCCCACGTGTAATGGTGGTATCCATGTCCACACTCTGACATGTCTTGCAGCGCCTACTGTGATAGGTTTGTATGGAGTTGTCCTGAGAGCCGGGCAGCTTGCTACAAACAATGATTTGTTTGACGTTTGGCGGTTGTTTAAAGGCAAGCAGTGGAGGTGTGGGGAAGGTCTTGGCGAGGTGCTCATCCTCATTGATAACGTGTTTTAGGTCATGAAGAACATGGTGTAGTTTTTCAGCTCCTGGGAAGTACTGAACAACAAAGGGTATCTTGTCGGTTGCAACACGTGTCTGTCTCCTGAGGAGGTAGTTACGGTTCCTTGCTGTGGCACGTCGGAACTGGCGGTCGATGAGTTGAGTATCGTACCCCGGTCTTGTGAGGGCATCCTTGAGTACTTCCAGGTGCCCGCCACGTTTTTCCTCATCTGAGCAGATCCGGTATACACATAGGGCTTGTCCAGAGGGGATGGCTGTTTTAATATGTTTTGGGTGGAAACTGGAGAAGTGTAGCATTGTGAGGTTGTCTGTGGGTTTGCAGTGGAGTGTGGTGCTGAGGTGTCCATCCTTGATGGAGATGCATGTGTCCAAGAATGAGACAGATAAAAGAGCGGCGCTCCGAAAGCTAGTGTGCTTCCAATTAAACCTGTCGGACTATAACCTGGTGTTGTGTGATTTTTAACTTTGTACACCCCAGTCCAACACCAGTATCTCCAAATCATAGATAAAGATTAGATTGTTAAGACGAGATGATGTCAGTCTAACATTTACAACAATCAACTTAGATAATGACACAGTCCATGTTTAGAGTGTGGCTTTGAAGGAGGATGAGCAATGGAGAACCCGACAATGGGCCTTAAAGCAGGATGCCTGGCTATATTCTCCATTTATTTATTTTTTTTAAACAGAACCTACGACACTCCTGTTTCCTTTTTTTCTTTTTTCTAAACAAGACCTATGACACTCTTGTTTGTTTTATTTTTTTTAAATTTCTTTCTTTTCTTTTTGTGTGTGTGCAGGTGTGTATATTCTCCATTTACCCTGCAACTGACTAGTTAGTACTGGATCTGCAGTTACTTTAAATGACAGAAATGGTGGCCATTGCTGGAACAGCACCCTTCTACGATGATGGCAGTATGGAAAGATACTGCCCTCACTAAAATCAAGCGTATTTTGAGGATATAAAAAGCCCTTAATTTACCACTTAAGTGGCTCAGTTATTTTCTGGACAGATGAGCCATCATCCATCTTCCTCTCTTCTGGTAAAATCTCATAGCGGTGGATGAACTCCAGCACTCTACCCCATTTGTTCCATTGGCATTTTAAGAGCAACACTGCTGCATCACTACTTCCTCACCATGTACTCTTCTACTGTTTCCCACTGCTGCTCGAGGGCTAATAATGGTGCATCATTGGGCACAATGGTAGCAACTTGTTCACTATAGCCTTCAAGGAAAGAAATCTGCCATCCTTACTCAGTCTGGCCTACATACGATTCCAGATTATTGCCAATGTGATTGACTGCCCCTGATAACAGCGCACACCCTCTGAAATGGCCTAGCAAGCCAATTCCTTAAGAATAATTAGTTTTGGCAACAAATGATGGTATGTCAGCATGAAGAAATTAAAATAAATCTAAAATGGAAAGACAATATTGTATAGGTACCAGCTCCTTGGAGCACTAGGTCACACTCTGCTGCAGAGGACTTAAATGAGGACTTTGATAGAACAACATACAGGAAAAATAAACTAAAATTCAGAACACACATCATACCATTCACCATGTTCATTTTGCATGCCTCTTCACAGATGCTGCCAGACTTATTCTTTTTTTCCAGCATTCTTGGTGTTAGTTTCTGATTTACAGCATCTGCTGTATTTTGCTTTTATTGTAGGGGAAAATAAACTTATTGTAAGGGCTGCTCTTTCATTAGAGAGAGATAACTTGTGGTGGTAAAACTTGAGCACTACCACAGCTCAGGCTAGGAAGAGTCCTTCAGGGTAACCCTCAGCCCTTACAAGAATGGAACCCAAGCTGTTTGGCATTACCCTGCATCATAAACACACCATTCAAGCATAAGCTTAGGAAATAGGCACACAGAAATGTTTTGTGAACTGACTGGTCTGTCATAGAGCTTGCTATTACTGTCAAGGAGCATGGAGGAATCTGGCTCCAACTTGGCACAGGACTTTGGTAACGACAGCCAACTTCACAAGATTACATGGGAAGGTGGCCATGATACAATGTTTGTTTATTAAGAATTCCACTTTCAAATAAGGAGAGGCTATCAACATCTGAATACTACAGTGGAAGATCAGATTGACACTATGAAATATTAACTTGTTGCCATAACTACAGCCATTGTGGCTGATGATGCCAGTTCTTAAATGGGCTTTTTACAATATGAACAATTCAAAATCTTCCCTCCAAGAGATTACTCCAATTGGAGAATGGCAGTGAATCTGTGAAGAAACAATCTGTTTTTCTCTATCATTCCTTGCACTCTGTCAGTGCACTTGATATTAACCATTAATCAGCCAGTCCAGACTGTTTGTGTTCATGCTGAAGTGGTGCAATCTGAAACTGGACATTTAATGCACAAGCTGCTCAAATGACATTCTACAATCAGATCAATTTTCTGGGCATCCCTTTGGCTGAGTATCCCTCAAAACAGAGATGCCATAATGGCTCACCACATTGGGACAGTACAATGTGGCACCGTTTGAGCTCTGGATCCTTAAATGTATTCATAGGAACTAGTCAAACTGTTGTGTGTCTGGATAATTGATCCAGAATGTAAGTTTGTTCCGCTCTTCTTTCTCCTGAAACTGTGGTGTCAAGAGATGTGTCTTTACAAATGCCATATGATGCAGAATGTATCAGGATAACTGTATTTCAATTATCCAAGATTTCACGTGACTATATGCCTCCCAGTAAAGTTTGCTGATCACTTACAATTAGATTGCATACGGGAGTCATGAACCAGCAGCCATTTCCTGATCTGTCATGGAGTCAGAGAGAACAGTGGACTGAGACGGTGAATGCATCATGACAGTAATATTAAAAGGCATTCGCCAAAATGGTATGGCAAAAGTAGTCACACACCAACAGCACAGCGAGTGCTAACCTTAGCAGTTATAGTATTTTTCAGCATCGCAATAAGGCACCATAAATCCATGTGTATGTAATCAATGGCACCTTACACCATAGGGCCACCCAAAACTCTATCAGTCTGCATTTTTCAACTCAATACATGTTCAACTGATGCAAGTTCAAAAATTAGAATCTTAGAACTTTAAAGTAGGGAGCCATTCGACCCATCATTTCTGTACCATTAAACACTGACTAATGTCATGATTTGCCTTTTCTATATACTGAGGACCTTTCATCATCACATTCATTCTTCCAGCACAGATAGGAGTTGCTAATAGGAAACCATGGAATCCACATTATAGCAGACTCAACGAAGTGCCCAGGAGTAACCCACCCAGACCCATTTCCCTCTGACTAATGCACCTAACACTATGGGCAATTTAGCATGGCCAATTCACCTGACCTGCACAACTTTGGAAAGTGGGAGGAAACCGGAGCACCCGGAAGAAACCCATGCTGACACGGGGAGAATGTGCAAACTCCACACAGACAGTCCCCCGAGGCTAGAATCAAACCTGGGACACTGGTGCTGTGAGGCAGCAGTGCTGACCACTGATCCACCGTGCCGCCCATAATTCTGCATGTTTCCATAAAAATCAGAGATTTCAGATGGCTTAGACTAAATTAAGTAAAATAGTTCCTCAAGAAAAGCTAAGCAATTAAATGAATATTTCAACTCCTGAGTAACCACTAAATAAACTTCATACTTAACTCGCACATCAACCCACATCAACCCTTGGATCCTGACCAGCTCTCATCTTCCCTACCTTACTCCCTACCACAGCCAACTGACCTGACATCCGACCACAGATTTTGTAGGCCCTTCTCCCTACAGCCCTAACCACCTTCTTTCAGCCACCCTGTCAAATCCAACTTCTCTGGCCCACCCACCTCTACTCTAATGAAGACCAGACTCAAAACATTAACTGTGCTTTCTTCCCAGAGATACTTCCAGACCTGCTGTGTTTGCCAGCAGTTTTCATTTCTACTTTCAATTTACCTGCAAACACGCAACCACCCCTCCCCCTCCCCCCACCTTTTACCATCTTGCACCCTAGCCTTACCCCAAGACAATAGCCGGTATCGTACTCTCAACAGGGTTTGTACTCTATCCCTAGCCCAGCTGGCACCTATTCCACATGTCAGAATATGGCAGCTGCTAGGAAAAAGGAGTCTGGTTTACCTTCCCTTGACAGTTCAACACAATTAAACAATTGCCAGAATAGAAGTACAACTTCACATTTTGAAGGAATTCTGAGCAAAATCTATTTTCAAAACGTGGAGCTCCATTCTCTTGTAGAAAACATTTGGGTTGGTAACTTTCATTGTACTGTTACTTTGCAGAAAAGCTGGTCCAATTATTTTTGGATATTCAGGGTGTTCTAACAAAAACAGAGGCAAGTGTAATTTTTTAGATTTATTTCCTGTTGTCATTGAATTGTCCATTTTAACAAATGGGATTTTGGAGTTCATGCTTCTGCGAACCAAATTCAAGAAATATCAGTTCAGTGAATTATTAGAGTATCAAGAAATTTTGTGCAACGCTGGATACCGAACCAAATACTCTCTGTATGAAGTGAAATTTAATACCATCCCCAAAACATAGACTTAAAAAGGAAGCCCACCAGTTTCCTGCCCACTCTCCCAATTAGGTCCAGGGTGTAAAGGCATATGGACAACCTTTCCACCTCTCCACCAATTGTAGTCTTGAAGTGGGCAGTAACCCCACAAGCACTGATTAGATAATAAGCTAAAGAAGGTTTGAATAAGCATGTCCTCACTTTCTCCTTGATTAAGCATGTCCTTATTTAAGTTAAAGCAAAATACTACAGATGGAAACCTGAAATAAAATCAAAGTACTGGAGAAACTCAAAAGGTCTGGCAGCATTTGTGGAAAGAGAAACATAGCTAACACTTCAAGTTCAAACACTTGCTTTTGTTTCTATACTTAAATTTGTGGTTGCATTCCTGAAAACTACTGGACTTCCTGGGAGGAGAGAAACTATGCCATGTTCTTCACAGTCTGCAACACATTATCGATGAGGATGAGCACCTCACCAAGACCTTCCCCACACCTCCACTTCTCACCTTTACACAACTACTAAACCTTAAATAGGCTATTGTTTGCAGCAAACTGCCCAGCCTTAAGGATATCATTGACCACAACACCATAAACCCTGTCATGGCTCCAACAGCAGGATGCATCAGTGTTGAGATGGATACAGATGGGGACACCACCCACCATGTACGCAGCAGGTACTCATGTGACTCAGCCAACGTTGTCTACATCATACGCTGCAGGCAAGGATGCCCAGAGGCATGGTACATTGGCGAGACCGAGTCGCAGCTATGGCAACGGATGGATGGACACTGTGCAACAATCACAAGACAGGGATGCTCCCTCCCAGTCAGGGAACACTTCAGCAGTCAGGGACATTTGGCCTCTGATCTTCGGGTGACTGTTCTCCAAGGCGGACTTTGGGATACACAACCACACTGAGCAAAGGCTGATATCCAAGTTTGTAACCATGAGGATGGCCTCAACCGCGACCTTGGGTTCATGTCACACTACAGGTGACCCACCACACTTTACACACATACAAGCAAACATAAACACACACACTCTTACATACTCTCACACTGACTCAGACCCTCTCTCATACACACAGGCACACACCCTCCACACATACCCTCTCACAGGCTTATACTCCGTCACACTCAACCGAGCACGTGCACATGCAAACGCACACTCTCACAAGGACACATACTCACGCACACATACTCACTCACTCACTCTCTCTCCCTCACATGCATGCACACACACACACATATTAGTCTATGGGGTGAATTTGCAGTTACAGAATTGTAATTGCAGATACATTCTAACTTGTTCAAAAAGCACACAATCTTCCGGCAGTCAATCCATGTAACACTTTATAAAATTCCTACTTTGGAAATCGAACCAGTCTGGCTCAAGGTTGGGAGACAGACAGACTCTAACCTCAGCTTTGATGTATTGTCTGAGCTGAGATGTCACTTTTCTTATATAAAACCTTAAGTTATCTCAAGAACGTGATTGGAAAGAAGTTCTGGGATTTACATATTAATGAACTGAAACCTGCAAGCTATGTTAAAAGGTGAAAGACATAACAGCAATCTAGGTTTGTTCAATATATTGTTTCAGTTGCTTGACACCGAGATCTTTGCTATAAATTCTGTGTCTTATGATCCTGCTCCACAGCTACCTAATGAAGGAGCAGCTTTCCGAAAGCCAATGCTTCCAAATAAACCTATTGGACTATAACCTGGTGTTGTGTGATTTTTAACTTGTCCACCCCAGTCCAACATTGGCACCTCCACAGAGACACACATGCCAATTTGTTACTTGCAAGTCCTCTCACACAAGTAATTTTTGATGTGAAGTTCAAGCTACTGAGTAATGCAGACAAGTATCATGGAGCTGTTGTTCTTTTCTCAGCATCCATAAGAGCCTGAGGTTGGAAGGATGGAAGGATGAAACTGTAGATTTTCTCATTCTATATTTAAGTTAATACATGAAATCAGAGGAAAGCATGTCTGAAATACAACGATAGAATTTCCACAATAATTATTTGAAGTCTTTAACTAATACACACAGCTTGTTTCAAATTAATTAATCACTTTGTATTCTACTCTATAAGTCTGCAAAACAAAACAAATAAGTTTGTCTATTCAATATCCTTACCGATTGACAATGCCACCCAGGGAAATCACCAGCGTTGTTGTGTCCGATGCGAATTTTGTACAATTTACCAATCTTCTGTGTATATATCTAATAAGTAAATTAATAACTTTTCAATCATCTAATTTCTTGGCCCTTTCATAGAATGCAATATATTTTAACGTTGAACGCGAAAAATTAAAAGTGTAAAATTATTCTGCTGTCTCCTATTCACAAATGGCAGGATATATCAAATCCAATGCGGCATCTTACCATCAGTCCAATCCCGATTTCAAAAAACATTTTAAAAATGATGGAAGTCAGTATAAGAAAGGTGTTGTGATGCCACTAGGACAACTTGACCCTTGACCTCTTAACAATTTTGCTCCAAACACAGACAAAAGCACAGATTTCCTTAGATGATGCAAAAGCACCTACCTTTGATCTCAAGGCAGCATTTATCCGATCACATCCTGTGGAAACCCTGGCAAAATTGAAATCAATGGGTAGTAGGAATACTCTCCACTGGCAATTAAACCGAGCAGAAAGGAAAATAGCAGTGGTTGGTGGAAATCATCCTGGCATTAAGACAGCACTAAAGAGTTCTTCAAGACAACACCCTCAGCCAACTGTTTCATCAATGACATACCCTCTGTCATAAAGATCAGAAGTTGGAACTTTTTTTGACAAATGTGTATCATTTAATTCAATTCACAACATGCATGAACATTCAGATTTGAGCTGATAGGCAAAAAATAGCATATGCACCACACAAGTACCAAGTAATAGCCAATGTCAGTGAAAGAAAGTATTTAGAACATAAGAATCTAAGAATCAGGGGCAGGCGTAAGCCATCTGGCCTTTCAACCTGCTCCACCATCCAATAAGATCATGGCTAATCTTTTTGTGGCCTCAGCTCCACTTATCCACCCTCTCACCATAACCCATAATTTATTTACTGTTCAAAAAAATTATCTTTGCTTTAAAACATTCAATAAGGAAGCCTCAATTACTTCACTGGGCAAAGAATTCCACAAATTCACAACCCCCCAGTTCAGTCCTAAATCTCCTCCCCTAATTTTGAGTCTTTGCCCTCTTGCTCTAACTTCACCCATCAGTGGAAACATCTTAGAGTCATAGAGTCATAGAGATGTACAGCATGGAAACAGACCCTTCGGTCCAACCCGTCCATGCCGACCAGATATCCCAACCCAATCTAGTCCCACCTCCCAGCACCCGGCCCATATCCCTCCAAACCCTTCCTATTCATATACCCATCCAAATGCCTCTTAAATGTTGCAATTGTACCAGCCTCCACCACATCCTCTGACAGCTCATTCCATACATGTACCACCATCTGCATGAAAAGGTTGCCCCTTAGGTCTCTTTTATATCTTTCCCCTCTCACCCTAAAGCTATGCCCTCTAGTTCTGGACTCCCCGACCTCAGGGAAAAGACTTTGCCTATTTATCCTATACATGCCCCTCATAATTTTGTAAACCTCTATAAGGTCACCCCTCAGCCTCCAATGCTCCAGGGAAAACAGCCCCAGCCTGTTCAGCCTCTCCCTGTAGCTCAGATCCTCCAACCCGGCAACATCCTTGTAAATCTTTTCTGAATCCTTTCAAGTTTCACAACATCTTTCCACAACATCTTCTTTGCTTTGATGTTATCTATTCCCTTCATAATTTTTCCACGTTTCTATAAGATACCCTCATTCTTCTAAATTCTAATGAATATAATCTCAGTCTAAATAGTGCCTCCTTGTAAGCAAACCCCCTCAATTCCGGAATCAACCAAGTGAACCTGCCGGTACATCCCTTCTCATGTAAAAAGGCCAGAACAGTATACAGTACTCCAGATGTGGCCTCACCAGAACCCTGCACAGCTGTAATGTTACCTCTCTGCTTTCAAACTCAATCCCTTTAGCAACGAAGGACAAAATTCCATTTATCTCCTTAATTACCTGTTGCACTTGCAGCCCAACCTTCTGCGATTAAAGCACAAGGACATCCAGGTCCCTTTGCAATTCCCTTACCATTTAAACAAAATCCTTTTTACTGTTATTCCTACCAAAAATGGATGACTTCACATTTATCAACATTTTACTCCATCTGCCAGACATTTGCCCACTCGCTTAGATTATCTATATCTCTCTGCAAACTTTGAGTCCTCTGCACAATTTCATCTTAGTGTCATCCACAAACATTGACACACCACACATGGTCCCCAACTTCAAATCATCTATCTAAATTGTAAATAATTGTGGTCCCAACACTGATCACTGAGGCACACCACTAGTCACTGATCACCAACCAGCAAAGCACTCATTTATCCCTTCTCTTTGCTTCCTGTTAGTTAACTAATCCCGTATCCATGCTAATAAATTGCCCATAACACCATGAATCTTTATCTTATGCAGCAGCCTTTTGCACAGAATCTTGCCGAATGCCTTTTGGAAATCCAGACACACCACATCTACTGGATCCATCTTGTCCACAATGCGCATAATGACTTCACAGAATTCCAATAAATCATGGCACTGACCATATTGGACAATGTGCATCTTGGAAAGGCAAATCAGGACAGGACTTATGCAGTTAATGGTAAGGCCCTAGGGAAAAAGGCGTTTGGTATTGTTTACTTTATTGGTCAGTGCATTAGAAGTTGGGAAGTCAAATGGAGACCATACAGGACATTGGTTAGGCCACTTTTGGAATACTGCTATAGGAAGGATGTTGTGAAACTTTGAAAGGGTTCAGAAAAGATTTAGAAGGATGTTGCCAGGTTGGGGGATTTGCGTATAGGGAGAGGCTGAATTGCTGGGGCTGCTTTCCCTGGAATATAGGATGCTAAGGGTTTATCAGGTTTATCAAATCGTGAGGGGCATGGACAGGATGAATAGTATTGCACTCCCCTGGGTGGCGGAGTGCAATACTAGAGGGCATAGTTTAAGGTGAGAGGGGAATGATATAAAAGGGACCTAAGGGCAACATTCCACGGAGAGGATGGTGCGTGTGTGGAATGAGCTGCCATAGGGAATGGTGGAGGCTCGTACAATTACAACATTTAAAAGGCATCTGGATGGGTGAATAGGAAGGGCTTGGAAGGAGATGGGCCAAATGCTGGCAAATGAGGCTAGATTAATTTAGGATCTCGAAGGCATCCGAAGGGTTTGTTTCCATGCTGTCCAGCTCTATGACCCTATGACTCTATGACTGAAGGTTGCTATTGAGTGGAAAATTAATTAGAACAGCCACATAAATGCAATGGCTGAAAGAGCAAATCAGAGGTGAGAAATTCTGCACCACGATTCACAACCACCACTTGATTCACAAAAACCTTATCAGAAGCTACAAGTGAAACTCCAGTAAAATCCCAGGTGCTTAATGACATTGAGGATAAAGCTTGATCAGCATCCTACCCAACACATTGAACATTCACACCCCATCCCCCTACTAATGCACAATACGTTGCAGTTACAATTTAAGTGAGCCATAAGTTGCTGAGGCTTCTTTGCCAAAACCTCTGAAACTCATGACCTCAGTCACTAAGAATACTAAGACACCATGCGTAGATTCCTCTTCAAGTCATAGATCATCCTCACTTGAAAATATATCACCAGACCAAAATACTTAAATCCCGACAACACTGTGGACATACATCACCACACAACTGCATGCATCAAGATAGATCACACAGTTTTTAAAAGGGGAAATTAAGGATGAACAATACACATGGAATCTTGCTGGCAATGTTTACATCCAGTGAATATTTTAAAGCATATGATAATTTCACAAAAAAAAGTAAGATCTAAAATAGTGAAAACAGAAAGTACTAAAAAAGCTCAGCAAGCCTGGCAGTGTCTGTGGTGAGAGAAACAGGACTATTCTTCAAAACTAAAAAGAAGCAGAAATGCTGTGAGCTAATTCTATGAAAGGTAAAAAGATAGTTAGAACAATGATTTTGTGATTTGTGCATTAGGACATCCAGATACCTTTGCATCCTTTCAAATTTAGATAATATACTTTATTATTCTTCACAACAAAATGTATGATTTCACTTTTACCCACATTATGCTGTGTTTGTTTGATCTTTGTCCACACACTTAACTTTTCTAATCCCTTTATAGTCTATTGATATCCCCTTCACAAGTTATTTTTGTCTTTTTATTCGTGCCATCAGCTAATTTAGCAACAATATCTTGGACTAGAAGGCTCAATTTAAGGAGTCTTAGTGAATTTCTGCAGCGTACATTGTGGATAGGATACACTGTTGTGATTGAGACTTGGTCGTGGAGGGACTGAATGTTTTTCAAAGCAATGTCAATCAAGCAGGCTGCTTTGTCTTGGATGGTGCTGAGCCGCTTGGAGATACATTAATCCAGGCAAGTGGAGAGTATTTCATCATACTCCTAATTTGCACCTTGTGGAATGGCTTTGGGGAGTCTGGTGGTGAGTTATTTGTTGCAGAATCCCTCGCCTTTACCCATTTTTATAGATACAATAGTTATATAGCCACTGGACCATATCCCCACCATCGAACATTAGACTACTGTATCCTTAATTGTCACAAATCTCAACTCATCTTCCCCACTGTTCCCAGCTCATGGTTCCCAACCCTATTCAGCTATCTCTACGATCCTTCCAAAATCCACAAACAGAACTGCCCAGGCAGACCCATTATTTCTTCTGGTTTCTGCCTCATGGAAATTAATTCTTCCCACCTTGATTTGACTTTTTTTTGTCCCCTTGTCCTGCCCTGTCACACTTATGTCTGTGATTCTTCTGCAGCTTTGTCAATTTTAATATTTCCAGTTTGCGAGCAGCAGCCACCTCCCCTTCGCTATGGATGTGCAATTTTTTTTTAATACATCCATTCTCCATCAGGATGGTCTTAGAACTCGCTGATTCTTCCAGGAAAAAAAAACCTAAACCATCCCCATTCACCATCTTTCCACAGGAGAGCATCAGAAAAGTCTACCTTTTTCCTCAACCAAGGATTTCTTGTTGCTGTGGTTGGCAGGGCCCAGTTCCCATGCTTCTGACCTCACTCCTTCCGTCCCCTAATCCCCACAATAACAACTCATTCACCGAATTAACAATATATCTTTGCAACCTCATTGTGTTCTTTTCAGAACGTGCTTTTCTATTTATCTTTATGTCATCAGCATATTTCACAATTGTGAGTTGTGGGGTTGAGGTTACAATGTGAAGGGCTTTTGCCCGAAACGTCGATTTCGTTGCTCCTTGGATCCTGCCTGAACTGCTGTGCTCTTCCAGCACCACTAATCCAAAATTTGTTTCCAGCATCTGCAGTCATTGTTTTTACCTGAGGTTACAATTAGATTGACCACAATGTTATTAAATGGTGGAGTGTGCTCAAGGGTTAAATTCACTATCAGTCATCTCGCTGTAATGGTTCTTTGGGATTATGCTGATGTCATATGGAAGAAAATGGACTCGATTGAACATCTTTGTTTGTAAATGGAGATATAAAATTAACTTACACTCAACAGAAAAAAAACGAAGGTTATGAGATTAGATGGTATGTTACAGAAAATGCATCAAAAGAAAGACCAATCTGATTTAAGCATCAAAAACTTACCATATAACAACAGTGCCCTAACCAAAACAACATATTTACTGCAATTATTTCCATCAGAAAGTATTTCCAACAATTTGCTGCATATTAGACAATAATATATTCCACTTAAATCAATACATACAGTGAAAGTGTCCTGATGCCCAGGCTGTAACATTTCTTCAGAGTTTCCTTGAAGTACAATAACTCTTGAATTTCCTTCATCACCATACAATGTGATGTGAGCCTGAGCAGTTGTACCTGCAGATGGTAGGTCACTAGTGACAATAGTTACCTTCCATTTTCCACCTGTGGTGAAATTAGGAACATAATTAATTGTCATACATGTACAAAACACAAATACAGAGACAGAGGTGAGCGAGCAAGAGGCAGGGGAGAGAGTGAGAGAGCAAGAAAGACAGTCAGACAACAAAATAGTCAAATAAAGAGACCCAGAGATACAGAGACTGCACAAAATCCTTTAAATGTAGCTTAACTAAAGTTTATACAGTTGCAACATAACTTGCCTAAATGTATACTGATGCCCAAACAATAAAGGCATGCTTGCCATATGCCTTCGTTATCACCTCATCCACTTGTGATGCACCTTTCAGGGAGCTCTGGACTTGCATCACAAGATTCTTCTGTAGATCAATGTTCCTGAGGATCCTGCTATTAACTGTAGACTCTGCCTTTCATCTGCCTTTTTTCCACCCGACTTTCCATCTGATCTATATCTTGTTATATCCTTTGATCATCTTCCTCAATAGCCATAACTCTACCAATTTTGGTTTCATCTTAAAGCTTACTGATTCAAATGTATATCTTCAATTATGTCATACATATATTATATATATTGCAAATAATAGATGTCCCAGTTCCGATCATTGTGGAACAGCATTTGCCACAAACCTCCAGGCAAAACAAATTCGACACAACAACCCTCTTCCCCTTCAATGATCAAGCCAATTTTGTATTCAACTTATCAACTCACTGTGGATTTCATGTGACTAATCCTCTGGATCAGCCCACTATTAGGGACCTTATCAAATGCAAAATCCATGTCGATAAAATCTACTGTCCTACCCTCAATCATCTTCATCAGATTCTCAAAAACCTCAATTAACTTCGTGAGACAAGATCGCCCCCGCATGCTGACTATCTCTAATAAGTCAATTCTTTTCCAAGTGCAAGTAAATTCTCTTCCTAAGAATCTTTTCCAATAATGTCCCTACTACTTCTGTGAGGCTCATTAGCCTATAATATCCTGGATTATTTCTCTTGCCCTTCTTGAACAAACAACTGGCTCTTCTCCAGTCTTACAGACCGAGCCTGTGGCTAAAGAGGATACAAGGACCCATCCAGGCTCCAGCAATCCCCTCCCTTGCCTGCCTCAGCATTCTGGGATAGATCTCATTAGAACCGGGGACTTACCTAGACTATCAACATAGCCCTGTCTCGACTCACCATGCCCTTCTCCTTTGTGAACAAGTTCTCCTCAAGGACCTCACCCACTTTCTGTGCCTCCACACATGAACTCCCTCCTTTGTCCTTGAGTGGACCGACTGTTGAAAGAGTATATAAGCTGGGAAAGTCCCCAGTTCGGTAGAGTCTGCTCCGGGTTACGTTTAACCGCCGAGCGTGGGTTGTTGGCAACCGCTCTACGAGAACTGACGGCTCCCAGTTCCGGTAACATGTAGAGTGAGTATAAACCAGACCCGTTGTAAGTACGAGACCTGGTTGAGGCGACACTGCGGGGAATAAAATACTCATATTCTAGCAAACTCGTCTCTTAGTTCTTTTCTCTCGGTCGTTTGTTCTGTGTCAGACTACTTTCCTGCGAGCCTGATCCTTGAAAATTCTTTAAACATTTTTGGCGTAGTCGGCAGGATCAATCGCAATTGGGGAGAGATTTTGATACAGAACAATGTTTGGGAAAAGGACTAAGAAACCAGAAGAACAAACTGTGGAGGTCCCAACCGTCCCGGGATGGCAGGGACCGTGGCATGACGTGGCAGTTTGTTTGAGGAATGGTGGGGAGCGACCGGAAAACTGGGAAGCCGAGGGCGTAGGAACCCCAGTGTCGCTGCTGTCTACCCTTGAGAGGATCCCAGTCCTGCCGAAGAACCCCTTGCCTGGGGTACAGCGGAGGATGTGGGCAAATGGTGGGGGGCGACCGGAAAACTGGGAAGCCGAGGGCGTAGGAACCCCAGTGTCGCTGCTGTCCACCCTTGAGAGGATCCCAGTCCTGCCGAAGAACCCCTTGCCTGGGGTACAGCGGAGGATGTGGGCAAATGGTGGGGGGCGACCGGAAAACTGGGAAGCCGAGGGCGTAGGAACCCCAGTGTCGCTGCTGTCTACCCTTGAGAGGATCCCAGTCCTGCCGAAGAACCCCTTGCCTGGGGTACAACGGAGAATGTGGGCAAATGGTGGGGGGCGACCGGAAAACTGGGAAGCCGAGGGCGTAGGAACCCCAGTGTCGCTGCTGTCCACCCTTGAGAGGATCCCAGTCCTGCCGAAGAACCCCTTGCCTGGGGTACAGCGGAGGATGTGGGCAAATGGTGGGGGGCGACCGGAAAACTGGGAAGCCGAGGGCGTAGGAACCCCAGTGTCGCTGCTGTCCACCCTTGAGAAGATCTCAGTCCTGCCGAAGAACCCCTTGCCTGGGGTACAGCGGAGGATGTGGGCATGTGTGGCGGCTTGTAGACAACAGTCAGACAAGCGCCAAAAAGCTGAAGCAGAATTAGCCCTCCTGAAACATGAGCAGGGACTCAGTTCGGGAGATGCCTCTATGTTGAGGCAGGAAATTATGAAGTTAAAGGCTGAATTGACAGCATTAACTGAACTAGCAGGACGAACTATTATGTATCTGTCTGCTAAGAAACGGAAAGAGAAAAGGAAGGTCCCTCGAACCCCGGACCCAGTACAAGTACGGGCGTTTGTAGCCCAGTTAAATAATGGGGATCGATGGGATATCGACCATTGGGACGGAAATATTTGGGGAGATTCAGATGATCAGTATGAAGATGACCCACCCGTACTCCAGGCTAAACCAGTAGTTAGGAGAAAACAAGTCCAGAGACGCCTCCCGGTGCAGCGGGAAGTAATGTTAGATGGGGAAGGGAATCCCATACGGAATGAACAGGGGGAGGCAATTATGCATGAATTACCGCGGGCTCAGCCTCCTGCGGAATTGGGATTTTGGTCCCGGAAATTGCCCCTGGCAGGGGAACGATACACCCCCTTTGAGAAACAATTGTTATCATGTTACTGGAGCTTGGTGGAAACTGAAGCTCTAACTATTGGACATGAAGTGATCATGAGAACAGCTATTCTTATTCTCCCGTGGGTACTCAGTGACCCCATTACCCACAGGATAGGAACCGCCCAAGAGAGCAGCATTATCAAATGGAAATGGTACGTGTCAGAAAGAGTGCGGACTGGACAAAAGGGAGTGTCAGTCCTGCATGAGCAAGTGGCGGAGGCCCCTGAGGAAGGGGAAAAGCGGTTTGAGGTGATTGAGTATAAAGAATCACCCGTCAAGATGGGCAAACGGTATGATGAACTGACCCTGGATGAACAAACCACGGCTTGGTTTGTAGATGGGTCAGCCCAATGGAAGGCAGGACAACGTAGATGGAAAGCTGCCGCTTTTAATCCGAAACAAGGTATAACCCTAGAAGAACTAGGCGAGGGAAAAAGTAGTCAGTGGGCAGAATTAAAAGCAGTACATATGGTGGTCATGCAAGCGGGGGTCATGGGAGTTTATTTGTTTTCTGACCCTTGGTCAGTGGTTAACGGCATGACACAATGGATGCCAACTTGGCAGGCCAATCAGTGGATGATCCAAAATAGGGAAGT
This sequence comes from Chiloscyllium plagiosum, assembly GCF_037043375.1. NCBI lineage: Eukaryota > Metazoa > Chordata > Chondrichthyes > Orectolobiformes > Hemiscylliidae > Chiloscyllium > Chiloscyllium plagiosum. The sequence continues at coordinate 77,100,611 of NW_028270142.1, forward strand.
ATGGGGTAAACAGTTATGGTAAGATATATGGGAAAAAGCTCAACACCTGGTTATATACATCACCCACGTAGATGCCCATACATCTCGAAATGATGTGGAAGCTCTACATAATCGATATGTGGATGGTATCGTCCGAACCATGAGTGTACAAAGGGGCACCTCAGTGGACTTGGCTAGATGGGCACACCTTAAGGCCGGACACTGGGGAGTACAAGGAACCTTGCAGTGGGCTCGAGACCGAGGAATAGATCTTATGGTAGATGATGTTAAGACTGCAGTAAACCAGTGTGAGCAGTGTCAACATCAGCGGCAGGGAGTGCCCCAACACATGATGGGACATATCCATCGGGGGGATGGTCCGGGACAGAGCTGGCAAATGGACTTTGTGGGTCCCTTACCCTCCTCACAAGGATGTAACCACATATGTACAGCTGTGGACACTATGTCTGGGGTTTTGGTAGCCCATCCCTGTCGTCACAACAATCAACAGGCTACCTTGCGATGTTTAGATTTGATTGAACAATTTTATGGATTGCCCATACAGGTCCAGAGTGACAATGGCTCCCATTTCACAGGAGGGATGGTGAAGCAGTGGTGTCATGATAACCATGTGGAGTGGATTTATCACGTGCCCTACCATCCGCAAGCTGCGGGACTTATTGAACGAATGAACGGGCTTCTAAAATCCTCCCTGCGAAAGGCAGGAGGATGTAATAATTTAACAGGTTGGAAGAAACAATTGATTCGGGTAGTAAAGCAAATTAATAACCGCCCATTGGGAAACGGGGTGACGCCCTTGAATCGGATGATACGGGTGTGTGATACCCCAAAGGCACAGCCTATTAAAATGTGGAAATTTGCTAAGGAAGCTAATATTCCCGTAAGGGCCACACCGGCTTCGGCTGGACTGGACTTACGAGCGTTAACTACACAGACTTTGGTCCAACAAAAACCTACGGTGATTAAGACCGGATTAGGATTGATTTGTCCCCCTGGAACCTATGGGCATATCCTCCCGCGATCGGGATTGTCACTAAAGGGGATTGATGTAATGGCAGGAGTAATTGACGCGGACTACCAAGGAGAATTGGGAGTAGTCCTGGTCAACATCACATCTGAACCTTATGTGATACAGAAGGGAGACAGAATAGCACAATTAGTTATTAAACCATGTAACCTTACAACGGTGGAAGAGACGGGAGCTTCCGTTAAGGTTACTGAGCGTGGGACGGGGGGATTTGGGTCTACTGACACTAAGGGTGCCAAGGTATGGGTACGCCAGACAACTGGTCCCCCCAAACCGGCAGAGATCATAGCCCAAGGAAAAGACAGTCTGGTCACCATTATGTATCCTGGGGAATCAGTCTGGAGGAGTGTGCCAGCTCAGTCGTTGGTACCCTTATCGAAACAAAATGTAGGTTGGAAAATTAGTAGTGAGGAACGACAGCAAGATGATTTTAAGTGCGCGGCAAATCAATGGTGTACAATTTTAGATCTCACGAGTGATTGTCAAATGTATACTTGTGTACGATGTTATAAGGGGAGAAATGTAACTTTGATAACCCCTAACTGTACATTGATGTTGAATGCAACGGTGAATATGTGTCATTGGAATATAACCGCTCGTGAATGTGAAAGCTCAAATGGGACACGATGGAACATCACGACTGGAGATGAGGACATCTGGATCAGCAATGGAACAGTTATTCAAAACCGGACTCGAATGTTATGGCTGATCTTGGTGCGCCCTAACGTCTCTGACGCGCACCGCACACAGTTGGCTCCCATTATGTCAACTTGTCAGCAGATGGCCCAGGCAGTACTGCACACTGATGTTCACTGGCAGGTGCGGCTGCCGGCTATCCCAGAATGCCAACATAAGAGGAGGCGGCGTGCATGGTATGACACTCTGCTGGGAGGTGCAGGAACTGTTATGGGTATCTCGAATGCTATTGACTCTGAGGTAACCCGTACTAAATTATCTAACACGGGACAAGCCACCTCACAAGGACTACACACTATTGGAAGATGGATGCCATCCGTAATGATGACTCAAGGAGAAACAGCTAAAATATTGATACAATCCCTGCAATGGGAACTAGATGTCTGGGGTGCCACCCAGGAACTGTTTGAGAACATTACAGCTCAGTTAAATTGGACTGCCTGTCATATTAACATGTTGCATGCACAGATGCAGAAAGAACGATTCTTGCGCACGGTAACATCCCCTAATGTACAAGCTTGGAGGGGAATATGGAATGTATCTGAGAAACTATGGATGATGACACATCCAGAGAAAACATGGTGTAATACAACTATGTGTAGAGGATACTTTGTTACCATGAATGTAACCCATACTGTTATGGTCTGTCGATATTATGTATTACCAGTGATTACGTCTTCTGGATACTATTTCCTGAAAACAAAGGGGCAGTGGTTTAGCCCAGATACCAATATTACCTATGATCTGTCCGCCTGTGAACAGACTGATCAAGGTAAAGCTTGTCTACTGATGGACAGATATCGAGACCCTTGTTTGACTAAGGGAACGGCCCTGTGTGAATGGACTGTTGAAGCTTCAAGGGACATGATGTGGCAGATTGGGCCACACACACTCTGTGTGGCTACCAAAAACCCGCATCCCATGCTCCCCACGGTACCGTTCTCAGGATGTCTCTCGAATGTCTATCAGTGGCAATGGCAGAATCAGACTTACCTGTTGACCAATTATAGCAGTGACCATCAACTTACCAAGGTACAGTGGAAAGTGCTGATAAACCCTTGGAACATTTCCCTGGATCGGTTTAAGCAAGCATTGGACCGATCCGAGGAGCTTAAGCAGATATTACGAAAGCATCAAACCAATGTCACCAAGGTTACAGTGTCTACCTTTATACATGGACAGGAGGTAGTACACGCTGCCCATGTAGTGGAAGTAGAGTCAGCTCATCATTGGTGGGATATGTTGAGTGGTATGTCATCCACTGCAGGAAAATTCCTGTTCCCACCCCTATCGATCTTGGTAGGAGCCTTGGTGATCTTAACATGCTGTAATATCCTGACTTGTTTGTATATTTGTCGCGTACGTAAACGTTTATCGGAAAAAATATATATGGGCATGATGTAACACATGTATTGGGCCAATCAGTGGAATGTGGTGAAAGGGTTAAAATTATGTCCCAATACATGTGTGGATCTTATTATATGTTGCCGGAATGGAATGTGTTGCTTATGGTGTTTATGCTACCAGCCTTGATAAGGAACAGACACTGTCAAACAGGATGTTGCAAGCTTAATTGGTTCCAGCTGAAACTCGTAAAGAGTCTTGCCCTGTTGTTCGCATGAATGTTTAGATCCCGAAAGAGTATATAAGCTGGGAAAGTCCCCAGTTCGGTAGAGTCTGCTCCGGGTTACGTTTAACCGCTGAGCGTGGGTTGTTGGCAACCGCTCTATGAGAACTGACGGCTCCCAGTTCCGGTAACATGTAGAGTGAGTATAAACCAGACCCGTTGTAAGTACGAGACCTGGTTGAGGCGACACTGTGGGGAATAAAATACTCATATTCTAGCAAACTCGTCTCTTAGTTCTTTTCTCTCGGTCGTTTGTTCTGTGTCAGACTACTTTCCTGCGAGCCTGATCCTTGAAAATTCTTTAAACACCGACTCTTTCCCTCGCTACCCTCTTGTTCCCAGTATATGTATAAAATGCCTTGGGTTTCTCCTTAATCCTACTTGCCAAGGATATTTCATGGCCCATTTAAGCCCTCTTAATTCCTTGTATAAATTATTTTCTGCTTCCTTTATACTGTTCAAGGATCATGTTGGATTTCAGTTACCTAAACTTTACATATAGAAAAAAAAAGCTTACTGGATATTTTAAACACAGTCACTACCTTTAACAAATCGATCAAGGTTAGTTTGAACCTGCACATTAAGTTCAGGCAGACAGAACCACGCCAAATTACAATATTAAAATAACTTACAAGAGAAAAATCAAGAGGAACTAGGTACAAATTATGTTTTCAATTACTTTTGAATTTACATTGAATATTCAAGGACTTTTTTGACTAGTTTTCAGTAGCATGTTTTAATGTTTGATTCCTTGACTATTGCTTGCAATAAACATTGAATTTTATATTTCTGTACACTTCTGGAGCTCTGTGGCAGAGTAGCCAACTGCCTTGCTTTATTTTATTCAGATATGGATTTACCTTCAACCATACACACTCAATCTAAATTCTCCAGTTCCTGCCTGTACTATTGTAATTAGCTTTCTCCCAATTTAGCACAGTTACCCAAGGATGAATCTTATCCTTATCCATAATGATCTTAAAACTTACAGAATTATGATCAACATTCGTAAAATGCTCCCCCACTAAAACTCCTGATTAGGCTCATTGCCCAATACAAGGTATAGTATGGCCCCATTCCTAATTGTACTATCTTCTTATTGTTTCAAGAAACCTTCCCGAATGCATCATACAAATTCTGCCCCATTAAAGCCTGAGGCCCTAAATGAGTCCCAGTCCATAATGCATACTAAAATAACCAAATGTAACAACCTGGTTTATACACCTTTCCATGATCTACTTATATAGCTGTTCCTGTCTCCCACTGGCTATTGGGAGGCCATAAGTATAACCCCAATATTGTAACTGCACCTTTCTTAATCCTGTGTTTGACCCACATGGCTTCGCTGGATGAGCCCTCCAAGATGTCCTCTCTTAATGCTGCTGTGACATTCTCCTTAAATCAGTAATGCCCCAAGCCCTGTCACATTTCTGTCTATCAAGCTTAAAACATCTAAACTCTGGAATGTTGTGCAGCCACTCCTGCCTTCCTCATAACCAAGTTTCTGTAAATAGCTACAACATAATAGTTTTATTATGAACTGCCTGTACTGCTCGCAAAATAAAGCTTCTAACTGTACAAGTGACTACAATCAAATAAAATGAAATCCAGACTCTCAACTCATCTGTTTTATGTGTTACACTCCTTTTGTTAAAATAAATACACATCAGTCCATCAGACCCTTGTGTTCAGTAACCTGGCCCTGCCTGTTCTTCCTAATAACTCATAGGTTAAACTCATAGGTCATTGACATTGGGATGGGAGGCTGAGGGAGGTTGCTTTCTGGTTTCTGAAAAACTCATTGTGTTTTGATTCCATTTGCTAACTGACATGTTCAAGGGGGTGCTCACCCATCATTTATCCGATGCCTGTATTTGTCTCATGCCAATTTTGAGATGTTCGAAAATAAATCAGATCTAAGTTTATGGACTCCAATTTTTTTTTGTCAATAAACTTGCTCTGCTTGCTTCAGCAATTTTTTTTACAATATTATAACAACTGTGATAAAAGTAACTTGGCTGATAGTCAATACTAAATTACATACACTCCAAAACCTATATTATTAGCAATATCACCATTTTAGTTAAATTTAAAGTTTAGGACCAATGGATAAGTGAGATTAGAAAGAAATCAGTGCACTCTCCAATTTGAATGTCAAATTGTGAAGGGGCCAAAATTCTGAAAGAAAGAGGGAAGATATTGTCACACATTACTGGAATCGTGCACTGAAAATCAAGAGCCACTATTCCTGGCGTGGTCACAAAAGTTGAAGATTTCAAAAGTATGCAAAGATTCCTCAAATTACCCACTTTCTAGAGCCTGGTTGACTAGGTTTTTCTACTTTAGAGAAGCTATTTATAACATAGTCTTGTTCTTACCTAATAAATAATATCTAGCTACTGGCATTACAACTCTACTCACGGTAACTTTAATTCTTTTATAAACTTCCATTCATGCGAGAGCATACGAGAGAGAGACACACAAAAATAGACAAGAAAACATATTGGTGTTATGGATAAAAGTAAAACTGGAAAGCAATTCAGTTTTCATTTTTCACAGGATCTATTGAGATAGTTTTTGTGCCGATCAGAATACTACTTCTCATACTTTTTCGGGATGCAAGAGGGACAGGACAACTGGTTCGCTGATAAAAGATTTGACTTTTGAAAAGATTTCACAGCAACTGCTGATAAAAGCTAAACTAGTTTTCTGCTGGTTTAAAAAGGCTCTTTCACACAGAATTAAGAGTGCTCCTGGTAATTTGACTAGCTTTTCTGAATCTTTCTCATAACCCCAAGTGATTCAGTTAGCTATACATTCTTTGGCAGCCAAAAGATCCATGTAATTAGTACCTGGTTTCTAGTCCACAAGCTAATGCATTTTAAGGGCTCATCCCTTGCTGCCTAAATGTAGACAACCTTTTGGTTTCAGTTCACCTGCTGTAACCCACAGCTGTGCAAAGTGTTCAATAATGAGGATCAAATTACTTGCTTTTGTGATAATTCTGCTCCTTTAATAAGGTTATGTTGTCCTTGGTTTTTTTCAAAGTGGGTCGTAAACAGCAAAGATTCCAATTTGGCTTGGAGAAGCCTTTTGATTATGGCTAACAGATACTGTCTCAGGCAAAAGGCTTTTAAGTATGTTTTTTAAAAAAGAAACACTTATATAATGAAAGGAAAGTGGCCAATACTCCCAGTTCAGGGACATTTCTGGTTTGCTTTTTAGCAAGCAGTCTGTTTGAATCCACTGGTCAAGTTTTAGCTGGGGACCCAAGGAAACAGCTCCATGCTGATTCTCTCTCCCTACAATCTCTCTCCTGTAAGAACCTGTGATTGATTTTGCCTTTTTTTTTAACCAAGGGGTGTTGATGGGGATGTTGCAAGTATTTCATTAAGTATATCATTATGCAGGTATATGCAAGTATATCATTAAGTTATGACAGAGTCAAGTAAGTTTTCAGATAGGTTAAGTTATACTAAATTTGGTTCTCTTTTGTTGTGTTTCATTCAGTAATCTGTAATTAAATTCAACTGTTTAAAACTGAAATACCCTGCATTCACTGTACATCTGCTTAAAACTACTAGAAAGGTTAAGGACTGGGCAACCTCCTTGAAATGCTTTGACGGGGGTCTGGCCTAGTCCATAACAAATCAAGCCACTGCAATCCTTGCAACCACTGGAACAATGAATGATTTTGACAGATTGGATATGGACAGCATATTCCCTCTTGGTGAAGAGCATAACCAGGGGCCATCAATAGTCACCAAGAAATCCAACAACAAATTTAATAAATGTCTTCACCCAAAGAATGGCAAGAATATGGAATTCATTAAATGGAGTGCTTAAATGGAGTAGTCTAGATGCACACAAAAGGTGAAACTAAATAAGCAGATGAAGAAATAGATATTATCGTAGATTTATAGGAGAAATGGTGGGGGAGAGGTCAAGTTGCAGATGAACATCAGCATGAACTAGTTCTTTGCCAAATATTTTACGTAATCCTAGCACATAACTAAAAATTCAGGCACAGTGCAACCAAATTTTGTGACCACTATCTCTCAATTTCAGTAACATGCTTGATACATGCACCTTTTCTCCTTCTTCACTTTTGATTCCTCTTATTGTGGAATTAACTGTATCACACAGACTACTGCAACACCTCAAGAAGATGGTGCAACACACCACCTTATGGTCAATTAAAGACATAACAATATGAATGGAAACAGGGTATGCTGCCCAAAAGAGTTGTGCAAGCAGCTATTCTTGCAACATTTAAGTAGCAAGGGATAAGCCCTTAAAATGCCAGAGCATAGTAGATTATGGACCAAAGGTAGATAAATGGATTCAAGTAGTTTGTAGCTTGTCGGTAGGCATAGGTATAGAAATAGGCCCTTCGTCCCACCATTTTGTATGATACTCTAACTATGATTCAAAGAAATATTGTTTGTATTTGCTTACTTCCCATGATTGATTGTTTTTTCTCAATACAATTGGAAATTGCAAAAATCAACAAGGTGTGTTATGTTTAGGGAGGTGCTACATTGCAGTAAAATATCAGAAAGTATTCCAAAGGAATCTCAGTACCAGCAGTGTGTACAATTTACAATATGCACTCCAGAAGTTCACTAAAGATCCCCACGTTCTAAACCCATAACCATTTAGATGGACAGGGAAGGTGATATATGGGAATGCTACCACCTGCAAGTTCCCCTCAAAGTCTCTCACCATCCTGACTTGGAAATATTTTGCCATTCCTTCACTGTCACTGGGTCAAAATCCTGGAATTTCCTTCTTAATGGCATTGTGGGTTAGCCCACAGCTATGTTCTATAGCAGTTCAAGGCAGCAAGTCACCACCACACTCTCAGGGGCAAGCAGGGATGGACATCCACATCCCATGAATGAATTTTAAAAAGATCCTGGATTAGCCTTTAAAATGGGTCAGAATATTTACATAGCTTTTAGAACATAGAACATAGAACACTACAGCACAGACCCGGCCCTTCAGCCCACGATGTTGTGTCGAACATTTGTCCTAGCTTAAGCACCCATCCATGTACCTATCCAATTGCCGCTTAAAGATCACCAAAGATTCTGACTCTACCACTCCCACATTCCATGCCCCCACCACTCTCTGGGTAAAGAACCCACCCCTGACATCTCCCCTATACCTTCCACCCTTCACCTTAAATTTATGTCCCCTTGTAACACTCTGTTGCACCCGGGGAAAAAGTTTCTGACTGTCTACTCTATCTATTCCTCTGATCATCTTATAAACCTCTATCAAGTCACCCCTCATCCTTCGCCGTTCCAACGAGAAAAGGCCTAGCACTCTCAACCTATCCTCGTACGACCTATTCTCCACTCCAGGCAACATCCTGGTAAATCTTCTCTGCACCCTCTCCAAAGCTTCCACATCTTTCCTAAAGTGAGGCGACCAGAACTGCACACAGTACTCCAAATGTGGCCTAACTAAAGTCCTGTACAGTTGCAACATCACTTCCCTCTGCTAATGAACGCTAATACACCATAGGCCTTCTTACAAGCTCTATCCACCTGAGTGGCAACTTTCAAAGATCTATGAACATAGACCCCAAGATCCCTCTGTTCCTCCACCTCACTAAGAACCCAACCGTTAACCCTGTTTTCTGCATTCTTATTTGTCTTTCCAAAATGGACAACCTCACACTTGGCAGGGTTGAACTCCATCTGCCACTCCTCAGCCCAGCTCTGCATCATATCTAAGTCTCTTTGCAGCCGACAACAGCCCTCCTCACTATCCACAACTCCACTAATCTTCGTATCATCTGCAAATTTACTGACCCACCCTTTGACTCCCTCATCCAAGTCATTAATAAAAATTACAAACAATACAATACAATGTTTGAGTCAACAACTTAACTCACTAAATCATTATGGCAACTTCATTGCTAGTACTTTTGAATTACAGGGGTTTCATCTTCCAAAGTTCAATATAGACTATTACAAATATTATAATATTTGTTACCTTGGACAGAATGTGTTACACTCCAGTATCTTGGCTATATGTGCTTTATATTCAGAAGGTAAATTCTTATAACTAAATTTGCACAGACTCTCATATCTACAGTATCAATTATTTCAATCAACACATCATAGTTTCACACAACCATTAAACAATTTAATTGAAGCAGTCATTAATAAAACTCTGCTTACAAATTATTTCACATAATCAGACCAATTACATTTGAATACAAATGAAAAAGATCATTCCATAAAAACAAATTTTTATTTCATTGTAAATTCAATGGTGTACAATCATTAACAGGGGAATACAACTGTCTTTGAATAAAAGTTTAAAGAAATTTTGAAAAGTCATTTTATTTTTAGAGTTGTGATAAATACTTAATTTCTTCATCCATTCACCCCCAAAACTCTCTGACCTCAGTTGGTCAGGTAAATACTTCAATTTTAAAAAGAATTTTGCAACTTTGTCTTCAATCCCTTTTGTTCTCATCCTTCTGGATTTCTCCAAGTGCATTCAGTCCTCAAACCCTTTGAGATCACTATATTCTTCTAATTTTGTTTTCTACACACAATTTTTATCACTCCACCACTGATGACTATACATCCCAGTTGGGAGCAGAATGACTGCCCCATGTTGCTGAATGGCTGTTAAAGGGCTGCAGATTGAATCAAGAAAGTGAGGTTGGATGTGCTTCTGACTTTTATGCAAAGGACAGTGCCTGTAAGAGACCCTCATAACTTTTTTAAAAAATTTACGTTCACACTGGCAATGCCAAAGCATACGAGGCTATCAGCCAAGTACTGAAAAATGTGATTAGGATAGTCAGGTGGTTGTTTTTGATCAGTATGGGTATGAGTGGTTAGAGGGCTTTTAGCTATAGTGGAGATCTCTGACTCTATGACAGGAATCCTACTTCCTGCTCAAAAATCAGCTCCTCATTTTTGTTTTGGAGTAAACATTTTATTAGCTTATTGTAAAAAAGTATTGATTGGATATGTGCAATCCCCATACTCTTGTCAGTTTTTTCTATCCAGAAGTGATCGATGATATAACTTTATCATCAGCCAGTGTAGTTACAACCAGCGCTGAAAAATGTGTTGCTGGAAAAGCACAGCAGGTCAGGCAGCATCCAAGGAGCAGGAGAATCGACATTTCGGGCATAAGCCCTTCTTCAGGAATGAAGCTGGTTACAACCAGCATCAATATTTTATTTCGCAAACCACTCCACCATTGGATATAGACAAAATGTTAACTACATTAGGACTAGGAAAGCTTGCATTCCAGAATAACACTGGATAAGATGGCCAGAAAGCTTGTTGGACAGTTACATCCAAGAAAGTACCCACCAAGTGGATACTTAATCTAAACAGAATACATATTCAGATTAAAGATCATTCTCCCGTGCATTGTCAGGAGATCATTGTTTAATATATGAATCAAAAAGTCAGACAGGAGAAAACATAGTGCAGTTATAGTAATGTTTAAATGTTGGTGATTTTTGAGAAGATTTGTAGCTCAGGTTGATGATAAGTATGTAAGTTAGCTTGCTACTTACTATTTAAATATCTTCAACATGATTATATAAGCACTCTTTGGTAAAAATGAGAGTTTAAATTACATCTCATGACTGTCTCAATATCTTACTATTTGTTACTATTCATCTCATTTGCATAATGTTGGTCTATGTTCAAGTCTAAACTGAAAAGCAACAACTCATTAGATAGGAGGGAAATTGATCATATCTGATATCACTGAACGCTTTGTATAAATGTCCAGAAAAATTCCATGAATAGTTTGAAAAATTAAATTGCTTGTCAAATTGTCATTTCTCCAACATTAAACAAGTGTGAATTTTGTTTGCTGAAGCTCTAGAACAAAGAAGGTATATAAAATTTGGAGGCTGCAAACAATTTAAACTATTTCTCTAATGTTCACAGAAATATTTACATTGATAAACATGCAAAGTTGAACACCTGAAAAGCACAAAATTAATGTTGTTATATTTTCACTACAAACTTAATTTGTGAGGTACAAGTTGAAAGCCAATTTTGTAATTAATGCATAGTACTTGCTTTAAAGCAAAAGAAAATAAATTGCACAAAGCTTCAAATTTAACAACTTTTCCAGTTTGCTAAAAAAGTTTGCTCATTGTTAATATATCTCCTGTCTGAAACATTTGTTTTTCCATCTAATTTTGTGTCCAAAGACATTTTTTGGGCATAAATTTAATAATGTTATGATAGCTGAATTCTTTGTCTCAACTGACTTTCATTCATAAGAATGGAATAATTGTAACACTTCTGAATACATCCCATCACCTTGCTGACTGCACATTTTTTATTCATTGTATTTTTTTAAGCATTGTCTTGGGTTTTTCACAATATAGTTCTTTTTCAGTATTCACTACAGCCTTGTTTGGAATGACAATAAGTGAGTGCATAGTTTGGCCAATAACCTCATCTTCCATAAAAGGAAGAGTAACATCATCATATACTACTTCATGTATCAAGAATTGCAGGGATCAGTCAATTTATCTGCTGAATTTGCACTTACTGTGCTTGGTCTGACAAGCTAATGTTCCTTACTTTGTCTTTCAAATTGTCTTCTAATACTTTTTTTAAGAACCACCATTGTACTATTCTTCGTATATATAATTTCTTAGCCTGAATATGTAATGCCTTGTCATTATTCTTCAACTCTGTCTCTTCAGTGTGCAAAGGAACTTTCAACCTTTTAAGGTTAGCACTCAAATACTTTGTATCGAGTCTTAACTTAATTTTTTTAATGTCATTCTCAATACTTTGAGTTTTAAACATAGATATTTCACTGATAATATCAGTTAAATTTTTGTTAAATATGGAGAATTTTTCACTTCCGGGGGTTAAACCATTAGATTTCTTAATGTTAAAAATATCATTTTCATCTTCAAAATGTATCCATAGATTCTCCACATCTGATTTTTTTTGATATACAAATCTTCGGCTCTCCTCACTGGTTAAATCAATGACAGCCGTAAGAATTGGGCAGTGCTGACCACATAAAAAATGGACTTTATCCAGAGAATCGGGATTTTGAAGAGCTCTGGCAGTTTCTTTAGATGGCTGCTCGATCACCTTTTCTTGACATAATGGCTGGGCCAGGGGACCAACTTTGTTGTCAAACATTCGAAACGCCACGGATGAAAAAGATGAATCATTGTCACTAATTTCTCCATACATCTGTGTAGTCCCAATGCACACTTCAGGTGATTGTTTGATGTTTTCATTCCTTTTGGCAATATGGGAACCACCAGACATATTTCTATACTTATTTTTTTGACAGTTTAATTCTGGGAATGGTTCTGAATCACTCCCATGAAGCATGTTAAAATATCTGCACATAGGTCTTGATGTGGTCCTCTCCTCAATCTCTGTTGATGATAATTCAGTAAGCACAAAACCTGAATGCATAGTACTAACTTGTGGATGTGCAGAATCAACACTTGTGTTATCAAATGTTGTAGAACTTAGATTTCCATACATTCCCATGTTTAAAGGTGGAGACTTCCTTATTAAATGGTTTTCTTTTAGCAACCATCTCCCCTTTTCAATATACAGACCATCCCTGATGTCATTGATCTTTCCAGAATGGAAAATGGTTTCTGTTTCTGCACAGAGATTGGACGACTGATCATGTGAAATGCACTTTGATACATGTGATTTACTGTACATTCTCTCAGTAGCTTGCCTAACAAAAGTAGTAGAGAAATGTTTGGTTTTCAAAAACATGTCTTCCTCTCCCTCTGTAGTCATTTCATTTGATGCTTGGGAATTGTAATCACTTGGAATATCATTAGCACTTTCTGGATTCTCTTCAGACAAGTCAGATGTCTGCTGTCTTTCTAAGTGCTTTTCAACATGATTTAATGGTCTGGTGGGGAATGTAAATGGCAATAATTCCTGATTATCAATTTCACTTTCAATGAAAGTGTTATCACAGATTACTTTTGTTTGTATCAATTGATTGTTGTCAGTTTTACTTCCATTCTCGAAACCAATGTTAGAAACCACAGCAGATGTTGACAGTCTGTAAGCAGGTATTTCACAACTATAACTATTGCTCATATGGTCCCTCTGACAAAAATCATCTCTTTGCTTCAATCGACATTCATCATTTGTCAGAAGTGACTTATGCATTAAACTTTGAAAAGAGATCTTATTTTGAATATACGGTGCATCTGAAGCTGTTAACAATTCATTGGTATTTTTAATACCATTATTACATGTTAAGTGATAATTAGTTTCATTATCTCTCTGATTTTCTGAATGCTTATGTTCATTGTTATTAATGTTGTTGTCATGGAAGAATTCTTTATCTTCAGCAATACCTTCTCGTCTTATTTCTTCAGTATGTTGTAAACTTCCAATCTCCTCTGTCGGATCACAGCCTTCTGTAGGATTAGTTCTCTTAGCAATTTCTCTCTCAATCCATTCCTTGTTTATACCTTTTTCGTCTTTGAATATGCCTTCATTTTGAAACAAGGAATCAATTATTATCTGATCTTTTAAAATGTCAGAAGAAATTAGATGGCCTCTAGTACTGAATAGTTCAGATACCTTGTCACCAGTTTCTTGCATTTTATCAGATTCTTTAGTTCTGCCTTTACTTGAAAGAATGTTAGCATTATTATTAACACCTTCCTTTGCCTCTACTTCTTCAGCATGGCCTAGCTGTGCAATTATGTTTTGTGTATGCAAACATTTTACACTTTCAACAACATTGATTTGTTGCAGACCACCAAATGAAGCAGTTTGTTCAGCACCTGAAGTTGCAGACCAAAAATGGCATTTTGTGTTGGTGTTATTTTCAAAATCGTAGCCAAATTCTTCATGTTTGTTTTTCTGAACTTTGATGAACTGAGAGTCACATTTGTGTAGATTTGAAATGGTTCTCTTTAAATCAGCAGTTTCTTGAAACTTGATAATACGTTTTACAGACTGCAAAAATCTTATTACCTCTAAATAATTGCAGTTATTCATCACCAGCTTCTCGCTGTCTGGTGAAACTGGAATATTAACATTCAAATTCATAATTGCAAACCAAGCAAGGAGAACCTTTGATGATGTACTCAGTGTAGCAGCAAGATGTTCTGAAATATCAGGTATTTCATTAGTCTTAGCTGAACGAGTTTTGTAGCTCTGTTGAGAGATAGCTTTGATCATATCAACCATTGATTGCAGCTTGCATAACACTTCACTTAGGTCAAGTTCACCAATAGAGCCTTTTTCTTCAGCTATTTCAGAAACTAGTCCAACATCAGTTTGAATTGCAATGTCATTTTTATCTTTTGCAAAGTCAATTATATTAAGTTTGTTATCAGTCATTTTCATAATGGTACTGCATGGATTCTCATTTGAATTGGCTGCAAATCTAATCCTTCCTTTTGAAGCAGTTACTCGACATTGTGATGAATGATCATTGATGCAGTCATCTGGCATTTCATGTGCCTCATTTACAACTTTGGCTGATAGTTGTATTAATTTGTGCTCATCTGGTTCCTTTGTTTCAGATTTAAATTTTTTGATTTGATTAATAAAATCATAATCACTATCAGGCAATTCAAATGCTTCTCTGAAATCACTAGTCAAATTATCAATTGGCTGCTCCTCTTCAAATTGCGTTAGTGGAGTAGGCCTAAGATTTAAGTCATAGCACACCATATTTGAAGTGGGTGACATTCTTCCTTCCCCATTTTGTACAAGATTTTGATGTTGAGAAATATCATGTGGTTTCTGCCCTTTTTGTTGCAAAGTAGGAAAACTTTGCACGGAGGTTTCAACATCACATTTAAAATTTTCAACTTGAAATGTTTTTCTCTTTTCCTTTGCCTGATTTTTCCATTTCTTTCTGCTAGTATTAGAACAACTCTTTTGGATGTTGTTTTCTGTTGAACTACTGTTGATATTGCTGATTTGTTTTTTATTTCCACCTGGAGGAGAATCAGAGTCAAGACTGGTTTTTAGCGAGGACCTTCTTGGCAAATTAGAATTTTCACCAGTTGTAACTACGCTACACTGAACACCTTCTTCATGAAACTGATAGAATTCTTTTTCGCAGGCTCTTATTGAAGAAAAATCATCTTGGAAAGCATTTACTTCAGGGGAGGATATCACAGAGCTGTTATTGTTGTTGATGGTGCTAATGTCTTGGTATCCCATTCTTTGTAATTTATTGTCCAGTAATTCTGTACTACTATGCCCTTTGTCTGGTGGGCAAATTATTGACAACACATTAGAATTGATTTCTTCAGGTTGTATCAATCTTGTTGACTTGCGAGATACATAACTATCACTGCCGATTTCAATATGAAATGTCACTTTGCTTTCATTAGACATTTCAACAGGATTAAGATCACTGGTCTGATGCCTGTCAGCATCAATGACTAATAATTCTTGATGATCACTCAAGATGTCAGGTTTCGCAAGCTCGTCTAGTACTTGAGCTTCTTGTGAATAACTGCTGTATTCTAGGTGCAACTTTGCATTCTCGCTTGTATGGTTTCTGGTCTTCTGCTCATATATTCGGCAACACATAGTCACTGTGTCATTGATAACAGGGTTTGTCTTGTCAGTTCTGCAAAAAGCTCTTTCCTCTTCATTGGTAGATAAAGAATCATTTAAATCTGTATTAACTGGCAGTTCTACCTCAGCAGATTTAATGCATTCCTGATTTCTGATTGCAGAACTCTGTGAATACTTTGAATCTTCCAAAAAGCAACACATTCTGGCTTCACAAATCTCAGAACTGCATGAACAGCTTGTGTTTACATCAGTTTTCTGTTTTCTTCCTGTGAATGTATCTGAACATACCAGTCTAGATGACAAGCCACTTGTTTCATTATGAATTGATGAAGAAGATCTAGAATATGTGAATAAAGCACTCATTGGTCTCCTTAAATCTTTTTTTACTTGTTTTGAAATGGAGTAGATTGGATCTGCTGAATTGGGTCTCAAATTTAATTTTACAAAGTTACCACATCCAATTTCTTCCAAGTAATGTGGGAATACATTTGTTGTATTCATATGCTCAGTGTTGGGATTAGTTTTCATTACAGTTAATTGATCTTCATAGTAGGGTCTTGAAGACATTGAAGTAGAGTTTTTCAAAACAAAATATGTGCTTTTATCAAAGGTGTTTTTTTCTTCTGCTTGAGCATTTACATTATTCTCTTCCCATGCTTGTAAATCATCAGAAATAACATAATTATTTCTTTTCCAAGATTCTATTGATTTGGACATTGGAAAACGCTCACAACAGTGCTCAATTATACTCTCTCCAAGTCCTGACTCCTCCAGGCTTGGAAGTGTAATAATATTTACAGTAGTTTTTGTATCAGGACTTACAGTCATACTTTTCAGAGTTCTCTCGTTCTGCATTATTTTTCCAGGATCAGGATTTCTCTTGTAACAGTACAATGGTTCCAATTCCATCTCCAATTTAGGTAGATTTTCTTTTGTGTACAAAGAATTACTTTGCGAGATATCATAATGTTCAGCATTATCTTGTTCTGTATGTATCGTGCCTTTTTGTGGTATACAGAGATCATCAAGTTCTTGCTCATGGTCCATTTTTTCAAAATGCATCGATTTAGGATTACGATGACAATGTACACTAATCAAATTTGTTGATTCAACATCAGATTCTTGTTGTGAATTGCAAGTATCATTTGTCTCTTTACATACATCAGAACGATTAATTGTAGTAGTCCATTGTACTGTCTCGCTTTCCTTTATTTGGAGGTGCACTCTCATTTCTACTGTCATGCTGCCATCTTCATTCATGTAGATGAGCTTCTCAATATCATCTTCTGATGGTATCACAAACCGATCCTCTCTTGTATAAATGCAACTGTTGTCACAGCATGTTTCATTTTCAGGTAAAGAGAAGCTGTTCACTAAAAAGTTTTTATTGTCATTCATATATAAGTTACCAGAAGACGTGGAATAAAGCTCAGAATTTGTGCTAGAAGGAGATACTGAGTTAATCTTCCATTGTCTTCTCCCTGACTTTATCTTATCTGTACACAAAGAAGGGGAGCCAAAAATGATGAAGAGGATCCTCAGTCCCAAAGGCAAAGATGCAGAACAAGAGAAAGTAAGAAAATATATAAAAAAAGAAAGGTTAGCAAAGAAATTTTGAAAATAAAATTAAGTACACAAATACATTATTTAGATGAACAAAAAGTATTGGCAAAGACAAAGTACCAGACTTAATTCAATTTTCAGAAAAAATAGAAACTGAAAAAAGATACAGTATTAATTACCACTCCTTTACCCTTTATAACTTTCTACTGAAAGAACGTTTCTAGAAATATGCTTTTTTTTTCACTTTTTCCATTTTTCAATTAATGACTCCAGCATGACAATATTGTAACTTACACCACAGTGACATTATGATTTTATCATTTATTATCATATTACACTGCTAAACTAACTCACATTAAGTTACAGGGAATTTTTCTGGTAAATGTCAATTGGAGACCAGGGTGAAACAAGAGGAAAGGGGAGAGCTAACAAAATGTGGAAGGGTAGGAATTCAGACAAGTATTGGCAGGTGGTGGGGACAAAAAATTGAGGACAAAGCCTTAATTATCTTTACTGACCCCTACCTGCTCACTCCCAGCATTCTACAATTTTAATTGTGGTGGGGTAAGAGTCAGGAGGGTCACTAACCCTTCATCCAAAATTAATGACCACTGTCAGAGTTTTCCAAATATCAAGTCTCACCCCAAGATAATTAACATCCTACCGTACACAAAGTCTGACAGGTAGCCTGCCAGAGAAGAGCCAAATTCACCATTGCTTTCTCTTTTCTAGTGGGTATGGGAAATCCAGCAAAATTTTGCACAGTGAGTTAAAAGAAGGGAGAGTACAGGGAGGAGCTGAAGACAGGAAGGAGATGAGAGGGTAATGTGGTGAGGCAAGTTAAGGAAAGGCACCACACAAGTAAGTGAAAATAGTGATGACACAGAACTGGTGGGAAAGGACAATTTGGAGATAGATGACGGGGCACAATTTTGTTGGTGTAGAAAGTCAGAGGCAGAGCTATCAGATCTTCCATATCATGGAGCCCAACCAGATTCTTTGACAATAGAGCAGCCAATTACTGGGAACACCATCCATTTAAAAAGAGATGAAATCCTATTTTCAAGATATACTGGCAGTTTTTCAATCCTAGTAGTGCCATCAAGAGTGTTGACCATTCTTGGGATTGCATCCAACCAGAAGCAGTGACACCCTCAGGAGAAGGTGAACAAAGGTCAGGGCAGCTGTTTCCATTGAGGGAGGAACCAGAGAATCATAGAACCCATACAGAGCCAGCGTGTCCCTGTTAGAGTAAAGTGGAAGAGTGGCAGGAGTGTGTGAACCCTGGATGACTGGAATTATTGAGGTCCTGGTGAAGAAAAAGGAGACATTTGCCATGTAATGGTAGCTGCAACCAAGTGAATTCCTTGATGAGTATAGAGGGTGTTAGAGTACACTTCAGAGAAATTAGGAAAGCTGACATAGGGCAGGAGATGGCTTTGACCAAGGCAAAGGAGAATCCAGAGGGTTTCTGCAAGTACATGAAGGAAAAGAAACGTAACCAGGGAGACAATGGGGCCTCAAAGATCAACAAGGTTGTCTGTGTGCGGAGCCACAAGAGATGGGTAAGACCCTAAAATGAATATTTTTTACCAGCATTTACTGTTGAAAAAGGCATGGATGTTAGGGAACTCGAGGAAATAAATAGTGATGTCTTGAAGAGAATCCACATTATAGAAGAGTGGTGCTGGAACTCTTGCAATGCATTAAGGTAAATAAATTCCTGGGATCTAATAAAGTGTAACCCAGGATCTTGTGAGAGGGTAGGGATGAAATTCCTAATGCAGATATTTGTATCATTAACAGCGCAGGTGAAGTGCCAAAGACTGGAGTGTGGTTGATGTTGTACCATTAAATAAAAACCATGTTGTCTGAGAGACAAGATCTAGAGGCATTTGGAGAGGCTAGGACGCATTTGAGATAGCATGGCTTTTTGCATGGAAAATCATGTCTCACGAATTAGAGTTTTTGAGAACATGATCAAGAAAGCAGATAAGGGCTGTATGCTAGACATTGTTTACATTATGATTTGGAGATGCCGGTGTTGGACTGGGGTGTACAAAGTTAAAAATCACATAACACCAGGTTATAGTCCAACAGGTTTAATTGGAAGCATACTAGCTTTCAGAGCGCCGCTCCTTCATCAGATGATAATGGAGGGCTCAATCCTAACACACAGAATTTATAGCAAAAATTTATAGTGAATTATACATTGAAAAATTGATTGTTAAGTCTTTCATCTGTTTGAATACCATGATAGTTTCACTCCTTTCATGTGTAAATCACAAAACCTTTTTTTTAAAAAAAGTTGCATTCTCAGGTTAGCTATTAACAATGGGTGATAGCTAGACAATATGTTGAAGGTGTTAGCCCCCTGTGTTCTCTGTCTATGCCATGATGTTTAGATCGATTCTAATCTAAAAAGTGAGATAACAGAGTTTTACATGAATTCATGCAGTGTTTGAGTAAAGTACAATGTAACCCTGCAAGTACAAATTCACCCCACAAAATGCATGTGTGCATGTGGGTCTTTGTCTGTGTGTGTGTGTGTGTCTGTCTGTCTGGGTTGGGGGTTGAGAGTGTGAGAAAGTGTATGTGTGTAGTGAGTGTAGAGTGTCTTAAGTCTTTTCGGTAACATCCTCAAAAAATTAAATCGTTTGTGAAACATTATTTTCCTTGCACAAAAACCATGCTGACTATCCCTAATCAATTTTGCCTCTAACCATCCATAAATCCTATCTTTCATAATCACCTCCAACAATTCAACCATGACCGAAGTCAGACTCACAGGTCGATAGCTCCCCAGTTTCTCCTTACAGCCTTTCTTAAACAAAGATACATTAGCCACACCCCAGTCATCAGACACCTCACCTACAGATATAGATGATGCAAATATTTCTGCAACGAGTCTCGCAGTTTCCTCCCTTACTTCCCACAACATTCTGGGATACATTAGGTAAGACAGGTTAGGAAAAATGAGGAGGAGGACAGCAGAGAAAAGGAAGATAGGTAGAGGCAGAAGAGTGAAAGGTAAGAGTACTAAGGGCAGGCAACATGACAGAAAAGAGAGCATGGAGAGAAGATAAGCACACAGCTGAATTGAGATTTGGTAAAAGGGCAGAGGTAGTTAAAAAGTAGAACATGGAAAGAATGAAAGGGAAGGAGGAATGGAGAAGATCCAATCAAGACAAAGATTTAGAAAAGGATAGGCAAGAGGACTGCCTGTATGCGGGATAGAAAAGACATGAGGAGACTGTGTGAAGAAGGGGAAGAGAGGGGATTAAGGTGCACAACAAATGGAGATCAGAAGGGGAGGGGGGTTCGGAAAGAAGTTTGACATTGACGAGATACAACAAATATTCAAAACAAAATGAGACAGACTGGAGAGTAGACTTATATTGAAAACTTCCTTATGTTGATTTACATTTAAAATAACAGAGGTACATCGACTGGATTGTTTTACAGACATGTGCTTTGAGACAGTATTTCCAATGTTCGGATACACAATTTTTTTTTACAAAAAACTGTCAGAGTCTATTTCATTTCTGAAGCACTGATTTTTCATCAACTAATTTCTGCTTTTGGGTCCTCGGACTGGCATCTTTCTCAAAGCCTGGGCATGTGTGGAATTTTGTTTTATGCACCTATGAATAGTGAATTCTTTGATCTGTTGTGTTAGCTCCATATCTTCCACAGTTTACAAAGGCTTTATGGCATCATCTCCTACATCATACTATAATATATCCATAGTCAGCTAACACAATTAATTTTCATCCCATTGTATTTATTTCCAGTTTCTCTTTTCCACTTTAAATGGACTTATCATTACTCATTGGATCACACAGTGCTCACATTATCAAAAAAGGTAATACATGCTTATTACAAACACTAAATGGCAACATTCCATAACAGATCAACACACCAAAATAGCAACTATATTCGAGTAACACTCTAAAGAGAATTATCAAAATTAGGGCAGGACATGAGAAAGCTTGACCATTGGTGGTATATATTTGGCGTGCTACTGGTGATTTTCTAATGTGTTATTAGCAGGTAGTTCCCCAGCATCAAAACAAATTTATAAAATCAATCCCTTAAATCAATTGCATAATTTCTTTTAATGAAGAATCGCACTTTTGAAGAAGGAAAGTCATACCATAATCACACTATATGTACGTTCTACCACAATAAATAATATTGTATAGTAAGAAAGACTGAAGGGCCTAAGTGGCCAACCCCTGCTCCTAAATACTCATGAAACAAGTAACGGATGTTAAAAATAATCATAATAATTGCTAAAGTTGTTTGAGAACCAAAAGTTCTATAAAAGGCAAAATTATTCAACTTCACAGATTGTACCTTTTGGGCACAATAAATAAAAAAAAAACAAATGGATAGTGGGCTCTTATAAGAACCTGCCTGATTTTGCTACATATGAAATAACAGATTTATCGACTGGATTGTTTCACAGACATGTGCTTTGAAAGAAAATTTCCAAACTTCTAATATACAAGTTTTTTTATTTTAACCATTAGTATCCAGTAAAATCCCTTAGCAATCAATTCACTTACAGAATAGCATAGGAAATGTATAAAGTTTTCAACTAAAACACCTCAAATTATTGAATCTTTAAATAAAAAATAAAATTGACAAGGTAGTCAATCACTGAAATATAAATTGCAAGTTATAAACCGTGATAAGTAACTGGACTATTGTTTGCTCTTATGCTTCGCTAGATGGTGAATTTCTCCACTTTGTCAAATCACAAGTAAAAATAAATTCCCTGTTATACAAGCTGAAATGATGAAATTTACAAAGAACTCTATCACTTGATTGTAAAAGTTATCAGCTCAATAAGACTGAAAAAAGAATAATATGTATCTATAACACAAGTATACAAAGATTTTTAAAAAACTTACGGTATTTTCCTGCTTTTTTGAAATTCTTGAGCTGATCACGATTTGATATTTGTGGAAATTTTGAATCAACATATTTTCTCAGCTTATAACCCTCACGGCCAACAGCAACAACAGCTTCAAGTTTAAATTTCACAGGGTAAAGAGAATCAATCTGAAACAATCAGAATGAATTTGTAATTTAAATAAAATGAGGAAAAAAACTGCACAATTGCACCAATGCACAAATCTAACATCAGATAGTGAATCTGATGAGGACTTTGTTTATCAAATATGAAATAACACAGAGTGTGAATTATATAAGAATTCTGTTTATTTCAGAATTACAATAGTGCATTATAAGAACAATAAGAAATTTACTACACATATACTATTCATGCACATTCTGCTTTTTGGGTTGCATTTTAGGCAAAAGAATAGACATGGAGCAGAAGGAAGAGCAGAGACCATTATAATGTACTAAAAAGCCTGGACAAAAAAAAAAAACTAGGTTTATAGAAACCATTGAAGAAGGAGGCAACAAGTTGAGACAGAAATGAAACAATTTATGAAAGAATGCCAACACTGGAAGCATATAAATGCATAAGTAGCAGACCATTTAGCCTAGTTCCAACGTCCAAATTGTTACCCTCCAATATTGTCTCAGGGAATGCCTGAGGCCAAATGGATGACTAAACCCGGTGATGGATAATTTTATTAATTGTATGAATTAGTTAGACAAATAAAGAAAACTAGTAATCAGTGGAGTGAGTGTTTTGAGAAGTGTGAATAACTGAAATAATGCCCTAACATAAAAAGAATCCAAGTCCAAATTTTAAGTCCAATTACCTTTCGGAGTATTACACAAATGATATCATGACTGAACCATAACCTAAGTCCTCATATTCACATTTTGCCAAGTTCTGAATGCATTTGTTTTGTAATGTAAGGTACACTAGACGTGACTAGATAAGAATGGGAAAATAAATTGTTAAAAGGTTGTGTAAGGTCCATTGCATGACAGGTAGATGTGGAATCAAGAGAACATGAAAGTCAAGAAAAGGTGTTGGAGGAGATTGAAGTTGAATTACTATGTACAGATTGAAAACAGTCAGTGCCACATTGCCAATATTTTTCACAAGGAAATCATTCAGGAGATTACAGAAGCATAATCAGAACATTAAAAAGTTCCAACTCTACAGTGTGATATCTTACTGAAACATACATATTCAACACACTTATATGCATAGAGAATAACAGGTGAGGCTTGCAGATTTATCAAGAATATGAAATGTCCTAACACACTTAAAATGGGCTCAACCAGCCTATGTTGATATGTTACAACAATTCTATAAGAAGTATTTAAGTGAAACCTTGCTGTTTCTATCACATCTATGCCCTTTGCAAAGAATTCTGATCAAAACTGCACACAGTGAACAATTATAATTGCAGCACAATTACCCTTTAAAGAGGTTCACCACCATATCTCAATAACTTGTGTCTTAGAATACAAAAATTATGGACCGATTTTGTATATGCTACAGATGACCATACAGATTCAAAGTGATGCCTGCAATAAGCGTGTACATTTTGGACAGAGTCATGGCAGACACCAGTTAGTGACCATTACCATTCACATTTATTGAACAGCCATTGGAAATTTTCAAGAACAGAGTTGTCAGTCAACAGTATCATTATGGAGTTGAGCACTCTAGCTAATTCTCATGCCCAGAAGGCATGACAAATGACATCCTAACTTCTTGTATTTCAAAAACATATGTTTTGTTTAAATATTTAGAAAAGGGTAGTTACTATACTTAAAATTCTCAGTTATTGAACATAAAATGAGCAAGTTGCTGGCTTCTAGAAATTTCCAGCAATTACCAGAACAAGTGCAAATTTATCATGTCCTGGAATATCGCGCATCTTTTATGTAGCTATTTCAAATAAATCAATATGATGGAACTCCCAAATTGGATGAGACTAATATACTGGGGAGGGAAAGTTGCTAGTGCTGTTTGGGAGAATTTAAACTAGTAAGGTGGGGGAGGGCACCCAGGAAAATAGTGAGGAAAGAGATCAATTTGAGACCGGTACAGTTGGGAGAGGGTGCAAGTCAAAGTCAGAGCAGGCAGGAACAAAGCAAAGAACGAGGAAGGACTGATAAATTAAACTGCATTTATTTCAATGTAAGAAGCCTAACAGGGAAGGCAAATGAACTCAAGGCATGGTTAGGAACATGGGTCTGGAATATCACAGTAATTACAGAGATATGACTCAGGGATGGACAGGACTGGCAGCTTACTGCTCCCGGATACAAATGCTATCGGAAGGATAGAAAAGGGGTCAAGCAAGGAGAGGGAGTAGCGTCTTTGATTAGGGATAAGATTACGGCTGTATTTAGAAGTATATTCCTGCAAATACATCCAGGGATATTATTTAGGTGGAACTGTGAAATAGGAAAGGGATGATCACCTAATTGGGATTGTATTATAATAGTCAGAGGGAAATTGAGAAACAAATTGAGGAAATCTCAGCTATCTGTAAGAATAATAGGGTGGTTACGGTAGGGGATTTTAACTTTCCAAACATAGACTGGCACTGCCATAGTGTTAAGAGTTTAGATGGAGAAGAATTTGTTAAGTGTGCACAAGAAAATTTTCTGATTCAGTCTGTGGATGTACCTACTAGAGAAGGTGCAAAACTTGACCTACTCTTGGGAAATAAGGCAGAGCAAGCGACTGAGGTACAAATGGGGAGCATTTTGGGGCCAGTGGCCATAACTCTATTAGTTTTAAAATAGTGATGGAAAAGAATAGACAGGATCTAAAATTCAAAAGTTCTAAATTGGAGGAAGGCCAATTTTGACAGTATTAGGCAAGAACTTTCAAAAGTTGATTGGGGATGGATGCTTGTAGGTAAAGGACAGTTTGAAAATGGGAAGCTTTCAAAAATGAGATAACATGAGTCCAGAGGCAGTATATTCCTATTAGGGTGAAATGAAAGGCTGGTAGTTATAGGGAATGCTGCATGACTACAGAAATTGAGATTTGATTAAGAAAAAGGAAGCATATGTCAGGTATATTCAGGAGAGATCGAGTGAATCCTTAGAAGAGTATAAAAGCAGTAGGATAATACTGAGAGGGAAATCAGGATGGCAAAAAGGGGATAGGAGATAGCTTTAGCAAACAGCGTTAAGGAGAATACAAAAGGATTTTATAAATACACTAAAGACAAATGCTAACTAGGGAGAGAATAGGACCACTCCAAGATCAGAAAGGCAACCTTTGTTTGAAGATGGGGGAGATACTAAATGAGTATTTTGCGTCAGTATTTACTGCAGAGAAGGGCATGGAAGATACAGAATGTGGGGAAATAGATGGTGACTTCTTGTAAAAAGTTCATATTACAGAAGTGGAGGTGCTGAATGTCTTAAAATGCATAAATGTGGTTAAATCCCCAGGACCTGATCAGGTGTACCCTAGAACTCTGGGGGAAGCTAGGAAAGCGATTGCTGGGCTCCTTGCTGAGATATTTGTATCACCGATAGTCACAGGTGAGATGCAGGAAGACGGGAGATTGGCTAACATGGTGACACTATTTAAGGTGGAAAGGAAAAGTCAGGGACTATAGGTTGGTCAGCCTGACATTGGCGGGGGGTAAGTTGTTGGAGGGAATCTTGAGGGGCATGATTTACATGTATTTGGAAAGGCAAAGACTGATTAGGAATAGTCAACATGGCTTTGTACATGTCTAACTTGACTGAGATTTTTGAAGAAATAACAATGAGGATTGATGAGGACAGAGTGGTGGACATGATCTATATGAACTTCTGTAAAGCATTCGACAAGTTCCTCATCGTCAACTGTTTAGCGAGGTTAGATCACATGGAATACAGAAAGAACTACCTAATTGGATATAAAACTGGCTCAAAGGTACAAGACAGAGGAGGGTGGAGAGTGGCTTTTCAGACTGGAGGCCCAATGACCATTGGTGTGCCACAAGGATAGGTGCTGTGTCCACTGCTTTTCATTTATATAAATGATTTAGATGTTAACAAAGACTGGAGATGGTATATTTGGTAAGTTTGCAGATGACACCAATTTGGTGGTGCAGCAGACAGCGAAAGAGGTTACCTCAGAGTACTACGGGATCTTGATCAGATGGGCCAATAGGCCAAGATGTGGCAAATGGAGTTTAATTTAGATAAATTTGAGGTGATGTATTTTGGAAAGGCAACTCAGGGCAGAACTTATCCATTTATGCTTTCCTTTACTGGTCAAAGCATTGAGTATAGGAGTTGGGAAGTCATGTTGCAGCTGTACAGGACACTGGTTAGACTGCTTTTGGAATATTGTGAGAAATTCTGGTCTCCCTGCTGCAGCAAGGATGTTGCGAAACTTGAAAGAATTCAAAAAAGATTTACAAAGATATTGCCAGGGTTGGAGGATGAGAGCTATAGGGAGAGGCTGGACAGACTGGGATTGCTTTCCCTAGAGTGTCAGAGACTGAAGGGTGACGTTATAGAGGTTTATAAAATCATGAGGGGCATGAATAGTGTGAATATAAAAAATATTTTCCCTGGGTTGGGGGAGTTGACAACTAAAGGGCACAGGTTTAGGGTGAGAGGGGAAAGATTTAAAAGGGACCTAAAGGGTAATGCTTTCACGCAGAGGGTGGTGCGTGTATGGAATGAGCTGCCAGAGGAATTGTGAAGGCTGATACAATAGCAACATTTAAAAGGCATCTAGATGGGTATATGAGTAGGGAGTATTAAGAGGGATATAGGCCCCATGATGATAGATGGGATTAGATTAAATTTAGGTTATCTTATTATGAGCTATGATGAGCATCTGAGCAACAAGATGAAAATGACATGGAACTCAATTAGATTAGGATATCTGGTTGGCATGGACAAGTTGGACCAAAGGGTCTTGGAGTCATAGAGAAGTCCAGCATGGAAACAGACCCTTCGGTCCAACCCGTCCGTGCTGACCAGATATCCCAACCCAATCTGGTCCCACCTGCCAGCATCTGGCCCATATCCCTGCAAATCAATTTTATTCATATACCCATTCAAATGCCTCTTAAATGTTGCAATTGAACCAGCCTGCACCACTTCCTCTGGCAACTCATTCCATACACGCACCACCCTCTGCGCGAAAAGGTTGCCCCTTAGGTCTTTTTTATATCTTTCCCCTCTCACCCTAAACCTATGCCCTCTATTTCTGGACTCCCCCACCCCAGAGAAAAGACTTTGTCTATTTAACCTATCCATGCCCCTCATAATTTTGTAAACCTCTGTAAGGTCACCCCTCAGCCTCTGATGCTCCAGGAAAAACAGCCCCAACCTGTTCAGCCTCTCCCCTCAGCTCAAATCCTCCAAACCCTGGCAACATCCTTGTAAATCGTTTCTGAAAACTTTCATGTTTCAAAACATCTTTGTGATAGGAAGGAGACTAGAATTCCATATAATATTCCAATAGTGGCCTTACCAATGTCCTGTACAGCCACAACATGACCTCCCAACTCCTGTACACAATACTCTGACCAATAAAGGAAAGCATACCGAATGCCTTCTTCACTATTCTATCTACCTGTGACTCCACTTTCAAGGAGCTATGAACCTGCACTCCAAGGTCTCTTTGCTCAGCAACACTCCCTAGGACCTTACCATTAAGTGTATAATTTTTGCTAAGATTTGCTTTCCCAAAATGCAGCACCTCGCATTTATCTGAATTAAACTCCATCTGCCACTTCTCAACCCATTGGCCCATCTGATCAAGATTCTGTGGTAATCGGAGGTAACCTTCTTCACTGTCCACTACACCTCCAATTTTGGTGTCATCTGCAAACTTACTAACTATACCTCTTATGCTCATATCCAAATCATTTATGTAAATGACAAAAAGTAGAGAAGCCAGCACTGATCCTTGTGGCACTCCACTGGTCACAGGCCTCCATTCTGAAAAACAACTCTCAGCCCTCTGTCTTCTACCTTTGACCCAGTTCTGTATCCAAATGGCTAGTTCTCCTTGTATTCCATGAGATCTAACCTTGCTAACCAATCTACCATGGGGAACCGTGTCGAACGCCTTACTGAAGTCAAATAGATAACTTTTACCACTCTGCCCTCATCAATCTTCTTTGTTACTTCTTCAAAAAACTTAATCAGGTTTGTGAGACATGATTTCCTACGCAAAAAGCCATGTTGACTATCCCTAATCAGTCAGTGCCTTTCCAAATACATGTACATCCTTGTCCCTCAGGATTCCCTCCAACAACTTGCCCTCTACCGATGTCAGGCTCACTGGCCTATAGTTCCCTGGTTTGTCCTTACAGTGTGGAAACAGGCCCTTTGGCCCAATAATTCCACACCAATCCTCCGAAGAGCAACCCACCCAGACCCATTCCCCTACACCTAACACTACGGACAATTTAGCGTGGCCAATTCACCTGACCTGCACATCTTTTGGACTGTGTGAGGAAACCGGACCACCCGGAGGAAACCCACGCAGACACGGAGAACGTGCAAACTCCACACAGACAGTCACCCAAGGTGGGAATTGAACCCAGGTCTCTGGTGCTGTGACGCTGCGACGCTGCAGTGCTAACCACTGAGCCACCATGCCACTGGCCCCCAAAGTGCTCCCTGACTGACACCACAGTCACCTGCCCTGCCTTATTTCCCACGTTTTGCACCTTCTCTAGTCGCTACATCCACATACTGAATCAGAAAACCTTTTTGTACACACTTAACAGATTCCTCACCATCTAAATCCTGAACATTACGGCAGTCCCAGTCTATGTTTGGAAAGTTAAAATCCCCAACCATAACCATTTTTATTATTCTTACAGATAGCTGAGATCTCCTTACAAGCTTGTTTCTCAATTTCCTTCTGACTATTAGGGAGTCTATAATACAATCCCAATAAGGTGATCATCCCTTTCTTATTGCTCAGTTCCACCCAAATAACTTCCCTGGATGTATTTGCAGGAATATCCTCCCTCAGCACAGCTGTAATGCTATCCCTTATCAAAAATGCCACTCCCCTTCCTCGCTTGCCTCCCTTTCTATCCTTCCTGTAGCATTTGTGTCCTGGAACATTAAGCTGTCAGTCCTGCCCATCCCTGAGCAATGTTTCTATAATTGCTATGATATCCCAGTCCCATGTTCCTAACCATGCCCTGAGTTCATCTGCGTTCCCTGTTAGGCTCCTTGCATTGAAATAAATGCAGTTTAATTTATTAGTTCTACCTTGTCCCTGCCTGCCCAGACTGTTTGACTCGCTTCTGTACAAGTCTCAGATTGATCTCTTTCCTCACTTTCTCCCTGGGTCTCATCCCCCCCACCTTATTCGTTTAAATCCTCCCGAGCAGCTCTAACAAACCGTCCTTCTTGTCCAGGTCACTTCTACCCCAAAAGAGATTCCAATGATCCAAAAATGTGAATCCTTCTCCCATACACCAGCTCCTCAGCCATGCATTCATCTGCTCTATCCTCCTATTCCTGCCCTCACTAGCTCGTAGCACCAGAAGTAATCCAGATATTACTACCCTCAAGGACCTCATTTTTAAGTTCCTGCCTAACTCTCTGTAATCTCCCTTCAGAATCTCAACCCTTTTCTGTTTGTATGCTATACATATCTGTCACTCTATGACATAGGAAAAGGGAGGAGGCAATTCAGCAGACCGCAACCTTGACTCCCAATTCATCCACAGTTTACCTTCATTCAATCACTGGCCATTGCCAGGGTGACCTCATTTTACGTGTAGAATCTCAGATTTTCACAAAATGGCTCAGTGTTCCAACAATTTCCTCAAAATTGTTAAATGTACCAATTCTCTCCCTTTTTAGGCAATCTTTAAATTACATCAATGGCAATAAAATGGCAGAAAAAGTACAGTTGAAATACAAACACAGCCTGGCAGGTGAGAAGGTGGTGGGAAGCGGAAACAAAAAAAAAAAAGAGATAATTGACTATTGACCCCAGGAAGACTCCCACAACTAATTTTGTACTTCAGAGCCTGAGTATTTCCAAGGTTATGCTAATAGAAACAGATTGCTTCAGTATCTGAGGAGTCACAAACAATGCCAAACATCAGCAACTCCAACTCTGACTGCACGATTGAGGAGCGATCATTTCTAAAGCAGCTGAAAATATTTGGGCCTACACTGAAGAATTCCTGTGGTAATGTCCTATGGTGACAATAGATGGTGTTCAACAATCAAAACCATCTCCCTTTTTGCTAGCTATGGTTCCCACCAGTAGAGGAGCTTTCCTCAACACACAAACTAGATTCTTGATGCCACATTCAGTAAAATGCTGCTATGATATTAAGGGCAGTCATCTTCCCCTCCAAAGTCTGGATTAGTGGTGCTGGAAGAGCACAGCAGTTCAGGCAGCATCCAAGGAGCTTCGAAATCGACGTTTTGGGCAAAAGCCCTTCATCAGGAATAAAGGCAGTGAGCCTGAAGCATGGAGAGATAAGCTGGGGGGGGGGGGGGGGGGGAGAAAGTAGCATAGAGTACAATGGGTGAGTGGGGGAGGGGATGAAGGTGATAGGTCAAGGAGGAGAGTGTGGAGTGGATAGGTGGAAAAGGAGATAGGCAGGTAGGACAAGTCCGGACAAGTCATGGGGACAGTGCTGAGCTGGAAGTTTGGAACTAGGGTGAGGTGGGGGAAGGGGAAATGAGGAAACTGTTGAAGTCCACATTGATGCCCTGGGGTTGAAGTGTTCCGAGGCGGAAGATGAGGCATTCTTCCTCCAGGCGTCTGGTGGTGAGGGAGCAGCGGTGAAGGAGGCCCAGGACTTCCATGTCCTCGGCAGAGTGGGAGGGGGAGTTGAAATGTTTTCATTTGAATGTCAACCTGATTCAACGCAAAAGGATAAGTAAGTATTACGTAGTTTTGATTTCTTATTGTCACAGTGCAAATGTGAAGGGTGTGCTGATAATGATGTTGTTGTTCTCCAAGCATTACAAAACTAATAATCCCAATTTGATCACTAAGGTGGCCAATTTGCCTGTTGCTATTTGGGACAAAGTCAATTCACACTAGATTTCATCATTAACAGAAAGTAACTTTTTATTGCAGCACGCATATCTTTAACAAATGAAAGAGAAGGAAAGGATTACTAATCTGCCACTTTACAATATACCTTTTAAGAATTTCAAAAATACACATCTCAAGATCATATTTAAAAGACAGATGTTATGGTTAAAAATATTCCTGGAACAAAATTCCGAAGATCAAAATTTCAAGCCACAAGGGTGATTGAATTTGTGTCTAAGTTCCTTTTGGTTTTAGCAAAGATAACATTGCTATCTATTAGTGGTTATTTTTTACTTTGATAGTTGATCCTGTGACCTAGACCTGTATTTTTGAACTTCTTTCTTTTACAAGATGGGCACACAGCAGAGCACTTCACATCACAATATGTCATTTTCAAAACGGCATGTTTATGTCTACTCTCTATTCCCTGTTAGCTAACAAGACCTCTATCCATGCTAATAATGTTCCTTCCAATGCCATGAGCTCTTGTTTACTTAAACTTTGGAGTAGCACTTTGTCAAATATCTTCGGGAAATCCATAGATAGCACACTAATAAATTCACAACAAACTCAAATAAATTAGGTAAAGTTTTTCTTTCACAAAAACATGTTGACTCTGCTCAATTATCTTGGGATTTCTAACTGCCTTTTTTAACACCCTTAATAATAGATTCCATCACTTTCCTTTTGACATATGTTAAGTTATTTGGCATCCTGTCTCCCACAGTTCACAAATAGAGAGATCTGATTCACTATTTTCCAATCTGACGACCTTTCCAAAATCTAGTGAATTTGTGAAAATTAAAACCAATAGATCTATTATTTGAAGCAGCTATTCTTTTAGGAGCTTTGAAGTCACCCCTCAGGACATGGGGTCTTGTTAGATTTACGTTCTAACAACCTTTTTCAGTACCTTTTCCCTGGTGATATTTGATTAAAGTTCCTCCCACCTTCTTATCCCTTGACTCACAATTATTTCTGAGACCTCTACAGAAAAGACAAAAAACAAAATCTTTGTTAAATTTATCTGTCATGTCCTTGTTTTCCATGATAAATTCTCTAGATCCGCCCTCTCTCTCTCTCTCTATTCACCAATCTCATACCCGATTAACAACTACTACCACCACAACCCCCCACCACCTTGCCCAATTTTTGTCCTTTCCAAATATTATGCACTTTCAGTTCCCAGAGTCTGTCACTTTGTAACTACAATCAGGTCCTTGGTATTTATTACTATTTGGGTGGCCAATTCATCTATCTGAATGCATCTAGGAAAGTAATGTCCCCTTAATTTGATTTTTCTTTAAAGAAACTTCTCATTATCTCCACTGGTGCTACCTTATATTTGTAAGGTTGCCACCATAGTGTTAGAGGATTGTAGGACTGAGCTCTCATTGAGGGAGATGACTGACAACAAGTTTAGCCTGAGCATCACCACACCTCAGGCCAAGGGAAAAGTCAAGGCGGCGGGATCTTCAATGGTGACTTCAGCAGTATAGGAGTTGGTGTCAGTCGGCGTCTGTGCTAACCAAACCCATTTTGTATTTGTACACACTGGCACATTATCCTTCCTGCCAGACTGAACATCATTTCCTTTATTGTGACCCTTGCAGTCTTGTCATGACTTCCTTACTCAATTCATCACATCTTCTCAATCCCAACTCCTCAGCTCACTATTTAAAGTCCTCACTTCCACTAGTTACCAAACGTGACAGAACATTGGTTTCAGCTTGATTCAAGTGACATCCGTCCCAGTGGGATAGTTCCATGTGAGGCAGATGCTTCCTGAATCAAAACTCATTTCTTCTACACCAAACTTAATTTCACAGTCTGCAATTTGTTTTGCAGAAAAGTGAGCAATAAATGTTGTTTATAACTTTATGGTTTGCTGTCTGCGAAATTTCTTCAATACGACTGATTGTGCAGCCTATTTAATGATATTTCTCTTGCTGGATGCAAGATAGAATGAAATTAATATAGAGAAAGTTATGCCATTAAGACTGCTTTGTGAATCATTTTCACCATGACAACTTGTGCATTCTGTTCAAAACCCCCGATGTATTCTTCCCATGTTAAAAAATTACTCCGTAGGAATATCAGTAAACCACTCAGCCCCTCAAGCCTCTTCTGCCATTCAATGAGGTCATAACTGACGTGTGACCTGACTCCAAATGCCTGCCTTTGTCCCATATCCCTTAATACTGTTGCTTGACAAAAATTTTCAGAATTAAAATTAGGAATTGGTCTAGTATCAAATGTAGGGGCTGTGCTGGAAATTTTAAAAATCGGACAGAGGAAATAAACTTTGACATCAGGAAGGCAAAATGAGTCAAACACAAAGCCACTACATATGAGCTACCCAACACACTGTCAGTGCATTAAGACAGCCACTGCATTAGCATCTGTTTTGGGGTTTCTGCTCCATTAGTATACATCAGATTGATAAAGCACTGTTCAAGTGTATTTCAGCTGAAACTTTTTTAAGAAGAACCCAGCTCAGGTGAAGGATGTCCAGGTATTTCAACAGAGCAAGAAATTACAGCAATGGTCACAAAACCTTACAGTATCCTGCTTCAGTGATGCCTCACTAGAATTGTCATTCTGCTGTAACAGCCAACAACAATCCCTGCAAACATAAGGACACAGCTAACAAGATGACATGGTTTAAAAAAAAAGTATTTTTCAAATGTCTGCTGGGGAATATAGCGATTGTAATGGGGTCAGCCAGGTAACCTCATAAGAGTTCTCTAATGGGACTACTAATCTGGTCCAAATCAAGGAATCCTGGCTGACAGATAAGAGGCAGCTGGATTACTGTCAAGAACTCTCCACGTGTAAATAAAGGATGGTAGACAGGCCTCCTTGGAATTATTTCAATGGTCACAAGAGCAAAGCACATTCTGGAATAAGTTTGTGCAAAACAGTCACCTTTGAGTTAGGGTAAGCATTTCTGGTATCATATCATTATTTAGGAAGTTTGACTCATTTGATGCTTGTGTCAAAAACTGGGCCCAGTATGTGGAAAGAATGTGTTATTTTCACCAGGCAAAATGACAGTCAGGTAGATGAAAAGAGGTAATTCTCAATTTTTAAAGGTTATTAGGAGCCTAACATTCCCAGAGGAACCCAGATACCAAAACCTTTCAAGAGTTGACATGTTTAATTAGGGAATGTTATGACCGCAAGCCTCCTCTACTTTGGAGATACTATTGGTTTTATTTGGCAATTCGAGATTCAGGGGAATATGAATTGGGATTTCTAACTAGGTTAAGATGGCTGGCAGAGGCATGCGACTTTTGTTTAATCCTTAATAAGAAGCTGACAAACCATTTAATATGTGGGACTAATGATGTAAACTTTTAGCTGAAGCCCAAACAAGCACTACAACAGGCGTTATCATTGAAAAATGCAGCAATAGGATTATATGAGTTGCAGAGTATTCAAACGGAAGTGTGACTAACCTTCATGAACACCAGATCAGGCAGCATCCAAGGAGCAGTGAAATCGACGTTTTGGGCAAAAGCCCTGCTTTATTCCTGATGAAGGGCTTTTGCCTGAAACGTCGATTTCGCTGCTCCTTGGATGCTGCCTGAACTGCTGTGCTCTTCCAGTACCACTAATCCAGAATCTGGTTTCCAGCATCTGCAGTCATTGTTTTTACCTTCATTAACACCACCTGAGTGAAGGCAATTGCATAGTCTTACCCAGAACATATCCCGAACAGAGTGACACTAGGTCAGCCCACAGCAAAATCATAAAACAAAGCCAAGCTCGTGACAAATGGTTAAAATTTTCTTCAGGATCAGGGTATAAAGCCACTGTAGTTCCCGCCAAAATGTAGACTCAAGACAGCAAAAGAGTCCCAGTAGACCTAAATTGAGTAAGAGAACTCATAGGCCTCTATCCTGGGGAGTGCACACCCTGGAAGGTCTGGTTTGGAACAGTTTAATTGCTTATCACCATCTAAATTAGATTAAAAATAAATGTCTGGTTCACCTGTGACCCAGTTCTAATGAAGGTCAATACTGGATCGGCCATTTCAGTAATCACAGAATCAGTCTACAACAAAATTTGCTTTCGACTCCAACTCTTAAGTTTGCACAAGAGCTAAGCTAAACAGAGAACCTATACCAGGTAAACTTTACAGATTAATGGTACAGCTTTGGTTCCAGTCTATTATGAGAAGTAGCCGGCTCAGTGAAGCTGTAGTCTGTTTCTTTAGACCTGCCTTCAAAATTTGGACTGCGCTTTCTGCCAGACCATTGGATGACAAATGATTTGGAACTGTCCTTTTATGTCAGATACCATTCAACTTCCAGAAATACTCAAATTCCCTGCTGGTAAACAATGGCCCATTACCTGTGATCAACACTTCTGAGAGTCCATGTATTGCAAAATACGCGGTCAGAATTTCTACCTTTGTCCCCATAATCGACGACAAAACTCTACACATGTCCATCCAGTTTGGGCATTCACAATGACGAAGAACATTGATCCCATGAAAGGACTTGCAGAGTTGATGTGTAATCAAGTCCAGGGTTTTCCTTGCCATTTTCATGAATGTCAGGTAGCCGCTGGCAGTAACTTTTCTCCTTGTTGACACTCTGGGCACTGCCCCAACAACAAAGGTTATGTCTGCAATCAACCCTGGCCACCAAACAATTTTTAGCCATCATCATCATTCTGGAAACTCTGGATGACTTTGGAGGAATTCAGCCAGAATCTGGTGGTGACCTTTGCGTGGGACAATCATTTTTGCCACCCATAATATACTGTGATCTGATCCCTCCAGGTCCAAAAAGATTTCAGCTCTGGTTATGACAGCTCTTTGGTTTCCCCCTTCACCACCAGCCGTTTCAGTTTTATCAGGATCGGATCAGTCTGCATCCAAAGTCTGATATTGTCATCTGTGACTGGAAAGGCATCAGAAAATTTAAAACCATTACAGATTCTTCCAGTGGCAGTTTACCAGTAGTGCCTCCGCCAGCGGGAGGCAGGTCAAGGCATCCGCATTTGCTGCTTGGTCTCCTGGACGGTGTTCCAACTTGTATTTTTATGCACTTGGTATTAGAGCCCACTGCTAATTTCAGCCTGAGGGCATCACTGCCTTGTCTGCTTTAAGTAGACCTAATAGGGGTTTGTGGTCCATTATTATTGCAAATTTACATCCGTAAACATATTGATTCAACTTCCCGACTCCAAATATGACTACAAAGCCTTCCTTCCCTATCTAGCCATATTTACACTCTGCATTAACCAAAGTCCTGGATGGCTTGGCTATGTGATCATTTCCAAGGTCTGTTGTAAATGTGCCAGGTTGGGGTCCAGGTTAAATATGAACTGTAATAATTCACCAGCCCAAGGAAAGACCTAAGCTCCGGTATGAATCTGGAGCCGGGACACCTTTGATCACCCTCACTTTATCTTCCAAAAGATGTAACACCATCTTGTCAACTTTGAAGCTTGGGGTGCCTGGAACATACATTTTTTTCCCTTCCAAGGTGTATGCCCACCTGGGAGGAGTGTTTACAGAACAATGTTAAAGTTCTCCAAGTGCTTCTTCCCTGTTATTAAACCATCTAGATAAATGGCAACCTGGGGTCTACATTGTAAAATGTTCTCCACTGTCTGCTGAAAAGTTTCACAGGCTGACAATAATCTAAATAGCACTCTCTTTTATTGGTACAAACCCTTATAGGTATTAATTGTAACATGTTTCTGGGAAAGCTGATCTAACTACAATTGCCAAGATGCATGGCTCATGTCCAGCTTTGTGAAGGATAGGCTTTGTGTATAAATCCTTTGTGCAAGAGATTGGGTATTTATCCAGCTGCGAAAAGCAGTTAACCATTTATTTAAACATTTGCCCCCTTCAAAGGTGAACTGGCTAGTCGAACTTCACAATTGATATGACCAGTGCTGCCATTTCCATAAACTAGACTAGTTTGATGATTCTTGGAGAAAGTGAGGACTGCAGATGCTGGAGATCAGAGTCGAAGAGCGTGGTACTGGAAGAGCACAGCCGATCAGGCAGCATCCGAGGAACAGAAGAGTCAACGATTCAAGCATAAGCTCTTCATCAGGGGCATCCATTTATCACAAATAACAATAACAATAACAAACACAAACAATACAATGCAATCAAATGAGAAACAATGCATATAGCACAGACTCAATATAACAATATATAAAAAAACACCTGACACCCGTTCACATTTCATACTGATCAGACCATCCTTGGCTAGCCTTCCTGCAGGACAGTCCACAGCCTTCTGGACTCTGGCTGCCCTGCATACTGACTGATCCTCCAGAGGTTTGCTTTCCTCAAGGCTAGGTCAACCACCTAGCTCCTAGTCGCCCATGTACTGGCTGGACTACTCGAGGCCACTTTCCTAAGAGCTGGTTGTTGGCCTTCTGGTATCCGGCCGCCCTGCATATTGACTGACCCTCCCCAGCTCACTTTCCTCCAGCACGGTCGTCAGCCACCGGCTCCCGCTCACCCTGCATACCAACCAAAGCACCCTCAACCTGCTTTCATACAGTCGGGCTGTCGGCCTTCCAACACCCAGCCGCCCCGCCTATAGCCAGTTTGTTAACTGGTATTCCTTTTTATTGAGGACGGATTTCTAAACAGCCTGATTTACACAGCCAGATGTAGATGTGTTTCAGTTCTCATTAGAGAACATTTGGTTCACTGGCTGATTACAGCCTGCGTGTCACTCTTTTCTCTTTTAAAAAAGTCAACGTTAATTTTGTGGAAGGGCTTAGCCCTTGCATTCTGGTTTTCTTTGTTTTTTGCATGTGTTTTCACTTTTATTTAGTGTTTGGACTGAGCCCTTGTGAGAAAATACATCTTTCCAGATGAGCTGTTCCTGTGGGTAGGCCTGGCTCTTTGGTGAACTAGGCCTCTGTAAAGACTGAACATTCGTATGTGTGCTGGGAGGTGAGCATTTGCTGTGCTCTGGAGTTTGGGAGTGGACCAAACCAGTGAGTTAACTGCACCTTCACAATTTACAGTCTTCCTGTGAATAGGCTGGTTCTCTGTGGATAAACCAGTCCTCTCTGGAAACTGAACACCTGTGTATGTGCTGTGAGGTGTGTATTTGCTGACTTCAGGAGTGAATTCTACATACCAGAGTGGACTCTGTCTTTGGTTGTGGATTCTATCTCTGACAATGCATTCTGCGTACTGGAGTGGACGCTGTTCCTGGGAATGGACTTGACAACTTGAACTGTTTATGCTAATGGACTCGGTGTACCAGAAAGGACTGTGTTTATTGGTAATTGACTGTCTTGTTGCTTGTTGGGTTTATCACCTGCACGGTCTTGTGTGTCCTTCAGTCTGGCAGGCTGCACCATGAGCAAGGAGACTCACAGGTCGTCCTGAAGGCTGCCACCCTGAGAGCCGGAGTGTGGGTAGGCTGCCCCAAAAGGTGGCTAGGCCACTCTGATGCTGGTTACCCTGAAGCCAGTAGGTGGGTAGGCCATTCCGGGCGCTGTTGTCCCGAGAAGGGGTAGTCAGGGACGGGCTGTCCTAGAGGTAGCCAGAAGGTGTGTCAGGGCAGTCCACAGGCCACCTGGTGAGTTGGGGTGGGCGAGAGCCAGACGGTACGTAGGGACAGACCGAGAGCTGAAAGGCAGGTAGGCTGGCCTCAGCCTGGGATCCCGGGGAAGTACCAGGGCAGGCTGTCCTAGAGGTGGCTGGAAGGTGCGAAGGGCGATTTAGGGAAGCCGGAAGGTGGATAAGCCATTCTGATCACTGTCGTCC
Organism: Chiloscyllium plagiosum; assembly: GCF_037043375.1. Lineage (NCBI taxonomy): Eukaryota > Metazoa > Chordata > Chondrichthyes > Orectolobiformes > Hemiscylliidae > Chiloscyllium > Chiloscyllium plagiosum. The sequence continues at coordinate 77,139,809 of NW_028270142.1, forward strand.
TGGGGGTGGGGGGGTTGGGAAACAGAGTGGGCTGTCCTAGAGGTAGCCAGGTGTGTCAGGGCTGATCGAGAGCCAGAAGTGGCGTCGGGGTGGGCTGCCTTAGAGCGGCCGGAAGATGGGAGGGACGGGTGGGTTGCTGGCGGGGGTCTGTATTCTATGCACGGTTTCTTATCTAATTGGACTGCTTCCTCAGAGATGACTACAAGTGGGATTCGAGGTTTGTCCTCATTTTCCTAAAAAATTGATTGAACAGTGGGGTTTGGCTTTGCTGCTCCTCTCCCTTGTAAATTGCTATTTCTCTGTATACCACTTAACATTAATAATTTGTAAACTGTATCGATTAATATAATTAAAAATAAGAAAAAAAAGAACAGGAGCATCGGACAGGTCTGTTCACTAGGAGCTGGATCAGTGTCCAGGACTCTCCCTTTGTGTCAGGCAACGGACTCTGTGCTGGCTGGGCCTCAGTGTGTTACTGCTGCTGTTGGTTTCTGTTTGTCTTTGGAGGAAACCGGATTTCTGAACTGCTGGAATTATATAGCCAGTTTGTTAATTGGCATTCTTTTTATTGAAGACCGATTTCTAAACTGCCTGATCTACCCAGTCAATGTGTTTCAGTTCTCATGAGGGAACTGTTGTTTCACTGGCTGGTTAGAGCCTATGTATTACTCTTTGCCCTTTTCTCAAAGAGAAATGTTGATTTTTGTGACAGGGCTTAGCCCTTGCATTTTCATTTTCTTTGTTTTTTGCATGTGTTTTCACTTTTTTGGGGGGAGTTTGGACTGAGCCCTTGTGAGAAAATACATCTTTCCATGAGCTGTTCCTGTGATTAGGCCTGGCCCTTGTCTGCGGACTAGGGAATGGACTCTGCATGCTAAAGAAAATTGTTTATGGTAATGGACTCTGTGTACCAGAAAGGACACTGTTTGTTGATAATGGACTCTGTCTTGTTGCTTGTTGGTTTTATCACCTGCACTGTCCTGTGTCCCTGGATCTGGCAGGCCTCACTGTGAGCTAAGAGGCTCATAAGTCGTCCTGAAAGCTGTCGCCCAGAGAGCCGGAGGGTAGGTAGGCCGTCCTGTGAACCTGAAGGTGGATAGGCCACCCTGATGCTGGAAATAGCATGGGCTGTCCTAAAGGTAGCTGCAAGGTATCAGGGTGGACCGAGACCTGGAAGAGGCGTAGGGCCAGGCTGCCTTTGAGTGGCCAAGAGGTGGGAAGGAAGGGTGGTTTGCTGGGTTGTCAGGTGACTGTGATATGCACTATCTTATTGTTCAATTTAATTGGATTGTCTGTACTTGATTGTGTCCGTTTCCTTTTTGATTATTTAAGGTGGGACTTGAGGTACATCCTCTTTCCTCCCCCACCGTGAACTGGCAGGGGGGGGGGGGGGTGGGGGGTGTCTGGCTTTACTGCCCATTTCCCCTATAAATTGCTGTTTATTGTTAACTGTTTATAACTTGTACTGGTTAATAAAAGAACAGGAGCATCAGATGTCTGTTCACTGTAAAAACTGGGTCTGAGGGAGTTGGTTCAGTGTCAAGGCCTTTCACTTGTAAATAAAAAGTGACTTAGTGACAGGATACCAGCCTCTGTGGAATTATTTCTGTGGAGATTTTCAGACCTGTAATTTCACAATTTTAGATTATTAAACCTCTGCCACTACATTCTAAGTTAGAAAATAAATTTATTGTCAAATATATGTCAGGTTCCAAGAGATCAACTGTGTTAGGGGACCCTCCAGTCCGAAGTACAGCCAGACGTTTCTGTAGCCAGCAGCAAAAAAGCAGAATGGTGTGTTGCTTCCCTGGTGCCAGGATTGAGGATGTCTCAGAGAGGGTGCAGAATATTCTCAAGGGGGGAAAGAGGTCATTGTCCACATTGGAAACAACGACCTAGGAAGGGAAAAGGTTGAGATTCTGAAGGGAGATTACAGAGAGTTAGGCAGGAATTTAAAGAGGTGGTCCTCGAGAGTAGTAATATCTGGAATACTCTCGATGCTATGAGTTAGTGAGAGCAGGAATTGGAGGATACAGCAGATGAATGCATGGCTGAGGAGCTGGTATAAGGGAGAAGGATTCACATTTTTGGACCATTGGAATCTCGTTTGGGGTAGAAGTGACCTGAACAAGGAGGACAGTTTGCACCTAAATTGGAAGGGGACTAATATACCAGCAGGGAGATTTGCTAGAACTGCTTGGGAGGATTTAAATGAGTAAGGTGGGACCCAGGCAGATAGTGAGGAAAGAGATCAATCTGAGACTGGTACAGTTGAGAAAAGTAGTGAAAACAAACAAAACAAACAAAACAAACAAAACAAACAAAACAAACAAAACAAACAAAACAAACAAAACAAACAAAACAAACAAAACAAACAAAACAAACAAAACAAACAAAACAAACAAAACAAACAAAACAAACGTCAGGGCAGGCAGGACAAGGTAGGACTAATAAATTAAACTGCATTTATTTCAATGCAAGGGGCCTAACAGGGAAGACAGATGAACTCAGAGCAGGGTTAGGAACATGCGACTAGGATATCATAGCAATTACAGAAACATGACTCAGGGATGGGCAGGACTAGCAGCTTAAATGTTCCAGGATATAAATACAAAAGGAAGGATAGAAAGGGAGGCAAGAGAGGAGGGGGAGTGGCATTTTTGATAAGAGATAGCATTACAGCTGTGCTGAGGGAGGATATTCCTGGAAATACATCCAGGGAAGTTATTTGGGTGGAACTAATAAGAAAGGGATGATCACCTTATTGGGATTGTATTATAGACCCCCTAATAGTCAGAGGGAAATTGAGAAACAAACTTGTAAGGAGATCTCAGCTATCTGTAAAAGAATAATAGGGTGATTATGGTAGGGGATTTTAACTTTCCAAACATAGACTGGGACTGCCTTAGTGTTAAGGGTTTAGATGGAGAGGAATTTGTTAAGTGTGTACAAGACAATTTTCTGATTCAGTATGTGGATGTAGCAACTAGAGAAGGTGCAAAACTTGACCTACTCTTGGGAAATAAAACAGGGCAGGTGACTGTGGTGTCAGTCAGGAAGCACTTTGGAGCCAGTGACCAGAATTCTGTTAGATTTAAAATAGTAATAGAAAAAGATAGACCACATCTAAAAGTTGACTTCCTAAATTGAAGAAAGGCCAATTTTGATGGTATTAGGCAAGAGCTTTCAAAAGCTGATTGGGGGCAGATGTTCGCAGGTAAAGGAATGGCTGGAAGATGGGAAGCCTTCAGAAATGAGATAACGAGAATCCAGAGAAAGTATATTCCTGTTAGGGTGAAAGAAAAGGCTGGGAGGTATAGGGAATGCTGGATGATTAAAGAAACTGAGGGTTTGCTTAAGAAAAAGGAAGCATATGTAAGGTATAGACAGGATAGATGGAGGGAATCCTTGGAAGATTACAAGTGAAGTAGGAGTATACTTAAGAGGGAAATCAGGAGGGCAAAAAGGGACAGGAGTTGGCTTTGGCAAATAGAGTTAAGAAGAATCCAAAAGGGTTTTTACAAATATATTAAGGACAAAAAAGGGTAACGAGGGAGAGAATAGGGCCCCTCAAAGATCAGCAAGGCGACCTCTGTGTGGAGCCACAGAAAATGGGCGGGGATAATAATCGAGTATTTTGCATCAGCATTTACTGTGGAAAAGGAGATGGAAGATATAGAAAGTAGCGAAATAGATGGTGACACCTTGCAAAATGTCCATATTACAGAGGAGGAAGTGCTGGATGTCTTGAAACACACAAAGGTGGATAAAACCCCAGGACCGGATCAGGTGTACCCTAGAACCCTGTGGGAAGCTGGGCCTCTTGCTGAGATATTTGTATTATCGATACAGGTGAGATGGCAGAAGACTGGAGGTTGGCTAACGTGGTGACACTGTTTAAGAAGGGTAGTAAGGACAAGCCAGGGAACTATAGACCAGTGAGTCTGACATCAGTGGTGGGCAAGTTGTTGGAAGGAATCCTGAGGGACAGGATGTACATATATTTGGAAAGGCAACGACTGATTAGGGATAGTCAACATGGCTTTGTGCATGGGAAATTATGTCTCACAAACTTGATTGAGTTTTTTGAAGTAGTAACAAAGAGACCCTGTAGAAATCAGAGAGGTGCTAAATGAACATTTCTCATTGGTGTTTACTCAGGAAAAGGAAAAGGAAAATATTTTAGAGGAGAAGAATGAGGTACGAGATATTAGACTAGAAAGGATCGAGGTTAGTTATGCACAGGTGTTATCAATTCTAGAAGGAGTGAAAGTAGACAAGTTCCCTGGGCCAGATGGGATTTATCCGAGGATTCTCTGGGAAGCTAGGGAGGAGATAGCAGAGCCTTTGGCTTTGATATTTGAGTCGTCATTGTCTACGGGTTTAGTACCAGAGGACTGGAGGATTGCAAATGTTGTGCCCTTGTTCAAGAAGGGCAGCAGGTAATTATACACCAGTGAGCCTTACTTCTGTTGTAGGAAAGGTTTTGGAAAGGATTATAAGATTTATAGTCATCTAGCAAGCAACAACTTGATTTCAGATAGTCAATATGGTTTCATCAAGGGCAGGTCGTGACTCACAAACCTCACTGAGTTTTTTGAGAAGGTGACCAAGCATGTAGAGGAGGGTATGGCAGTTGACATGGTATAATTGGACTTCAGTAAAACCTTTGATAAGGTCCCACATGGTAGGCTGATGGAGAAAATGCAGAGGCATGGAATGGAGGATGATTTAGCAGTTTGGAATAGAAACTGGCTTTCTGGAAGAAGGCAGCAAGTGGTGGTTGATGGAAAATATTCAGCCTGGAAACTGATTACTAGTGGTGCTCCACAAGGATCTGTTTTGGGACCACTGCTGTTTGTCATTTTTTTTCAATGACGTATACGCAGGCATAGGTGGATGGATTAGTAAATTTGCAGATGACACTAAAGTCGGTGGAGTAGTGGACAGTTTGGAAGAATGCTACAGTGTGCAGGGGGATTTGGATAAACTGCAGAATTGGGCTGAGAGGTGGCAAGTGGAGTTCAATGCAGCTAAATGTGAGGTGATGCACTTTGGAAAGAACAACAGGATGGCAGAGTACTTAGTCAATGGAAAGATTCTTGGAAGTGTGGATGTGCAGAGGGATCTTGGAGTCCATGTGCATAAATCCCTGAAAGTTCCCACCCAGGTGGATAGTGCTGTTAAGAAGGCATACAATGTGTTAGGTTTCATTGGTAGAGGGATTGAGTTCCGGAACTGCAATCGCATGCTGCAACTATACAAAACGCTGGTGCGGCCACACGTGGAATATTGTGTACAGTTCTGGTCGCCTCATTACAAAAAGGATATGGAAGCATTGGGAAAAAGTGCAGAGGAGATTTACCAGGATGATGCCTGGTCTGGAGGGAAGGTCTTGTGAAGAAAGGCTGAGATACTTGAGTCTTTCCTCATTGGAAAGAAGGCGGCTAAGGGGGGGGATTTGATAGAGATATGCAAGATGATCAGAGGATTAGATAGGGTAGATAGAGGAGGACTTTTTCCTAGGATAACGACGTCAGCTTGTACAAGAGGGCATAACTACAAATGGAGGGGTGATAGATTAAAGACTGATGTCAGAGGCAAGTTCTTTACACAGAGTGGTAAGGGCATGGAATGCACTACCTGCTAAGGTAGTCAACTCAGCCACATTAGGGAGATTTAAACAATCCTTAGATAAGCTCATGGATGATTTTGGGACAGTGTAGGGGGAACGAGCTGAGAAAAGTCCACAGGTCGGCGCAACATCGAGGGCTGAAGGGCCTGTTCTATGTTCTATGTTCTGAAGAGGATTGATGAGGGCAGAGTGGTAAAAGTTATCTATTTGACTTCAGTAAGGCATTCAACAAGGTTCCCCATGGTAGACTGGTTAGCAAGGTTAGATCTCGTGGAATACAAGGAGCACTAGCCATTTGGATACAAAACTGGCTCAAAGGTAGAAGACAGAGGGTGGAGGGTTGTTTTTCAGACTGGAGGCCTATGACCAGTGGAGTGCCACAAGGATCAGTGCTGGGTCCTCTACTTTTTGTCATTTACATAAATGATTTGGATGTGAGCATAAGAGGTACAGTTAGTAAGTTTGCAGATGACTCCAAAATTGGAGGTATAGTGGACAGCAAAAAAGGTTACCTCAGATTACAACAGGATCTTAATTAGTTGGGCCAATGGGCTGTCAAGTGGCAAATGGAGTTTAATTCGGATAAAGGAGAGGTGCTGCATTTTGGGAAAGCAAATCTTAGCAGGACTTATGCACTTAATGGTAAGGTACTGGGGAGTGTTGCTGAACAAAAAGACCTTGGAGTGCAGGTTCATAGCTCCTTGAAAGTGAAGTCGCAGGTAGATAGGATAGTGAAGGTGGTGTTTGGTATGCTTTCTTTTATTGGTCCGAGTATTGAGTACAGGAGTTGGGAGGTCATATTGCGGCTGTACAGGATACTGGTTAGGCCACTGTTGGAATATTGCGTGCAATTCTGGTTTCCTTCCTATCGGAAGGATGTTGTGAAACTTGATAAGCGTTCAGAAAAGATTTACAAGGATGTTGCCAGGGTTGGAGGATCTGAGCTATGGGGAGGGGCTGTTTTCCCTGGAGTGTCGGAGGCTGAGGGGTTACCTTATAGAGGTTTACAACATTTTGAGGGGTTTGGATAGAATAAGTAAACAAACAATGTCGTTTCCCTGGGGTGGGGGAGTCCAGAACTAGAGGGCATAGGTTTAGGGTGAGAGGGGAAAGATATAAAAGAGACCTAAGGGGCAACTTTTTCATGCAGAGGGTGGTACGTGAATGGAATGAGCTGCCAGAGGATGTGGTGGAGGTTGGTACAATTGCAACATTTAAGAGGCATTTGGATGGGTATATGAATAGGAAGGGTTTGGAGGGATATGGGCCGGGTGCTGGCAGGTGGGACTAGATTGGGTTGGAATACCTGGTCGGCATGGACGGGTTGGACCGAAGGGTCTGTTTCCATGCTATACCTCTCTATGACTCTATGTACTTCTATATGAAGTGTGAAAGACCCTTTATAAATTGCCACACCATGGCACCTGTATGAATGACCAAATTCATACATAATTATAGAAAAGTAAAATTTAAGACAAAGTCCATCACAATTCAGTTAACAGCTCCTGGGCTCAGGGAATACTGATTTAAGCAATGAAGGAATACCCTGAAGACAGCCAGGGCAAGACTGTTATTCAAAAATGAGAATGCCATGCCGAACAAGACTGCCACTAATGAGCTAGACTTTAACATTCATCAAACCTCAAAATCCCTCACTTTGCCATCTTTATTAAATGGGTGATTTTATCCTTAAACTGCAACCTCTAATTCTAGAATTTTACGTGAGGAAATATCCATTCTGCATCCATCCTGTCAAGCCTCCTCAGAATCTTTCAGTGAAGTTACTTCTTCCTCCTCTAAACTCCAGCAGATAAAAGCCTAGCCCATCCAACATTTCCTTTCCAGACAACCTGCTAATTCAACTTACTGGCCCAACAAAACTTTGAACTGCATCCAATGCATTTACAACCTTCCATAAAGGAGATTTATCCTCCTTTTACAGAATACATTGTAGCATTTCTTAGATCTTCTCATGGAGATTGGAATTCCAGTAAGAACTTAGCAACTTCCACCAGCATAAAAAGAAACATTCACCCAAAATCAGATTAATATCAAATGCATTTATTTTTGAAACCACTACCCTTGGTTCTATTAAAACTGTACTGGATAATTAGACTGTTATACAGGAGTAAAATTTTGTGCCACCTCCTGTCCCCATCCCTCCCAAAACAGGCCATTGGATTTGGCAATGGAAGCAATTAAGGTCCCACCTCCAATAAAGTCCCTGCTCCCAACAAATAAGTATATTTCACCACAATATCAAGGTCCTGAGGCCCACATCAAAATTCACCTTTTTAAAGTAAAGGAGGATTTTAGAATTGTTCTATTCAAGGTGAAATAAAAATCAAATCTGATTCAATTTTCCAAACTGCCCAACACAATTGCTTGAAATACATTCCTTTTGGCTGGCAACATTTTGGATCATCCATGCAAAATAGTTTTAAAAATACACAGCATCAGTCTGGCAGAACAGTATCATGCAAGTGGTAGGTATGTGTATAATGTGCGCTCATCATAAGAGTTTGCCCAGGGTGGAAGGTAGAGAAAGTAACACTAGTTTGTCATTAACGTATTGGCCAGATTCTAGGCGTGTTGTATATATTTGTATATATTCAAATGGCTCCCTCTAAAGGAAGAATTACTTTTATGGCATAGCATAGAAAGGATTGGGAGAATTCTAGTTTTACCTCACTCCTCTTACTGAGCACACTGTACTGAAATTGAACCTATTATGGCCTCCAGGATGCCTCCTGATAGGGACAACGTCAGAACTCAATACCAGGTTATACTCCAACTGGTTTATTTCAAAATCACAAGCTTTCAGAGTGCTGCTCCTTTGTCAGGTAACCTCTTAGACTATAAGCCTTTGTCCCAGTAAGGACAAAGACAGAACTCATACGATACCAAGTTGCAGCCGAAAAGATTACCTGACAAAGGAGCAGCACTCAAAGATTTCAAATAACCGGGTGTCATGTGACTTCTGACTCTGGCCACTTCAGTCCAACACTGATCCCTACTGGGATGGTGTGGAGGTAAGTTAAAGTCAAGGAAATTCATGCTGCATTGGGTTGGTACCTGGGACTTCAATGTTGTGGCCATTGTGGAGACATGGAAAGAGCAGTGACAGAAATGGTATTGTGAGGTTCTGATGTTTAGATGTTTCAGTAAGAACAGAGATGGTAAAAGAGGGAGAAGCATTGTCAGTCAAGGACAGTATTATGGTGGCAGAAAGAACATTCGAGGACTCGTCTACTGAGGTAGTATTGGCTGAGATTAGAAACAGGAAAGGAGAGGTCATCTATTGGGAGTTTTCTATAGTCCTCCAAATAGTTCCAGGATGTAGAGGAAAGGATAGCAATGATAATTCTGGATAGGAGCGAGTGTAACAGGGTAGCTTTGGGGGACTTAACTTTGCAAATATTGACTGGAAATACTACTGTTCGAGAATTATTTGGATGGGTCAGTTTTTGTCCAATGTGTGCATGATGGTTTCTTGACAGTATATATCAAGCCAACAAGGGGCAAGGCCATATTGTATTTGGTACTGGGTAGTGAACCCAGCCAGGTGTTAGATTTAGAGGGAGGTAAGCACTTTTGTGATAGTGACCACAATTCAAGGCAATGATGATGCAATTAGGCAAGGTTTAGGATACAAAGGATGGGGAAGGAAACTGCAGGGACAGGCACAACTGGAATTGCTTATTCAAGGAACAGCTACTGTGTGTCCTCGATAAGTACGTATCTGCCAGGCAGGGAGGAAGTGTTCAAGCGAGAGAGCAGTTGTTATAAATCTTGTCAAGAGGAAGACAGCGGCTTATGTTCAGATGAGATGTGAAGGTTCAGTTTGCGCACTTGGGAGATTTACAAGTTAGCCAGAAAGACCTAGAGAACTAAGAGGAGCCAGGAGGGGACATGAGAAGTCGTTGGCAGATAGGATCAAGGAAAACCCTAAAGCTTTCTATAGGTATGTCAGGAATAAAAGAATGACTACAGAAAGACTAGGGCCAACCAAGGATAGTAATGCGAAGTTGTGTGTGGAGTCAGAGGAGATGGGGAAGTGGTAAATGAATATTTTATCAGTATTCATACTGGAAAAAAGACAATGTTATCAAGGAGAATACGGAGAAACAGGCTACTAGACTAGACGGGATTGAGGTTCACAAGGAGGTAGTGTTATCAATTCTGAAAAGTATGAAAATAGATAAGTCCCCTGAGAAGCCAGGGAGGAGATTGCTGAGCCTTTAACTTTGATCTTTATGTTGTCATTGTCTACATGAATAGTACTGGAGGATAGCAAATGTTGTCCCCTTGTTTAAGAAGGGGAGTAGAGACAATTCTGGTAAATAAAAACCTGTGACCCTTACTTCGGTTGTGGGTAAAGTGTTGGTAAAAGTCATAAGAGATATGATTTATTATCATAATCAAGAAAGGGATAAGTTGATTTGGGATAGTCATGCCCCACAAACTTTGAGTTTTCAAGAAGGTGTCCAAACACGTGGATGAGGTAAAGCAGTTGATGTGATGTATATGGATTTCAACAAGGTGTTTGAGAAGGTCCCCACGGTAGGCTATTGCACAAAATACTGAGGCATGGGATCGAGGGTGATATAGCGGTTTGGATCAGAAATTGGCTAGCTGAAAGACAGAGGGCGGTGGTTGACGGGAAACATTAATCATGGAGCTCAGTTACTAGTGGTGTACCACAAGTAGCTGTTTTGGGGCCACTGCTGTTCGTCATTTTTAATAAGTGACCTAGATGAGAGTGTAGAAGGAAGCAATTAGTAAACTTGTAGATGACATATCAGTGGAGTTGTGGATAGTGCTAAAGGATGTTGCAGGTTACAAAGGGATATGGATAAGCTGCAGAGCTGGACTGAGAGGTGGAAAATGGAGTTTAATGCAGAAACGTGTAACATGACTCCCTTTGGAAGGAGCAACAGGTCATGCTGCAGCTGTACAAAATGGTGGTGCGGCCACACTGAACAGTTCTGGTCACTGTATTATAGGAAGGATGTGGAAAGGGTACAGAGGAGATTTACTAGGATGTTACCTGGTATGGAGGGAAGGTCTAACAATTGAATTGAAGCTGTTTTCATTTGAAAGGTGGTGGTTGAGAAGTGACTTAATTGAGACATAAAAGTTAATCAAAGGGTTAGATAGGATGTACAGTGAGAGTCTTTTTCCTTGGATGGGGATAGCTAGCATGAGGTGACATAGTTGTAAATTGAGGGGTGATACATACAGGACAGAGGTCAGCGGTAGTTTCTTCACTCAGAAGTAGGGGTGTGGAACACTACCTGCAACCGTAGTAGACTCGCTAACTTTAAAAGGGCATTTATATGGTCATTGGATAAACATATGGTTGAAAATGGAATAGTGTAGGATAGACAGGCTTCAGATTAGTTCCACAGGTCGGCACAACATAGAGGGCTGAAAGACCTGTACTGAACTGTCATGTTTTATGTTCTATTATGCAGTATTTCAATGTACCATTGCATTTTTCCTGTAAATGCTCAAGTGTTGTATTGGAGTTCTAGGACTTGATTCAGTTGAGAACCTCAGAACTCTATCAGCCACTTAAATAGAGGAACAAATGTCACCAGAAGATGTGAATGCCAGTGCAGGCATCCCATTTTTTGTTTCCCCATTTTTTGTAAAGGTTCTTCAGCAATAAACGTTGTAAATTGATTTCATGGAATATAGATTTTTTTGGAAGGTGTACTGGAATCTGACTGTAATGGACTCATGTGCACTGATTGGAGTCAATACATTGTAATACATTTGGAAATATAATCTGGAAACAAATAAGTTAGGCTAATTAAGTTTCTTTTACATCTCAAAGGAGAAGTGGAACTATTTGGTATTCTTTTGTTGAAACTGGATGTGTCTTTTTTGTAACTTCACTAAGTGCCTTTGGGGAAAAACAATATTTGGATTGATTGTAAGTGGCAGTTTTTAAACTGAATGGAGAGGAGGAAGTGCTCAATAGTACTTGAAGAAATAGCACTCAAAGTTTTGTAATAAGAAAGTAAACTTTTATTAACTCAAGCTATAACCTAGGTTTAACTGACAGGCTATCTAATTGAGTAACACTGCAGTTGTCATCATGATAGCAGAGCCAGAGCCAAAAAACATAGCAGAAACTTAATCTCATTGAACTAATTATTCTGTTGATTTTAATCAGCAGACCTTATTTTTTGTCTATAATTTCCAAATGTGGTAAGCCTAGAGGAAAAAAAAAACTGTCTTATGTCTTGTCAGTCTAGCATGAAATGGATTCTTTTTTTTAAAACCCCCACACTACTGCCAAACAGCAGTAGAACACACAGTGAAGAAATAATGAGTGCAGCAAACATCATTCATATTCCACCACCAAGACGACAAAACACCTGAAAGGCCAGCTTCTCTTTAGGGGCAATGTCTAAGTGATCAAAAAGGGGAAGGTGAGGATAGGGATCAAATCAAAAGTAGAATCAGAGGGGGAAAGAAAACACTCCATGCCACACAGTGTCGACCTCTCCCTGAAAACAGAATGTTGGTAGACACCACATGCTTGTTCTCCAGGGACACCTAGACCTGAACATAACTGCGGAAGAGGGGCAGGCAATTAGCCATAATGACCCCCCTTTCCATCCCAGCCCAGGAGCAGACCCACAAGATGATCCTCTGACCTGCCCACCCCCTCTGCACCGGGTACCTCAAGATCACGGTGCGGCACGGTGGCACAGTGGTTAGCACTGCTGCCTCACAGCGCCAGAGACCTGGGTTCAATTCTCGCCTCAGGCAACTGACTGTGTGGAGTGTGCACGTTCTCCCCGTGTCTGCGTGGGTTTCCTCCGGGTGCTCCGGTTTCCTCCCACAGTCCAAAGATGTGCAGGTCAGGTGAATTGGCCATGCTAAATTGCCCGTAGTGTTAGGTAAGGGGTAAATGTAGGGGTATGGGTGGGTTGCGCTTCGGCGGGGCGGTGTGGACTTGTTGGGCCGAAGGGCCTGTTTCCACACTGTAAGTAATCCAATCTAATCTAATCTAATCAGGAACGTGGAGGTGAAGTGCAACCAAAAACAAAAAGATGACAACCCTTAAGAAAACCAAAACAGGACCGCAGATGCCCACACCCCATGTATACATATCTACAAAACAAGCAGTTGGGCTGGGAGACATTGAACCACCAATCTGCAGTTGCAGGGGACTGCCGCATGCAGCACCCTCCACCCCTTATCCCCCAGGGAAAAGGGGGAGGACACCCACATAGACAGCCCTTCTTCGGGGATCCCCACTGCCTGTTGCCATATAGGCACACTCAGGTGCGTCTGAGCAGTAGATAAGGAAGAGGAGGTGGATGTTGTCCAGCAGCAGTCAGTACAGGGCCTGCTGTTCCACATCCCTAAAGGGGACACATCTAAAACCCTTGAGGTGGCTTTGTTTGTGGGACACAGGCTTATCAAATTGATTTATAAAAGGGAGTACAGTTTAGGTTTGCAGATTACCAACTGGAGTCATAGAATGCCAAGAGTGTGGAAGCAGACCATTTGGCCCATCAAGTCTGCACTGACCCTCCAAAGAGGATCCTACCTAGACCCACCCCTTACCCAATCCCTGTAACCATGCATTTCTCATGACTAATCCAATTAGTCCATATTTCTCTGTACACTATGGGCAATTTAGCATGGCCAATCCACCTAACCTGTATATCTTTGGACAATGGGGGAAAATTAGAGCACCCTGAGGAAACCCATGCAGACACTGGGGGAAATGTGCAAACTCCACACTGTCAATCGCCTGTGGAATCAAACCTGGTCTCTAGCATTGTGAGTAGCATTGCTAACCACTGAGCCACCATGCCACCTATTTGTAATAGCAACTTTGATTTACTTTCAGATAAGGAAAAGAATTAGCTACCTTTAATTAAACATTTTTTATTAATGGAGCTTAGAGCCTTTCTCATTTCTTTCATGTGTTTTATCAATTTCTAAACTTAGCAGAAAGTTTGGAAGTATTCTCTTCCCAGTAACAGTTTCAAGGATGGATTTTTTTTTGAGACAGTTGTGTAAAAGGAGGTCTTCACTTTCATTTTCCCCTCAGCCTTTCCTTCCAAAAATCTAAAGTACACTTGCCCACACTTTCCTCTCAAACCCAATCCAGCTCTTTCATGGAGGAAGTGAGGACTGCAGATCAGAGTTGAGTGTGGGGTGCTGGAAAAGCACCGCAGGTCAGGCAGCACCCGAGGAGCAGGAGAATTGACGTTTCGGGCACAAGATGAAGGGCTTATGCCCGAAATGTCAATTCTCCTGCTCCTCAGATGCTGCCTGACCTGCTGTGCTTTTTCAGCACCACATAACGCCACTCTTTCACGAGTCCTATTGCGACCTGCACTAGCACAATTGCAATCAGTCTGTAGCAACACTGCAAAGTTTAATGTTATGGGGCTATAATTTTGTTATTCACATTGACCAGAGCTTTTTTCTAAGCCCTCATCGAATCATTTCCTTAACAAGTTGAGAAGATTTGTAGCTCAGGTTGAGGTTCTGAATGTAGGCTTGCTCGCTGAGTTGGAAGATTCATTTTCATGAACCTCCAGGTCAGCGAGCAAACCTACACCCATTTCCTTAACACTTTTGCTAATTTTAGAAGACTTTATTCAGGGACAATATTCTATTGTCATTGATAGAGGAACAGTACAGTACTGTATTAATGCAACTCCTCCTTACAAAATATCAAAGAAAATTTTTTAAAAACTTACCTGTTTCCCATCCGTGCTGTACAGCTTTTGTACAGGAAAATTCATCAGCTCACTAATATGGTACAACAATACATCAAAGTTCTGTACTTTGTTCCTGTTCAAAACTAGGTTACGTTTAAAAGTAGGGTCACCATTTCTGAAGATTACAAGCTTCTTTGGAATTCCTGTAGATGATGTTAAGTCCCCATGAAGTGACTTGAAGGCTTTCTGTCTGATCTGTCTTGACGCAAGCTGTTCAGGATTAAAAGGTTTGCTAATAAACCAGGGTTTATGTTTCTGATTAGCTAGCTCAAGGTTAATAGGCTTCACCTTCCGTTGGTCAGAGCAAATGTAAGCTTGGCCATCCTTAAGATCTGAAAGACTTGTCACACTATTGTTACCACGAGGTGTGCTAATTGTTCGTACCCCAAATGGTAATGGAATCTTCTCAGACAAATTATCTAATAAAGAATCAAATGTCTTAAATGTGCGCCTGTTGATACTTATCCGAATTCCAGAAAACTGTGGGTCACCACTTTTATAAAAGTAAACATTCTTTGATTTAATAGGAGTTGGAATTTTGAATTGACGTGCAGTTACAAACTTCTCACTCCTCGTGATGAGAGGCAATTCAAGTGAATCACTTGGAGATTGTTGTTCATCCATCTTCTGCCAATCAATAAATACACTGTAAAATAGTAAAAAGTTTTTTTTTAAAAATCAGCATGTCAACATTTGTTAAACTACAAAGAACAGAGCTAGAAGCAAGAGTACACAATTACAATGGCTCAGTGGTTAGCACTGCTGCCTCACAACACAATAGACCCAGGTTCAATCCCAGCCTTGGGCGACTGTCTGTGTGGAGTTTGTACATTCTCCCCATGTCTGCGAGGGTTTTCCCCAAGTGCTCCGGTTTCCCCCCCAAGGTCCAAAGGTGTGCAGGTTAGGTTAATTGGCCATGTGAAATTGTCCATAGTGTTCAGGGATTTAGATTAGATTAGATTCCCTACAGTGTGGAAACAGGCCCTTCGGCCCAACCAGTCCACACCGACCCTCCAAAGAGTAACCCACCCAGACCCATTTCCCTCTGACTAATGCACCTAACATTTTTGGACTGTGGGAGGAAACCAGAGCACCCGGAGGAAATCCACGCAGACACGGGGAGAATGTGCAAACTCACAACAGACAGTCACCCGAGGCTGAAATCGAACCTAGGACCCTGGTGCTGTGAGCCAGCAGTGCTAACCACTGAGCCACCGTGCCGCCCTAATTAATGTATAGGTTAGGTGCATTAGTCAGGGGAAATGTAGGATAATGAGACTGGGTGGAATACTTGAAGGAGGGGGGGTGGACTTGTTGGGCCAAAGGGCATCCTTCCACACTAGGAATTCTAATTCTTAAATAAAATCTAATTCAGCCCTTTAAGCCTGCTCCACCATTCGACACAATCATCCGATCGCACTTCGACCTTAACTCCACTTTCTTGCCTGTTCCCATAACCCTACAACCCATTACTAATTAAAAATCTGTCTATATGCTCAATGACTTAGCATTCACCACACTGGGAAAGTGAGTTTCTCACATTCACATCCCTGAGGAAAGTATTTCTCATCTGTTTTAAATCTGCAATTCTTTATTCTAAAACTCATTCTAGATTATGCACAAGAAAACATCCTTTCTACATCTACTTTGTCAATCCCTTTGTATACTTCAATAAAGTTTTTTTATTCTTCTAAATCCCAGACAGTTTTGACCTAAACTGCTCAGTACTTACTGGTACGTTCCTGAGGAGTATTGCTGAACAGAGACCTTGGAGTTCAGATTCATAGTTTCCTGGAAGTGGAATTGCAGGTAGATGGGATAGCAAAGGCAGCAGAAAGTATGTTTTCCTTTATTGGTCACAGAATTGCGTTCAGAGTTGGGAGATGATGTTGCGGTCATGTGCAGGACATTAGTTCAACCATGTTTGGCACATTGCGTGCAATTCTGGTCTCCCTGCTATAGGAAGGATGTTGTGAAACTTGAAAGGGTTCAGAAAAGATTTACAAGGCTGTTCCAAGGTTAGAGGTTTGAGCTATAGGGAGAGGCTGAATAGGCTAGGGCTGTATTTCCTGGAGCGTTGGAGGTTGAGAGGTGATCTTATAGAGGTTTACATAATTGAGGAGAATGGATAGGATAATGAGGCAAGGTATTTTCCTTGGGTTGTGGGAGTTCAGAACTCAAGAGCATAGGTTTAGGGTGAGAGGGGAAATGATTTAAAAAAGGTACTGAAGAGGAAACATTTTCACAAAGGGTAGTGAGTGTATGGAATGAGCTACCAGAAGACGTGGTGGTAGCTGGTACAATTACAACATTTAAAAAGGCATTTGGATAGGTAAGTGTTTACAGGCTTAACGGGCTAAGTGCTGGCAAACAGAACTAGATTAATTTAGGATAGCTAGTGGGAATGTACGTGTTTGACTAAAGTGTCTATACATTTCTGACCTCTTCATAAGAGAAACCACTCACCTCTGGAATCAAGCTAATGAATCTCCTCTGAACTGTCTACAATGCAACTGCAACCCTCCTCAAATAACATCACCAAACAGTATGCAATACTCCAGGTCCAGTCTCACTGATTCTTTGTATAGTTGCAGCAACATCCCCCACCCCCACCCCCCAACATTTGTGTTGTCTTCCTTTTTAGTGCTAAATACCAAAATTCCATTTGCCTTATTACCTGTTGTATCTGCATAGAGATCAGGGAAATAATAAAACAAAAAAGTAAAGGCACAACCTATGCACATATACAATAAAAAGGAGAGTGGATGAGCAAAACGGTTTGGAAAAAAAGTGGAAGTGATAAAGAAAGCAAAGAGGAACTACAAAACTAAACTGACAAGGAATATAAAATATTCAGGACTTAATTTTAATGAGAAAAAAGTTATGGATAGGCCCACTAGCAAAAGTAATTACAGTAAAATGACATACACTGAATAATTACTTTGTCAGCATTCATCAGGAAGTCTAACAAGATAGACATTGAGGTATGAGTGGATGCTAGGGCAGTTGCTTGCTCCTCCTGCAGAATGTGGCAGGTGGGAGACATGGCACACGTCTCCGCTGGCTAAATCTGCGGGAAGTGCACCCAACTCCAGCTCCTTGAAAACCATGTTAGGGAATTGGAGCTGGAGTGGGATGAGCTACGGATCATTTGGGAGGCTGAGGGGGTGATTGAGAGGAGTTACCGGGAGTTGGTCACTCCTAAGGCTCAGGACAAGGATAGATGGGTAGATGGGTTACACAGTTAGGGGGAGGAAAGGGAATAGACAGACAGTGCAGAGACCTGTGGACATTCCCCTCAGCAATAAGTATACCATTTTGGATACTGCGGTTGGGGGGGGGGGGGGTGCAGTGCGGGGAGATGACCTACCAGAGGAAAGCCATAGTAGTCAGTTCTCTGGCACGGAGCCTGACACTGTGGCAAAGAAGGGAAGGGGGCAGAATAGAAAAGTACTCGTGGTAGGGGACTCTATAGTTAGGGAAATCGACAGGAGACAGGGTCCGGGACGTCTCCTATCGGGTGTGTAAGGTTCTAAAAGGGGAAGGCGAACAGCCAGAAATCGTGTTACATATTGGTACTAATGATATAGCCAGAAAAAAGGATGGAGGATATAAAAAAAGTGATTTCAGGGAGTTAGGATGGAAGATGCAAAGCAGGACGAACAGAGTAGTGTTCTCTAGTTTACTATCGGTGCCACGAGAGAGCGAGGTGAGGAACAGGGAGCGGGCGCAGCTTAACACGTGGCTGTGCAACTGGTGTAGGTGGGAGAGCTTCAGATATGTAGATAATTGGGATGCCTTCTGGGGAAGGTGGGACCTGTACAAGAAGGACGGGTTGCATCTGAACTGGAAGGGGACCAATGTCCTGGGTGGAAGGTTTGTTCGAGTAGTTCGAAAGAGTTTAAACTAGTATGGCAAGGGGGTGGGAACCCGAGCTGTATACCGGAGGTGGGAGTTGATGCAGATGAGGCAATAGCAAGAGGTAGACCAGCTAGTGGGAAGGATTTTCCTGGCAAGGAACCAAGGGATCAGTTAAAGTGTGTTTGCTTTAATGCAAGGAGTATCAGGAATAAAAGTGATGAATTTAGAACAATGGATAAGTACCTGGAGCTATGATGTTATGGCCATAACAGAGACATGGGTTTCTCAGGGGCAGGGATGGTTGCAGGACGTTCCAGGGTTTTGAGTATTTAAAAAGAATGGGGGGGGGGGGGGGGAAAAAAGAGGAGGGGGGTGTAGCACTACTAATCAGAGAGGATATCACAGCTACAGAAGCTTCCATTGTTGAGGAAGATCTGCCTACCGAGTCAGTATGGGTGGAAATTAGGAACAGCAAGGGAGCAGTCACCTTGTTAGGGGTTTACTACAGGCCCCCAATAGCAGCAGGGAGATTGAAGAAAGCATAGGTCGGCAGATTTTGGAAAAGTGTGGACGTCGTAGGGTTGTTGTAATGGGTGACTTTAACTTTCCCAATATTGATTGGAACCTCCTTCGAACAGAAGATTTGAATGGAGCTGTTTTTGTAAGGTGTGTTCAGGAGGGTTTCCTAACTCAGTACGTTGACAGGCCGACGAGGGGAGAGGCCATTCTAGACGGTGCTCGGAAATGAGCCGGGGGAGGTATCAGATCTTGTGGTGGGAGAGCATTTTGGTGATCGTGACCACAACTGCCTCACATTCTACATAGCTATGGAGAAGGAGAGTATTAGGCAAAATGGGAGGATAGTTTCCTCTTCCCCAATTAAATACCTATTAGACATGAGTTAGGAAGCATGGACTAGGAGCAATTGTTCCATGGTAAAGGTACTATGGACATGGGGAGACTGTTTAAAGGAACAGTTGTTGCGAGTGATGAATATGTCCCTCTGAGACAGGCAAGAAGTGGTAAGATAAAGGAACCTTGGATGACGAGAGCGGTGGAGCGTCTCGTCAAAAGGAAGAAGGTAGCTTACATAAGGTGGAGGAAGCTAGAGTCAAGCTCAGCTCTAGAGGATTACAGGCAGGCAAGGAAGGAGCTCAAAAATGGTCTGAGGAGAGCCAGGAGGGGGCACGAGAAAGGCTTGGCAGAATGGATTAGGGAGAACACAAAGGCATTTTACACTTATGCGAGGAATAAGAGAATGGTCAAAGAAAGAGTAGGGCCGATCAGGGATAGCAGAGGGAATTTGTGTGTGGAGTCTGAGGAGGTAGGGGAAGCCCTAAATGAGTTTTTTGCTTCTGTCTTTACGAAAGAAACAATCTTTGTAGTGAATGAAACCTTTGAAGAGCAGGTGTGCATGCTGAAATGGATAGAGATAGAGGAAGCTGATGTTTGACAAAATTTTCAGCACATTAAGATTGACAAGTCGCCAGGCCTGGACCAGATTTGTCCTTGGCTGCTTTGGGAAACGAAAAATGCGATTGCTTCACCACTTGCGAAGATCTTTGCATCCTTGCTCTCCACTGCATTTGTACCCGAGGACTGGAGAGAGGCAAATGTAAATCCTCTCTTCAAGAAAGGAAATAGGGAAATCCCCGGCAATTACAGACCAGTAAGTCTAATGTTTGTCATCTGCAAGGTGTTAGAAAGGATTCTGAGGGATAGGATTTATGTCCATCTGGAAGAGCATGGCTTGATTAAATGCAGTCAACACGGTTTTGAGGGGGTAGGTCATGCCTCACAAACCTTATCGAGTTCTTTGAGGATGTGACTTGAAAAGTTGATGAGGGTCGAGCTGTGGATGTGGTGTATATGGACTTTAGCAAGGCATTTGATAAGGTTCCCCATGGTAGGCTCATTCAGAAGGTCAGGAAGAATGGGATACAGGGGAACTTAGCTGTCTGGATACAGAATTGGCTGGCCAACAGAAGACAGCGAGTGGTAATAGAAGGAAAATATTCTGCCTGGATGTCAGTGGTGAGTGGTGTTCCACAGGGCTCTGTCCTTGGGCCTGTGTCCTTTGTAATTTTTATTAATGACTTGGATGAGGGGATTGAAGGATGGGTCAGCAATTTGCAGACGACACAAAGGTTGGAGGTGTTGTTGACAGTATAGAGGGCTGTTGTAGGCTGCAGTGGGACATTGATAGGATGCAGAGATGGGCTGAGAGGTGGCAGATGGAGTTCAACCTGGATAAATGCAAGGTGCTGCATTTTGGAAGGTCGAATTTGAAAGCTGAGTACAGGATTAAGGATAGGATTCGTGGCAGTATGGAGGAACAGAGGGATCTTGGTGTGCAGGTACATAGATCCCTTAAAATGGCCACCCAAGTGGACAGGGTTGTTAAGAAAGCATATGGTGTTTTTGCTTTCATTAACAGGGGGATTGAATTTAAGAGTCGTGAGATCTTGTTGCAGCTCTATAAAACTTTGGTTAGACCGCACATGGAATACTGCGTCCAGTTCTGGTCACCCTATTATAGGAAAGATGTGGATGCTTTGGAGAGGGTTCAGAGGAGGTTTACCAGGATGCTGCCTGGACTGGAGGGTTTTTCTTATGAAGAGAGGTTGACTGAGCTCGGACTTTTTTCACTGGAGAAAAGGAGGAGGAGAGGGGACCTAATTGAGGTATACAAGATAATGAGAGGCATAGATAGAGTTGATAGCCAGAGACCATTTCCCAGGGCAGAAGTGGCTAACACGAGGGGTCATAGTTTTAAGCTGGTTGGAGGAAAGTATAGAGGGGATGTCAGAGGCGGGTTCTTTACACAGAGTTGAGTGAGCATGGAATGTGTTGCCAGCAGCAGTGTGGAAGCAAGGTCATTGGGGACATTTAAGAGACTGCTGGACATGCATATGGTCACAGAAATTTGAGGGTGCATACATGAAGATCAATGGTCGGCACAACATCGTGGGCTGAAGGGCCTGAACTGTGCTGTGCTATGTTCGGTGTATTATTAAAGAATAAAAGGGTTGACTTATAAAATGGTGGGACACCTTCAAGGAGGAGATAATGAGTGTTCAGGATAATTATGTTCCTGGCAGGAAATAGAGTAGGTTTCCAAATTTAGAGTTGTGGGACATTAAAGGGCATGCAGAAGGGACATCACGAACTCAAGACTTCAGAATGTGGTACCATTATGAAGGGAATTAGGAAAGTGAAGAAGGCATGAGAAAACTTGAGAATAACCTAAAAGATACATAGCATTGCAAATTTTTTTTAAAAAATCATCTTGCTTGTTAAGTAGGAACCAAAAAAGTAACCTGTGTATGGAGACAGATGATGTAGGCATAGATCTGAACATTTTATGTTAGTTTTGACAAAAGTTGTGTGAGAAGGAAGATGGTGATAATGTTGCAATTTTAAATAATTGTGAAACATAAAGAAAGAGGAAATATGAAGGCATTTAATGTCAATGTGGATAGCTCACCAGGCCTGGATGAATTATTTGCCAGATAGTTAAATGAAAAAAAGAGAGAGAGAAAAAAAGTTCTAAACATCCGTTTCCATTTTTTTTTAAATGGTGCCAGTGGATTGCAGGTATGTTCCATTATCTTTTCTAAAAATAAAAAAAGAAGAGAAAAAAATGAATTGATTGAGGAACAAGTAGCAAACTTCTGGGGAGTTACTCATGACCAGAAACTGAATTGGATTGGCCATATAAATATTGTGGCTGTAAGAGCAGGTCGAGCCTGGAAACTATGCAGTCAGTAACTCATCTCCTAACTCCCCAGGTCTCTATCCACCATCTAAAAGTCACAAGTCAGGAATGTGATATAATACACCTCACTTGCCAGGATAAATACACCTCAATACTATTCAGAACAAAGCAGCCCATCCAATACCTTAAAAGTTAACTTCCTCCATTACCACAGTAGCAGTATATCCCATCCATTCTGAGGAAGTGCCACTTGATCCAAAATGTCAACTCTAATTTCTCTCCACAGATGCTGCTAGACATGCTGAGCTTCTCCAACAATTTCTAATTTTGTCCCATCTACAAGATGCACTGCAGCAATTTATCAAAGCTCCCTCAACACTACCTTTCAAACACACAATCACAAGTATCTGGAAAGAGGAGAGCAGCAGATACACAAGAACACAACACCTGCAGGTTGCCCTCCAAGCCATACCTCATCTTAACTTGGATTATATTATGGTTTCAAGATTGCAGAGTCAAAATTTTCACTTTCCTAAAAGCACTACACTTGCAAACCACATGAACTGCAGTGCTTCAAAATAAAACACACAAAAAGGTAGCTTCCCACCAACTTCTCAAAAGGTTATTTAGAGATGGCTAACAAATTCAGGTCAACCCAACACAGCCAAAATCCTAAAACAGAATAATAAATAAAATTACAAAGACACAAAACAGGCTGGCTAGCCTAACTTCAGTAGTGGTCATTTCTTTCAATTATGAGAAAATGTCTTGACATGTTTTCTTGTGCTAAAGTATAAGACAGATACCTGGATTGGACAAGTCATATCACATTGGACAGGCTAGGCCTGTACACACTGATATTTAGAAGAATAAAAGGAGGCTTGACTGACAGGTCTTGCCAAAGTGAATATGAAAATGACATTTTCTCTTGTAGAATGATCGAAAGCTTGGTGGTGTTGTGTGAGGTGTATCATATGAATTTGGAGCAGATATTTGCTCCCTGTTCTGCCATTCAATAATATAATGGCTAACCGGTCTCGCAATTCTAATTCCACATTTTCAGTTACTCATGATAACAGTTAATTCACTCATCTAACTAAGTTTCATCGATCACCATCTTAAATACTCACTAACCTTCCTCTCCCCTCTATCTTGTAGAAGCAGAGAATTCCACAGTCATGCAATCCTCTAAGCTTTTCTCTTATCTTTTCCAAAAAAGGGTGACCCCCCCCCCCCAATCTTTTCTGTAAAAGGTCCTCCAATTTTGAATTCACCCATTTGAAGAAACAATTTCCATGTCCACCTCATCCAGACTATTCAGGATATTACATACTTCAATCAATTCTTGTTCTATGAACTCCAGTGAAATCAAGACTAGTTTATCCAAAATTTCCTCAGACTACCTGATCATTCGAGGTACCAATTTAGTAAACCTTTTCTGAACTGTCCACTGACTTTACATACTGAGATAAGTAAGGAGACCAAACCAAGCACAGCACTCGAGATATGGTCCTACCAAAGCCACATATGCTGAAGCTTAACATGCTTGCTTTCATTTTCAATTTCACTTGGAATAAAGGATACCATTTCATTAGTCGTCTTAATTACTTGCTATGACTGCAAACCAACTTTGTGACTTGTGCAAGAGAACATCAACATCCCTCCACATTTTGAATCCTGCAGTCATGATCCTTTTAACTAATATTCTCATTTTCTATGCTTTCTGTCAAGTTCATATTTTCCCCATATTATATTCCATCGCCAGATTTTTGCTTGCTTACTCAACATTTGTCTATCAATCTGCAACCTCCTTATTGTCATTTTTTGCAGCATACTTTCCTGCCTTTGTCTCATTCACAAACATACTATTGCTCTCCTCATCCAGGTTACTGATACAAATAATTAAATGCAGAGATCAGAGAATAGACTTCCTGTGGCATCCCACTTGACATACCCTGTCAATCAAAAAAATCCTGCCTGCTAATTAAATTCCTATCCACACGATTATATTAACCCCTACTCCATGTGTTTCAAATTTGCGTAATAAACATTGATTTTCAAAAGACATTTGACAGGTGCCACATCAAAAGTACAATGTCAGCATATTCCCCTATCCCCAAAACATTGCTTCACAAAGAATTCTAGTAAATAGGTTTAAAATGATTTCACATTCGTGCTGCCTCTTCCTGATTTCCTTGAAATTGAGCTTTTTCTCCCCATGGGATGTCAGCTTTACTGGGGTTTGTTGTTCATTCTTAACAAGGCCTTAGAATTGGGTAGCTCATTAGGCCACATTTCTGTAGGTCTGAAATCACATGTAGGCCAGTGAGAACAACAGATTTCTTTTCCTAACAACCATTAGCTTACCAGATAATTTCTGACAATTGATGACAGTTTCATTGTCAGCCATGTAGGAGTGAATTACTGCTGATGCTGGAATCTCTACCAACAACAAAATATGCTAGAAATCACAGCATGTCAGACAGCATCCACAAAGAAAGTGCAAGTTAACATTGAGTCTATTTGACTCTTCAGTGGTCTGGTTAAGAATCATCTAGACTCAAAACATTAGCTTGCTGTCTTTCAGTGGAGACTGCCTGATCTGTTGCGATTTCCAGCTTTTTTTTTATTTTCAATAATGGTCAGCAATATTATGTCATCTTTGCTGGCCACACAATAGAGCCCCAAACCATTTTTCGAAAAGTGTTTGCAATTTGCATCTCGCTATCTCAACATCAACACAGGGGGATGATGTGATGAATCTTCAAGCAGTCTTTGTTCCTGAACTAATATATTCTATTTGAAGCAACTCTCATATTGAGATCTTTGGGTGTTTAGTATTTCAAATAAAAGTTGCAAAAGTTTAGGGAAGCACATGCAATTAGCCTCCATTTGTCTTTCAAAAGAGACGTTTGAAATTATTTAATTTTTGTCCTATAATTGTTAGGTTGGGAAGAATTAGTTATTGTGCATGATACATACTGTATGGTCCACCACTATCTGAGATCAATAATAATCAACCTGTTATATAGGCCTAGAAATGTTGACATAAATGGATATTTCTGTATTCCAAATGTATTCATTGGATATAAAACTCCACTTGCTGTCATAGCATTAGCAGGGGTCTTTAGATAGATTAGATTTTTGTCATGTGTACTCACGTACAGGAATGCAGGGGTGCAGTGAGAAGTGTACAAAATAGTCACTCTATGATGCCAACTTTGCATACAAAAGACAGGATTAAAACGGAAATAAAGCAAAACAGCGAAAAGAAAAGGAAACATTCAGATCACCCCCTGCCTCTGCCATGGGTCCGTGCTGCCAGAACAAAGCCACCCCTTACTCTGCGAACACTCCAATGCCACTCTTCGGCACCACATTGCCTTCACCGATGCTATTGGCCCAGCATGGATTCACGTCAGCAATCTCAGCAATGCAGCTGATGTAGAAGACTTCAGGTCCCGAACTAGGGTCAAATCCAACACTGGGCCTACTGCTGCTAGCACTCTGGGAAGGAAACACTCCGGGGAAGGGGACTACAACATTACCACTGCAATACCATCTTCCTAGCTATAATCACTGAAATGACCAATTTAAAGCCTTCCCTACAATAGACAACAAGCTAACTAATGAAGTTTGACAAATTACTATCAACACATCAACTAATTTGTTAAACATCTCTTTTAAAGACCCGAGAATGAGGTCAATTCAGGATTTAAGGATATTTCAACCCACAGTTAGATATAGGAGTTGAATTAGGTATTCAGTCCATCAAGTCTGCCATGCTATTCAAATCATAGCTAATATGTTTTCCAACCCATCCTCTCCTTCTCCTCGTAAACCTTGATCCCTTTACTAATCAAGAATCTCTCTCTTAAATACATTTAATGACTTAGGCTCCACAGATTCTCCACCAAAAACTCTTCATCTTATTTTGACAGGGTTGTCCCTTCACTGATGCTGTGCCCTTGGATCCTAATCTGTTCTACTGCTCTCCACGTCCATTCTATTCAGGCTTCTCTATTCTGCAAGTTTCAATGAGATCTCCCCTCGTTAACATTCCATTTGCCTTATCTACCAAATGAACCTACATTTTAAAATAAACACAAAGTCCTGAACTAGGACTCCTAAATTCCCTTATGCTTCAGATTTCTAAAAGCTTTTCCCAACTAAGCGTTTCTGAATTCTTCCGATCAAAATGTATAACCTCACACTTCCCCACATGGTATTCCATTGCCACTTCTTTGCTTACTGTCCTAGTCTGTCCAGTCTTCTGCAGGCTCCCCATTTTCTTAACCCTACCTGTCCCCCCCCACCTATCTTTATGTCATCTGCAAAATTTAGCAACAATGCCCTTGGCTCTTTCTTCCAGATTGTTAAATGTATAACTCAAATAGTTGTGGTCCCAACAAAAATATGTAGTCAGAGATATAAGCACAGAAACAGATCCTTCAGTCCAAGTTGTCCATGCATATATCCTAAATTAATCTAATCCTATTAGCCAGCACTTGGCCATATCCCTCCAAACCCTTCCTACTCATGCACCCATCCAGATGCCTTTTAAATGATGTAACTGTACCAGACTCCACCATTTCCTCTGGTAGCTCATTGCATACACTCACCACCCTCTGCCTGAAAAAGTTGTTCCTTAGATCCCTTTTTATAATTTTTCCCTTCACCTTAAACATATAGAACGTAGACCATCACAGCGCAGTACAGGCCCTTTGGCTCTTGATGTTGGACCAAATCTGTGAAATTCATCTGATGCCTATCTAACCTACACCGTTCTATTATTATCCATATCTACGTGTAAAGCCCATTTAAAATTTCCTTAACATCAGAGAGTCTACTTCTGTTGCAGGCAGGCTGTTCCACACTCTACTACTCTGAGTAAAGAAACTACTCCTGATACACTGTATGTCCTAAATCGATCACCCCTCAATTTAAAGCTATATTCCCACATCTTAGCTTTCACCATCCGATGAAAAAGGCTTTCACTGTCCACCATATCTAATCCTCTGATTATCCTATACTTCTCAACTGAAGTCACCTCTCAACCTTCTCTCCAAGAAAAACAGCCTGTTCCCTCAGCCTTTCCTCATAAAACCTTTATTCCATACCAGGTAACATCCTAGTAAATCTCCTCTGAACCCTTTCCAAAGCTTCCACATCCTTCCAAAATGCTGTGACCAGAACTGTACGCAATACTCCAGGTGCAGCCTTACTAGCATCTTGTACAGCTGAAGCACGAACTTGTGGCTCAGAAACTTAATTCCTCTACCAATAAGCACCAACACACTATATGCCTTCTTAACCTTATCAACCTGGGTGGCAACTTTAAGGGATTTATGCACCGGGACTCAGATCTCTGTTCATCTATACTGCCAAGAATCTTATCCAAATGCCTTTTAAATGTTGTAGATGTACCAGCCTCCACCATTTCCTCTGGTAGCTCATTCCATACACTCACCACCCTCTGCATGAAAAAGTTGGTCTTTAGATTCCTTTTTATAATTTTTCCCCCTCAGCTTAAGCATATAGAATGTAGACCATTGCAGCTCAGTACAGACAATCAAGGTATTTTTCAATGTATAATTTCAGTTACATCACACTAAATTTTTGCTATATATTCTGTATTTTAGGATCGAGTCCACCACTATCACCTGATGAAGGAGCGACGCTCCGAAAGCTAGTGTGCTTCTATTTAAACCTGTTGGACTATAACCTGGTGCTGTGTGATTTTTAACTTTATACACCCCAGTCCAACACTGGCATCTTACCATTAGCCCAGTACTCTACATTCTTGTTACTTCTTCCGAAGTGAACTACCTCATACTTTTCTGCATTAAATTCCAATTGCCACCTCTCAGCACAGCTCTGTATCTACGTCCCTCTGTAACCCACAACATCCTTCAGTACTATCCACAACTCTGCCTATCTTAGTGTCATCCACAAATTTACTAACCCATCCCTCTACACCCACATCTAGATCATTTACGAAAATAAACAGCTGTGGCACCAAAACAGATCCTTGCGGCAAACCACTGGTAACTGAGCCCCAGGATGAACACTTCCCATCAACCACCATCTTCTGTCTTCTCTTAGATAGCCAATTTCTGATCTGCTAAATCACCTTCAATCCCGAAATCCTGTATTTTGTGCAATGGCCTGGCGTGTGGAACCTTAACAATCGCCATACTGAAATCCATGTACACCCCGTCAACTGCTTTACCTTCATCCACCTGTTTTTTCATCTTCTAAAAGAACTCAATAAAGTTAGTTAGGCACGACCTACGCTTCACAAAACCTTTTTTGACTATTCCTAATCAAATTATTCCTTTCCAGTTGATTATGAATTCTCTCTCTTATAATATTTTCCAACACCTTACCGACAACTGAAGTAAGGCTCACTGGCCTATAGTTACCAGGGTTGCCCTCTCAAGGGAACAACATTTGTTCTCCTCCTGTCGACAAGGATGACAAAGATCAAAGCCAAAGACTGTACAATCTCCTCCCTGGCTTCCCAGAGAATCAGAGGATATATCCCATCTGGCCAGGGGTCTTATCTATTTTCAGATCTTCCAAAATTGCTAAAACCTCCTGTCAACCTCAATCCCATCTAATCTAGTAGTCTGTATCTCTGTATTCTCAGTAACATTGTCAGTATTCACTTTGGAAAAGGGCAAAGTATTCATTAAACGCTTCCCCTATGTCCTCAGATTCCACTCTCAACTTTCCACTATTGTCTTTGATTGGCCCTAATATTACTCTAGGAGAAAGTGAAGTCTGCAGATGCTGGAGATCAGAAATGGAAATGTGTTGCTGGAAAAGCGCAGCAGGTCAGGCAGCATCTAGGGAACAGGAGAATCGACGTTTCGGGCATTAGCCCTTCTTGAAGAAGGGCTAATGCCCGAAACGTCGATTCTCCTGTTCCCTAGATGCTGCCTGACCTGCTGCGCTTTTCCAGCAACACATTTCCATCCCTAATATTACTCTAGTCATTCTTTTATTCCTGATATACCTATAGAAGGCCTTAGGGTTTTCCTTGGTCCTATCTGCCAACTACTTCTCATGTCCCCTCTTGGCTCTTTTTAGCCCTCTCTTTAGATCTTTTCTAGATAACTTATAACGCTCAAGCCCTCTAACTGAGCCTTCATCCTCAAATAAGCCAACTTCTTTAGTAAACCATGGCTCCCTCTCTCAAGAACTACCTCCCTGCCTGAGAGGTATACACTAATCAAGGACCCTCAATAGCTGTTCCTTGAATAAGCTCCACTTTTCATGTGTGTTCCTGCAGTTTCCTTCCCCATCCTATACATCCTAAATCTTGTTTAATCACATCATAATTGCCTTTCCCCCTGTTATACCTCTTTCCCTGTGGTATACATCTATGCCTGCCCATTGCTATTGTAAACCTATGCCCTCTAGTTCTGGATTCCTCCAAACCTAAGGAAAAGACCTTGTCTATTGACTCTATCCATGACTTTCATGATTTTATAAACTTCTATGAGGACAACCCTCAGCCTCCGACATTCCAGGGAAAACAGTCCCAACCTATTCAGCCTCTCCCTATCAGTCAAAGCCTCCAACCCTAGCAACATCCTTGCAAGTCTTTTCTAAAGCCTTTCAAGTTTCACAACATCCTTCCTATAGCAGGGAGACCAAAATTGCATGCAATATTTCAAAAAAGTGGCCTAATCAATGTCCTGCGCAGTCACTACATGGCCTCCAACTCCTACACTCAATGCTCTGACCAATGAAGTATACCAAATGTCTTCTTCACTATCCTAGGTCAACTCCACTTTCAAGGAGTTGTGAATCTGCACTCCAAGGTCTCTTTGCTCAGCAATACTCCCCAGGACCTTGCCATTAAGTGTATACATTCTGAGTCATAGAGATGTACAGCATGGAAACAGACCCTTCAGTCCATACCCACCCATGCCGATCAGATATCCCAACCCAATCTAGTCACAGCTGCCAGCACCAGGCCCGTAACCCTCCAAGCCCTTCCTATTCATACACCAATCCAAATGCCTCTTAAAATGTTGTAATTGTACCAGCCTGCCCCACTTCCTCTGGCAGTTCATTCCATACACATCACCCTCTGTTTGAAAAAGTTGCCCCTTAGGTCTCTTTTATATCATTCCCCTCTCACACTTAAACCTACACCCTCTAGTTCTGGACTCCCCCACCCCAGGGAAAAGACTTTGCCTGTTTACCCTATCCATGGCCCTCATAATTTTGTAAACCTCTATAAGGTCACCCCTCAGCATCCGACACTCCAGGAAAAACAGCCCCAGCCTGTTCAGCCTCTCCCCATAGCTCAAATCCTCCAACCCTGGCAACATCCTTGTAAATCTTTTCTGAACCCTTTCAAATTTCACAACACCTTTCCGATAGGAAGGAGACCAGAATTGCACGCAATATTCCAACAGTAGCCTAACCAATGTCCTGTACAGTTGTAACATGACTCCCCAACTCCTATATTCAATACTCTGACCAATAAAGGAAAGCATACCAAACGCCTTCTTCACTATCCTATCTACCTGCGACTCCACTTTCAAGGAACTATGAACCTGCACTCCAAGCTCTCTTAGTTCAGCAACACTCCCTAGGACCTTACCATTAAGTGTATAAGTCCTGCTAAGATTTGCTTTCCAAAAATGCAGCACCTCGCATTTATCTGAATTAAACTCCATCTGCCACTTCTCAGCCCATTGGCCCATCTGGTCAAGATCCTGTTGTAATCCGAGGTAACTCTTTTTGCTGTCCACTACACCTCCAATTTTGGTGTCATCTGCAAACTTACTAACTGTACCTCTTATGCTCACATCCAAATCATTAATGTAAATGACAAAAAGTAGAGGAGCCAGCACTGATCCTTGTGGCACTCCACTGGTCTCAGGCCTCCAGTCTGAAAAACAACCCTCCACCACCACCCAACGTCTTCTACCTTTGA
The DNA here is from genome assembly GCF_037043375.1 of Chiloscyllium plagiosum. NCBI lineage: Eukaryota > Metazoa > Chordata > Chondrichthyes > Orectolobiformes > Hemiscylliidae > Chiloscyllium > Chiloscyllium plagiosum. Next base: position 77,170,744 of record NW_028270142.1, read on the forward strand.
GCCAGTTCTGTATCCAAATGGCTAGTTCTCCCTGTATTCCATGAGATCTAACATTGTGAATCAGTCTCCCATGGGGAACCTTGTCGAACGCCTTACTGAAATCGGTATAGATCACATCTACTGCTCTGCCCTCATCAATCCTCTTTGTTACTTCCTCAAAAAACTCAAATCAAGTTTGTGAGACATGATTTCCCACACACAAAGCCATGTTGACTATCCCTATTCAGTCCTTCCCTTTCCAAATACATGTACATCCTGTCCCTCAGGATTCCCTCCAACAACATGCCCACCACTGACATCAGGCTCACTGATCTATAGTTCCCGGGCTTGTCTTTACCACCCTTCCTAAACAGTGGCACCACGTTAGCCAACCTTCAGTCTTCCGGCACCTCACCTGTGACTATCAATGATACAAATATCTCAGCAAGAGGCCCAGCAATCACTTCTCTAGCTTCCCACTGAGTTTTGGGGTACACCTGATCAGGTCCTGGGGGTTTATCCGCCTGTACCAATTTCAAGACATCCAGCACTTCCTCTTCTGTAAGATGGACATTTTGCAAGATGTTACCATCTATTTCCCTACAGTCTATATCTTCCATATCCTTTACCACAGTAAATACTGATGCCAAGTACTCATTTAGTATCTTCCCCATTTTCTGTGGCTCCACACAAAGGCCGCCTTGCTGATCTTTGAGGGGCTCTATTCTCTCCCTAGTTATCCTATTGTCCTTAAAATGTATTTGTAAAAACCCTTTGGATTCTCCTTAATTCTATTTGCCAAAGCTATCCCATGTCCCCTTTTTGCCCTCCTGATTTCCCTCTTTAGGTATACTCCTATTTCCTTTATACTCTAAAGGATTCACTCGATCTATCCTGTCTATATCTTACATATGCTTCCTTCTTTTCTTAACCAAGCCCTCAATTTCTTTAGTCATCCAGCATTCCCTATACCTACCAGGAATATACTTTCTCTGGATTCTCATTATCTCATTTCTGAAGGCTTCCCATTTTCCAGTCGTCCCTTTACCTGTGAACATCTGCCTCCAATCAGCTTTTGAAATTTCTTGCCTAATACCGACAAAATTGGCCTTTCTCCAATCTAGAAATTCAACTTTTTGATCTGGTCTATCCTTTTCCATCACTATTTTAAATCTAATAGAATTATGGTCACTGCCCCAAAGTGCTCCCCCACTGACACCCCAGTCACTTGCCCTGATTTACAGTTCCCAAATGCAGCACCTCATTTTTTTAAAAATCTAAATTAAACTCCACCTGCCACTCCTCAGCCCATTGGCCCACGGTCTTGCTATACTCTCTTCCATTGTAACCTCCTTCGCTGTCCACTACACCTCCAACTTTGGTAGCATCTGCAAACTTACTAACTATACCTCCTATGTTCACATCAAAGTCATTTATATAAAGTGATGAAAAGCAACCTTCCACCACCAGCAGTTGTCTTCTACCTTCGAGCTAATTCTGTATCCAAATTGCTAGTTCTCCCTGTATTCCATGAGATCTAACCTTGCTCACCAGTCTCCCATGGGGAACCTTGCAGAGTGCTTTACTGAGGTCCATATAGATCACGCCCACTGTTCTGCCCTCACCAATCCTCTTCGTTACTTCTTCAAAAAACTCACTCAATCAAGTTAGTGAGACAATTTCCCTTGCACAAAGCCATATTGACTATCCCTAATCAATCCTTGCCTACGCAAATACATGTAAAAATACATGTAAATTCTGTCCCTCTGGATTCCCACAACAATTGCCCACCACTAACACCAGGCTTACTGATCTATAGTTCCCTGGCTCCTGCAGAACTCCGCTGGTCGCCACGAGTCATCCTGACAAAGACATCTTTATTCCCCACTCTCTGTATTCTGCCAATCAGCCAATCCTCTATCCATGCTAGTACCTTGTCCCTAACACACATCTTATTCAGCTTCCTCCTTTTCAGCACCTTGACAAAGAGCTTCTGGAAATCCAAATAGATCATATCCACTGGCTTTCCTCTGTCTAAATTGCTTATTACCTACACAAAGAATTCTAAGATTTGTCCCTAGACGATTTCCCCTAGACGAAGCCATGCTGACTCAGTCCTGTTTTACCGTTCACTTACAAGTACTCCACAATCTCATCCTTTTTCTAAAAAAAAAGACTAAAATCTTACTCTTAAAGGCTTCCCAATCCTTTGCCTCCACACTAATCTTCACCTCGTTTTATACTTTTATCCTCTCCCTGAATTCCCTTCAGTAACGGTTGACTCATCCTCCCCAAACAAGTTTCTTACTCCTTGGGATGAATTTCTGCTGTGCCTCAAATTATCATCAGAAACTATTGCCATTCCGTTGTTTTCCCTACTAAGCTCCCCATCGAGTCTGTGTTGTTACCTTTACTCAATGCAACACCATCACATCTGATTCAAGTTTCTCCCACTCAAACTAAAGGGTGAATTTTATCATATTATGGTCACTACCCTTGTGGGGTTCCTTGAACTCCCTCAGTCAGTCAGTCTCCCTAATTACACATCAAATTCAAAATTGCCTGTTCCCTGTTGGGCTCGACCACAAGCTGCTCCAAAAATAAATCTCGTACACATTCCATTCATTATTTTTCTTCTGATCTTCTACCAACCTAACTTTCCCAGTCCAGCTGCATATTGAAGTCCCCCATGAATATTGTAGTAGTGCCTTTCCTAACGTGCTTTTTCTATCTCCTGATTTATTTTCTATCTTACATCCAGACAACTGCTTGAGGGCCTGTACATAACTCCTGACAGGGTCTTTGATCTTCTGCAGTTCCTCAACTCTACCCACACAGATGCTAGACCTCAGACTTTCTATCACTTAGAGTCAGAGATGTACAGCAGCAGAAACAGACCCTTCAGTCCAACTCATCCATGCCAACCAGATATCCCAACCCAATCTAGTCCCATTTGCCAACATTTGGTCCATAACCCTCCAAAACCTTCCTATTCATATATCCATCCAGATGCCTTTTAAAATGTTGTAATTGTACCAGCCTGCACCACTTCCTCTGGCAGCTCATTTCATACATGCACCACCCTCTGCGTGAAAAGATTGTCCCTTAGGTCCCTTTTATATCTTTTCCCTCTCACCCTAAACCTGTGCCCTCTAGTTCTGGACTCCCCCACCCCAGGGAAACAATTTGCCAATTTATCCTGTCCATGCCCCTCATGATTTTATAAACCAGATGTCACCCCTCAGCCTTCGACAGTCGAGGGAAAACAGCTCCAGCCTATTCCGCATGTTCCTGTAGTTCAAATCCTCCATCTCTGGCAACATCCTTGTAAATCTTTTCTGAATCCTTTCAGTTTCACAACATCATTCCAATAGGAAGGAGACCTCAAGTGCACACAATATTCCAAAGTGGCCTAACCAATGTCCTGTACAGCTGTAACATGACCTCCCAACTCCTGTACTCAGTACTCTGACCAATAAAAGCATACCAAACACCTCCTTCACTATCCTATCTACCTGCAACACCACTTTCAAGGAGCTGTGAACCTGCACTCCAAGGTCTCTTTGTTCAGCTACACTCCCGAAGACCTTACCATTAAGTCGAGAAGTCCTGCTAAGTTTTGCTTTCCCAAAATGCAGCAGCTCACATTTATCTAAATTAAACTCCATCTGCCACTCCTCAGCCCATTGGCCCATCCCATTGTAATCTAAGGTAACCTTCTTTGCTGGTCACTACATCTCCAATTTTCATGTCATCTGCAAACTTACTAACTATACCTCTTATTCTCATAGCCAAATCATTTATGTAAGTGATAAAGTAGTGGATCCAGTACTAATCCTTGTGGCACTCCACTGGTCACAGGCCTCCAGTCTGAAAAACAACCCTCCACCATCACCCTCTATCTTCTACCTTTGAGCCAGTTCTATATCCAAATGGCTAGTTCTCCCTGTATTCCATGAGATCTAACCTTGCTAATCAGTCTCCCATGTCGAACTCCTTACTGAAGTCCATATAGATCCTCGGATGCTGCCTGAACTGCTGTGCCCTTCCAGCACCACTAATCCAGAATCTGGTTTCCAGCATCTGCAGTCATTGTTTTTACCCTCCATATAGATCACATCTACTGCTCTGCCCTCATCAATCCTCTTTGTTACTTCTTTAAAAAAACTCAATCAAGTTTGAGAGACAGGATTTCCCAGACATAAAGCCATGTTGACAATCCCTAATCAGTCCTTGCCTTTCTAAATACATGTATATCCTGTCCCTCAGGATTCCCTCCAACAACTTGCCCACCACCGAGGTCAGGCTCACATTTCTTGCTGTCAAATTAAATTGACTTTCTTATTAACAAGGCAGCACCCCTCCACTCCACCCCCTCCCCATACCTTTTAATAGGCCACTTATTCGTGGATGTTTATTTCCCAGCCTGATCTTCTTGGCAGCCATATCTGTGATACTCAACTTCATACCTACCAACTCAATCTGAGCTGCAAGCTCAATTCCCTTGTTTCTGTATTGACTATCCCCTTTCTCATAGTTGTCCTCTTATCTGCTATGCCCAAAGTTAGACTCATGACTCTCCTTTTACTCTGTCCAGTTTTTGTTGTAGAAACTTTAATAACCTCTGCTGAACCCTCCCCCACTATGCACTTTTGGCACCCACCCCCCACCCCCACCTCCCCAAGCCTGCACCAACAAGTTTTGCCCTTCCATATTAAAACTGGCTTCACTTACAGGATCTGTATCCCTCTATTTCCTTTCTATTCGTGTATTCATCCAGGTACATTTTGAATGCTGCTTTTGTGTCTGCTTCCTCCACCTCCTGGCAGTGCATTCCAGGAACTCACCACACATTTTGCAAAAAACCTGCTTCCCGTGCACGTCTTTTAACAGCCCCAGCCCCTCCCCCTCCCACCCTCCACCCTGTACCTTGAACCCATGTCCCCTAGTAATTGACCCCTCCACTCTAGGAATTTGCCTCATACTTTCCATTCTATCCATGCCATTCACAACCTTGTAAGCTTCTTTCAGGTCACTGCTCAACCTCATGCATTGCAGTGAAAACAAACCCAGTCCATTCAACCTTTTTTCATAGCCAAAATCCTCCATACCAGGCAACATCCTGGTAAACCTTTTCTGTACTTTTTCCAAAGCATCCACATCTTTCTGGTAGTGTGGTGACCAGAGGTGTGGCCAACTAAAGTTCTGCAATGCTGTAGCATAACCTGTCTATTCTTATTCTCAAAGCTGCTTCCAATGAAGGCAAGCATGCCATAGATCTTTTTTACTACGTTATCTACTGCCGCTGCCACCTTCATTGATCTGTGGATCTACACACCCAGATCCTTCTCCATATCAATATTCCTAAGGGTTCTATCATTCACTGTATAATTTCCACCAAAATATATCATCTTACATTTGTCCGGATTAAACTCCATCTGCCATTTTTCTAACTATGCCTCTAACTGATTTTTTAGTGTGCTCTATCTTAACAGTCCTCACTATCCACAAATCTTTGTACCATCTGCAAACTTACTAATTAAACCAACCACGTTTTTCTCCAGATCATTTAATGTAGACCACAAACAGTAAAGGTCCCATCTCTGATCCCTGCGAATGCCACTAGTCACAACCCGAGAAAAAGCATCTATCCATCGCTATCCTCTAATCTCCTATGACTAAGTCAGTTCTGTATCCATCTTACCCCTGAAACCACGTGACTTCACCTTTTGTACCAGTCTGCCATGATAGACCTCATCAAAAGCCTTACTGAAGTGCATGGAGACAAAAATCAACCTCTTTTCCCTCAATCATCTTTGTCGCCTCCTCAAAAAAACTCAATCAAGTTTGTGAGGCACAACCTCCCCTGCAGTCTATTGGTAATAAGTGCATTTTCTTTGAAACGCGTTATAGATTTTGTCCCTGAATCTTTTCCAATAATTTCCCTCCCACAAACAGGAGGCTCATAGGCCCATAATTTCCAGGATTATCCCTGTTACCCTTCTTAAACAAATGGGACTACATTGGCTATTCTCCTGTCCTCTGGGACATCATCTATGGCCAAAGAGGATACAAAGATGTCTGTCAATGCTCCAGCAATTGGTTCTCTTGCCTCCTTCAGTATTCTAAAATAGAATCTATCAGGACCCAGGGTCTTACCTATCTTAAGACTTTTTAAGGCACACAACATCTCTTCCTTTTTAATAGCAACTTGGCTTAGAATTTCCATATTCCCTTTTTCGAGACCATCCTAAATCAATTCCTTCCCTTTGGTGAAGACTGATACAAAGTATTCATTTAGGACCTCATCTACCTCTTCTGGGTCCACACACAGATTCCCTTCTTTATTCTTCAGTGGGCCAGGCCTTTCCCAGGCTCTCCTTTTGCTTTTTAATATATGTATAAAAAGCCTTGGGATTCTCCTTTATCCTGTTTGCCCATGACTTTTCATGACCCCTTTGAGCCCTGTGGTTCCTTGTTTAAGTTCTTTCCTTATACACATCAAAAGGGCTTCATCAGTTCTCATCCTTCTAAACCTTACATACGCTTCCTTTATCCTTTCGAGAATGGTCATAACATCCCAGGTCATCCAAGGTTCATGTAACTTGTCATTTAGAAAGCAATTTAACCAAGTTTCTCTTTCTCTTCCATCTCCTGATTTATAGCTATTATTGTATCCTCCAAAGTGATGACAGAAGCATAATATTTGTTAATTCTCACTACCAAAATGATTAACATTAACGTGGAAACTCATGTTTCCATCTTTACATTTCAAGCCAGCTCCCTCTCATCCTCCAGACCTCTCAAAGATCAGCAAGGCAGCCTGTATGTGGAGCCACAGGAGATATTTAACGAGTATTTTGCAGTATTTACAATGGAGAAGGACATGGAAGATACAGAATGTAGTGAAATAAATGGTGACATCTTGAAAAATGTCCAAATTACAGAGGAGGAAGTGTTGGATGTCTTGAAACGCATAAAGGTGGATAAACCTCCAGGACCTGATCAAGTGTATCCTAGAACTTGGTGGGAAGCTAGGGAAACGATTGCTGGGCCCTTTGCTGAGATACTTGAATCATCAATAGTCACAGGTGAGATGGCACCACGTTAGTCAACCTTCTGACATTATTTAAGAGAGGTGGTAAGGACAAGCCAGAGAACTATAGACCAGTGAGCCAGACATCAGTGGTGGGCAAGTTGTTAGAGGAAATCCTGAGGGACAGAATTTACATGTATTTGTAAAGGCAAGGACTGATTAGCAACAGTCAACATAGCTTTGTGCGTGGGAAATCATATCTCACAAACTTGATTGAGTTTTTTTGAAAAAGTAACAGAGGATTGATGAGGTCCGATGGTGGACGTGATCTATATGGACTTCAGTGAGACATTCGACAAGGTTCCCCAAGGGAAACCGATGAGCAAGGTTAGATCTCATGGAATAGAGGGAGAACTAGCCATTTGGATACAGAACAGGCTCAAAGGTGGTGGTGGAGGGTTGTTTATCAGACTGGAAGCCTGTGACCAGTGGAGTGCCACAAGGATCGGTGCTGGATCCACAACTGTTGATGATTTGGATATGAACATAGGAGGTATAGTTAGTAAGTTTGCAGATGACATCAATATTCGAGGTGTAGTGGACAAAGAAGGTTATCTCAGATTACAATGGAATCTTGATCAGATGGGCCAATGAGATGAGGAGTGGCAGATGGAGTTTAATTTAAATAAATGAGAGGTGCTACATTTTGGGAAAGCAAACCAGAGCAGGACTTCCAGGCTTAATGGTAAGGTCTTCGGGAGTGTAGCTGAACAAAGAGACCTTCATAGCTCCGTGAAAGTGAAGGCTGCATTTGGTATACTTTCCTTTATTGGTCAGAGTATTGAGTACAGGAGTTGGGAGGTCATGTGGTTAGGCCACTTTTGGAATATTGCACGCAGTTCTGGTCTCCTTCCTATCAGAAAGATGTTGTGAAACTTGAAAGGGTTCAGAAAAGATTTACGAGGATGTTGCCAGGGTTGGAGGATTTGAGCTATAGGGAGAGGCTGAACAGGCTGGGCTGAGGGGTGACCTTATAGAGGTTTATAAAATCATGAGGGGCATGGGCAGAATAAATGGACAAATCTTTTCCCTGGGGTGGAGGAGTCCAGAACTGGAGGGCATAGGTTTAGGGTGAGAGGGGAAAAGATATCAAAGAGACCTAAGGGGCAACTTTTTCACGCAGAGGGTGGTACATGTATGGAATGATGTGCCAGAGGAAGTGGTGGAGGCAGGTACAATTACAAGATTTAAAAAGGCATCTGGAGAAGTATACAAATAGAAGGGGTTTGGAGAGCTGTGGATCAAGCGCTGGCAAATGGGACTCGATTAGGTTGGGATATCTGGTCGGCATGGATGAGTTGGACCAAAGGGTCTGTTTCCATGCTGTATATCTCTTTGACTATGGCCATGACTCTTCGGCCTTTCCTCCTGATTAAATATTTAGTTAATGTAGTCAGCAATTGTTTACATTCTAACCAATCATCTGACCTGCCAACCAACACTGCACAATGATGATTTTTCCCAAAGCCTGATGCTTTCCTCAACTCTAAACGATAAATGATGAACCCTCCTCTTTCAATATTTCTTTATTATAGGAATTTCCTTATCTGCACATTCTTTTTGTATACTCTATCCTTCATTGCAGTTATTGTTAGGGACTCTGAAGGCAACTCCTATTAGTGATATCTTTACTATTCCTCATCTCTACCTAAACTCATTTAACTCTAATCTTCTGTACCAAAACATCTATAAAGTTCTACCTCTCCAAGTTTACCAATCTTGGTATCCTTATTGAATAGCATACTTCCTTCAATATTCAGCACCCAATCCTGGTCATCCATCAGCCGCATCTTTGTATTGATTGTTTGATCATATCCATCTTTTTCAATGTGCATTATTAATTTGTTTACTTTGTAATGAATTCCATACACATTCAGATACAGACAATTTCTATCATCCTGAGTTGCACTTCCGATTTACTCTACCTTGATTCTATCCCTTAATTTGTACAACTGTCCAAGCCTAACCCTCCAGTAGCTAGTTAAAAGCCCCTCTACTTCACCAGTTATGTGGCTCACTACAACACCAGTTCCATTGTGTTCCAGGTATAGCCAGCCCAATGGTTCAAATTCCTGGAATCCATTTCTTCCTCATCAGTCTTTGAATCACACATTTATTTCTCTAATTTTATTCACCCTCTGCCAATTTGTGTGAGGTACCAGTCCAGAGATTACTACCTTTCAGGGCATGCTTAAGTTAATGCCTAGCTTCTCAGACTCTCTCAGTCAAGGCTCTTTCTTCTTTTTACCTATACCAACATGGCTCATAACAATTGAAACAATCCCTTCCCACAACAGGATCTTGAACTTTAACAAATGCAGAGGCCAAACTCCTCCGTTAATTAAAAACAAACATCCGGAAAGTGTCACCTCAGCTTGTAAACTGTTAAAAGTGAGGGTGTGAAAGAATTCCTAATTTCCATTATTTCAAGAAAAATAGCAATTTATTTTCTTTACAGAACATTAAAGCAAAAACTATTTTAAACACCCAGGCTCAGTAATTTAAGAAAAACAATCTGACTCCAACTCTAAAAATACTGCTCCAATAACAAAATTATTAAACATTACATTAACTTAATCTCAAGTCCGCACAGTCTGTCTTCTCCGCTGTCTTTAATCTTCCATCTGCTGATCCCCCCAGGTGGCCATTTCACTTTCAACTGCTTTTACAGGGAAGGTACCTTTTGATAGAGAGAGTGCCTTATTTCTTTGAGAGCAAGATGTTAGCTGGGCAATAGCTCAATGGCAGTTGCTCTGCTATTCAACGGGAGTTGCTCTTATCAATTTTCAGAATGCTCTGGTATTATACCAACCAACATCATATTCTGTCATTGGTCGGATGTTGTCAATATAATAAATTCAAATTCAACTGGGTTTTAGTATCCTGGGCATAATTTAAATTAATTGGTTAAATTTGAATTGTTGTCCAAATGCAACCAAAACTCAGTTACCCACGTAACAGCCATATGTTACATATTTTGGAATAACTTCTATTATTAGCTGATTTGTTCTGCTGCCATGGCTGTACTTTACATTTAGGAGGAGAAAGTGAGGTCTGCAGATGCTGGAGATCAGAACTGAAAATGTGTTGCTGGTAAAGCACAGCAGGTCAGGCAGCATCCAAGGAACAGGAGAATCGACGTTTCGGGCATAAGCCCTTCCCGATGAAGGGCTTATGCCCGAAACGTCGATTCTCCTGTTCCTTGGATGCTGCCTGACCTGCTGTGCTTTACCAGCAACACATTTTCAGCTCTGTACTTTACATTTAAAAATTCAGAAAACACTATCTTGAAGTGACCATACACTCTTTAGAATTTGTAACGCAACGGGCAGACATCACATCTACGTGGACTCATTCTTTGTGGCAGAGAAGTGTTTCAATCCCCACTGCTTGAAGAAGTCACCCATTAGTTTGATTTCCAGCATCTCTGCCTTTTGTTTTAGGATTTTATTCTGAAGCTGTGCACTCTGTGAAAGCTCAAGCAAATCTGAACAAGCTCATGGCACTCAATATTACATGACTCTCCTCTTAGAAAAATAGAAACTAAAAGGAGTATTTTTCTCCTGTAGGGTCATGAATCTTTATAAATTTCTTCCTCAAAATGACAGTGGAAGAAGAGTCTTAAAAATATTTTTAAGTGGGAGAGAGATAGCTTTGTGATAAGCAAGGGGATGTAAGGTTATCAGGGTGGGTGCGAATGTGAAATAATTAGAACAGTCATGATCTTATTGAAAACTGGAACAAGTTTGAGGCCCTGCTGTGTTCCTATCATTTTACATTTGTAAGGGAATGATAGAATTCTAAGTTGTTTTAAAAAGATTAAGAAAAAAAAAATCAAAAAGACAAATATTATGTTTCTTTTTAAAATTACTTACCTTGTCTAAGACCAAACTACTCAAGTGCCTTCAAATACCTACAGCAGAAGAAAAAAGTAGATCATAGTGATAATATTCATTTTGAAATAAATTGAATTTATATTGTATGTTTACAGTAACATTTCCTTTTCTGGAGGAAAACTATTTAAAAACAAAATGTATCCCACTAAAAATAAAGCCCTGCACTATTAATTCCTACATTTTACTACATATTGCTATAATACTGGCACTCGGCATCACACACCCCCCAATTCCGGTTACCATCTAGGACAGGAAGTAGCGACCGAGGTAATGGACCAGTTTACAAGCTCATGGCAACTGTCAAATAGAACAGCCCCTGTAGAAAACTGACAAGGGAGGGGAGGGGAATGTGTGTCTAGTGGTGGCATCACTCAGGGGGTTGCAGAAATGGCAGCTTCCAATGTTTTGGATGTGGATGCTACTGGGTGGTTTTTGTTGCTTTCCAGCATCTTTGTTTTAGGTTTTTATTATGAAGCTGTGCACTCTATAAAACCCTCAAGCAAATCTGAACAAGCTCATGACAGTGTCACATGACTCCCCTCTTACAAAACACAACATACACTAACTATAATATGTAACTACAAGATCAGGTTGGGAATCCTGCAGCAAGCAATTCACCTCCTGACTTCCAAAGCCTGTCTACCATCTATAACACATGTCAGGAGTGTGACTGAATACTTCCCACCTACCTGGATAAAGCACCTTGTTTAATTGGCATCGTGTACACATTCAGTCCCTGCACCACCAACAGTCAGCACACACTGGTGGTACTATCGACAAGATGCATTTCAGAAATTCATCAAGGCTCCTTAGACAACATGATTCAAACTCACTGCCCTACAACCCAAAAGAATAATGGCAGCAGATAAATGAACACCATTATGTGTAAAGTTTCCCTCCAAGTCACTCAGTTTTGACTTCGAAATGAACCACCATTCCTTCAGTGTCACTTGGTCAAGATCCTGGAATTCTCTCCCAAACTGCATTCCACCTACAGGAAGTGGACTGCAGTAGTTCAAGGTGGCAACTCACCATCACTAAGGACAACTAAGGAGGAGTATGAATTGCTGACCCAGCCAGTGACATTCAAGAATTAATGTTTTTAAAACTTCTACTTTTATAGCCTAGATTTAAAAGTAGAAAATTGAACATTTTATGCCTCACTTATACGGTCTAATTTACGATGAATAACCAAATTTAACAGTCAAGTTAGTAAGAACACGCAGAGCTAATCTTAAGGGAGGAAAATAGCTTTTCTTGAACTAGCAAATTATACAAAGGTGAAAATACTTAAGCTTTTGAAATCACAAAAGTATTAGTCACAATTAAAAAAGGGGTACATTTTAAGAATTCTAACTCTGAACACCAAGTTAAATAATCAAAATTGCAGAAAGTTGTGACCGCAGCCCAGTCCATCATGCAAACCAGCCTTCCTTCCAGTAACTCAATCTATTCTTCCCACTGCCTCAGGAAGCACCAGTGTAATCAAAGACTTGCCCCTTCCAGTTATACTCTATTCCAACCTCTTGTGTTGGCCAGAAGATACAAAAGTTTGAAAACACATCCTAAAAAAATTCAGGAAAAGCCTCTTCCACGCTTTAATAGGAGAGGTCCACTCACATATGTGGTAGAATTGATCTTTCTCTCCACTAGTAATACTAAAAAACAAAAAACAAAGTGACCAATGACAGCCTCTGTAAGTACATATTATTCATTTACTCTACCAGAAATCTAGATGTTAGTTTTGTTTTAAAATGCAAAGGCTTACCAAATACAACACTGCAATTAGCTGACACCATAGGATCCAATACATTGAAGAATGTGCTTTCCATTTTTATACTGTATATGGTTAACTTTAGCTAAATGCCTAATGCCATCTGGAATAATTGTTTGCACAATTTATTTCAAGCTTTACAATCCAAGAAACAACAGAACCAATTTGCTTAATCTAATCTCAAACTAATCTCAATCGCTAAAGCGTTTACACAGTTCTAAAGCAGAAATGGGACAAAGACTTTGTATACTTAAACAAATTTTTATATTTTAATATGAATATTAACATTTTAAACTGGCTAGCAAAATAACTGCATTATAATAAAATTGTAAACTATTCTATCACATGAAACTTTATCAAATCACCAGCCAGTTTCAAAACAGTTTCTACCCCGTTGTTAGAATACTGAATGGACTCTCAAACTCTTAACATTCACCTGTACCTGTGTTTTTGTTTTTGCTGCTGTTTACCTAATATTTACTTATCTATGCTACTTAACTCAGTGATCAACTTGTATTGCTCGCAAGACAAAGCTTTTCACTGTGCGTCAGTACATGTGACAATCAATTCAATTCAATTTAATCACAAGTAAGGAGTGAAAGATATGGACACGGACACCTAATCTGAAATAAATTCAATATCGTGAACAATAAAGTTCTTTTTTCAGAGTGCTAACATGGTTGTGTTATCGATATTAGGTTTGAGCAATTTCCAAACCATCAAATAAATGGCTCAATACTTAGAAATTTATTCAAAATTTCTGTCTGTATCACTAACTGCCTGCAATATAATCTTAGACACCATTCACTACTGGATGTAATATTTAATAGGGTAAGCGGACATAGATTTTAAAATCTATTGTAGTTTTTTGAAAAGTAAGAACCAAAATGAGTTCGAGCAACAGATGGTAATTCTTAAAACTAATCTGCTTTCGTGCATTTTTAACTAATCGGGATTACAGAGTATTATTTTCGAACACCGTTCAGAAAAAGACATTACTATTTGTTTATCTGACTTTATTGCAACATGTTAACTAAATTTTAAGTCAGTCATATTTTTCCAACCCAATTTGATTTAGATTATTGCAAAGACGTATATGGCATATTGTATGGAGCTCACATACATACAAATGAATGTGTTACAGTATATATACTCAAAAATTATTTATGGTTATTCTTTTTCAAAAAACTGATTTAATTAATTTTCATTTGGACAGTGGAGAATCAGAAAAAAGGTCATTACATTACATTAATCTCATAACTCGAATAAAATATCTACATTTTACGTAATACACATCAATTTGCGTTTACAAATAGATTAGTTTTTTAATCTTTGAAGCGTGAATTCTATCATCTACAATTAAAATATATTGTAAAGTAAAAAAAGTTCGTATTTCAATAGATACTATTTGTACTTTGCATTCGATATCAACCATTTGTTCAACACATAAATATTATTATTGATTGAAGTACTGATTGAAGCTTCTTCGGTTTCCCTCGAATTGGAGCTTATAGGGTCAAGCGTATTTGATAAACTTACCATAGTAATTAAGCAACAGCATTTGCAAGAGTAACGATAGACATTTGATTAGCAGAGTTCTCACTTTCCATTCAAGTGAAGTGAAGCTGGAGGCCTGGAGACAGTTGAAGGCACAGCTACAATGCTCTCGTTTCACACTCTGCACGTTCCTATTGTTACTCTGACACACCGTTTGATGACTTCACAATTTACCTGCGAGGGAGGGCTATTTCTCCTCCAAATAACAAGACTTGTTTTCCAGCAATCTCGTAATGAAGGTAAGAGGAGAGGCTCAAAGGGGGAGGGGGAAGGTAGTGCCGACTAAGGAAACGTTCGCAAAAATAAATGGAAAATAAACTGGAAAACAATGCAAACTCTCACATGTTCCTCGTGATTTATGGAAAAAACGGAGCTTAAGGTTTCAAGTCCCTCAAAAATTTTGATATTGTTAACTGTTCTCAACTGGCCCACTTCCTATCTTCACACTGAGTAAACTTCAACTTATCTAAAATTTCGTTGCCGGTATCCTTACTCACACTATTGTATTTATCCACCACCCTTTAGATAAGTGACCTTTTTGTAGTCCCTTTTTAAAAAGAGCTTCATCCTCATTTGCAAAGCTCCATCCATGCTCTTACCTACTCCTTTCTCGGTTGATTATTCAAGATATCTGTACTTTTAATTCTGACCACTTCAGCGATCCCAATTTTAATTACTCCACCATTGGTAGCCATTCTATCAACAAATGAGAATCAAAGCGCTGAAATTTGCCTCCCATAATCCTCTATGCCTCTATCCTTCTTTCCACATTGAAAACATTCTTTAAACACGAGCTCTTTGACCAAACCTATCCCATTATCAAATTGTATATTTTGATTATAAATTTCTGTGAAGTACCAAAGAACAATTTATGAAAGAAATTTTATAGATGCAAATTGTTGTAGGTTCTATTTGCAACTATTGACTGACCTGGTAAGTGTTTTCCAAGTTCTGGTTTTGTTTCAGCTTCCAGAGTAGCCATGGTGTGTATCTATGATATGAATCAGGAGATTATGGAAGCACTTAACTTGGGTAACACAATATTCAGTGACTTCAGATTGGCTAAGTGCATATATCCTGCTAGATCAGTATGTTGAGGAACTGACAAGGGAATGGGTTATGTTAGGCCTAAAAATAAATCCAAGAGTGATATCAAGAAAGGCCAAGCTTTTTGGCTGATCAGACGTTGTTGTTCGGGAGTGAGTCTAAACTTAATACTGGAAAATCGCATCATCTATAAGGAAGATATAGCTATTTTGAACACAAGCAAAAAGGGAACAAAATTAAATCAAGTCAAAGTAAAATAGATTGAGAGCAAATGAAGTCTCTCAGAGGCCTACATGGATAGCATGTATAGAGAGGTCTCACCTCACATTAGAAACAAACAACCAGAGAGGGAGTGGGTGACTACCAGGTAGTCTAAGAAAACTGGGCAGGTAGTGCAGGGGTTCCCAGAGCCTTTTGTGCTTGCCATTATCAGTATTTTGCAAACCAATGGTTCCTCAGGGATTACAATTTCAAGATTGTCAGGAGGAGAGCTAGGATTGAGATGAGGAGAAACCTCTTTACTCAGAGAGTTAGGATTTGAAATACACTGTCTGGGAGAGCGGTGAAGGCAAATTCCATAGGAAATTTCAGAACAGAGCTGGATATATATTTGAAAGTGATTAAATTAGAGAGCTGCGGAGATAGGACCAGAGAATGAGACTAGCTGGGTAATTCTTCCAGGAGGAAGTACAGACATGATGGGTCAAATGACCTCCTCCTCCACTGTAAAATTCTGACAACAACCAAACATACCTCTATGGCACTAAAGGGTTTCAGCTGTAGAGTGGGGAGAAAAGAATGGAAAGGCATTTGTGATAGGGAATTCCACAGTCAAGAGATCAGACAGGTAATTCTGCAGCATTAAATTTGACTTGAGAATTTTTAAAATTCACTTGTGGGATGTGGGTGTCGCTGGTTGGCCAGCATATCTTTCCCACTCCTAGTTGCCCTTGAGAAAATGATGGTGAGCTATTTTCTTGAACCACTGCAATCCATGTGCTGTTTGTTGACCCACCATGTCCTTAGGGATGGAAATCCAAGATATTGACCCAGCAATAATGAAGGAATAGCAATATATTTCTAGGTCAGGATGGTGAATGGCTTGGAGGGGTACTTGGAAGTAGTGGTGTTCCCACATATCTGCTGTCCTTGTCCTTCTAAATGGTAGAGATCATGGGTTTGGAAAGTGCTGTCGAAGGATCTTTGGTGAATTTCTGCAGTGCATTGGGTTGCATCATTGATGCAGTGTCATGAATATCATGAAGCATCTGCAGAATATCGTCCTTGGAGAGGAGGATCAGCCAGAAATTGGGGTCCAGGATGGTACCAGTGTCACGGGTAGGAAAAGGATGAGATCCTGAAAACAAATTTCAGGGAGATGGAAGAAAATTCAAAAACAGACATTGAGGACAGAAATGTCAAGATTACTCCAATATCACATCCTTGTGTACATAAAAACAGGAGAATCAGTCAGTTGAATATGTAACTGGACAAGTAGTGAAGGAAGATAGCTTTGGCAAATAGAGTTAAGGAGAATCCAAAGGGTTTTTACAAATACATTAAGGAGAGAACAGGGCCCCTCAAAGATCAGCAAGGTGGCATTTGTGTGGAGCCGCAGAAGATTGGGGAGATACTAAATGAGTATTTTGCATCAGTGTTAACTTTGGAAAAAGACATGGAAGAATGTAGGGAAATAGATGGTGACCTCTTGAAAAATGTCTATATTACAGAGGAGGAAGTGCTGGATGTCTTGTATCGCATAAAAATGGATAAATCCCCAGGACCTGATCAGGTGTACCCTAGAACTCTGTGAGAAGCTAGGGAAGTGATTTCTGGGTCCATTGCTGAGATGTTTGCATCATTGATAGTCACAGGTGAAGTGCCGGAAGACTGGAGTTGAGAGCGTGCTGCTGGAAAAACACAGCAGATCAGGCAGCATCCGAGGAGCTGGAAAATCGACTTTTCGGGCAAAAGCCAGAAAGACGGGAGTTTGGCTAATATGGTGCCACTGTTTAAGAAGGGTGGTAACGATAAGCCAGGGAAATGTAGACCAGTGAGCCTGATGTCAGTAGTGGGCAAGTTGTTGCAGGAAATCCAGAGGGACAGGATATACAAGTATTTGGCAAGGACTGATTAGGAATAGTCAACATATCTTTGTGCGTGGGAAATCATGTCTCACAAACTTGATTGAGTTTTTGAAGAAGTAACAAAGAGGATTGTTGAGCCCAGAGTGATGGAGGTGATCTATCTGGACTTCTGTTAAGGTGTTCAATAAGGTTCCCCATGGAAGACTGGTCAGCAAGGTTAGAGCTCATGGAACACAGGGAGAACTAGCCATTTGGATACAGAACTGGCTCACAGGTAGAAGACAGAGGGTGGTGGAGGCTTGTTTTTCAGACTGGAGGCCTGTGACAAGTGGAGTGCCGCAAGGATCAGATGCTGGGTCCACTACTTTTTGTCATTTATATAAATGATTTGGATGTGAGCATAAGAGGTATAGTTAGCAAGTTTGTAGATGACACCAAAATTGGAGGTGTAGTGGACAGCGAAGGAGGTTATCTCAGATTACAACAGGATCTTGATCAGATGGGCCAATGGGCTGAGAAGTGACAGATGGAGTTTAATTCAGATAAATGTGAGGTGCTGCATTTTGGAAAAGCAAATTTAGCAGGACTTATGCACTTAATGGTAAGGTCCGAGGGAGTGTTGCTGAGCAGAGACCTTGGAGTGCACGTTCATAGTTCCTTGAAAGTGTAGTTGCAGGTACATAAGATAGTGAAGAAAGCATTTGGTATGCTTTCCTTTATTGGTCAGAGTATTGAGTACAGGAGTTGGGAGGTCATGGTGCAGCTGTACAGGACATTGGTTAGGCCACTTTTGGAATATTGCCTGCAATTCTGGTCTCCTTCCTATTGGAATGATGTTGTGAAACTTGAAAAGATTCAGAAAAGGTTTGCAAGGATGTTGCCAGGGTTGGAGGATTTGAGCTATCGGGAGAGGTTGAATAGGCTAGGTCTGTTTCCCTGGAGCATCGGAGGCTGAGGGGTGACCTTGTAGAGGTTTATAAAAACATGAGGGCATGGATAGGATAAATAAACAAAGTCTCTTCCTTGGGATGGGGGACTCCAAAACTAAAGGGCATATTAAGGGTGAGAGGGGAAAGATATAAAAGAGACCTAAGGGGCAATTTTTCACAGAGAGAGTGGTACGTGTATGGATGAGCTGCCAGAGAAAGTGTGGAGGCCCGTACAATTGCAACATTTAAAAGGCATCTGGATTGGTATATAAATAGGAAGGTTTGGAGGGATATGGGCCAGCTGCTGGCAGGTGGGTCTATATTGGGTTGGAATATCTGGTCGGCATGAACGAGTTGGACTGAAGGGTCTGTTTCCATGCTGTACATCTCCATGCCTCTATGTATGTAAAATCAAATTATCTGGCTAAGGTGAAGTTGGATCAATTACAGGCAACCAGGAGAATTTATAATGGGGGGAAAGAAAAGTGGCAGAAAAACAAAGTGATTACTCTGTGTCTGATTTCACTGAGTAAAACGTGAGACATCTCTCAGAATTAAGAATCAAAGTGACTGGGGAGAATGAGAAATTGAAGGAAATTTGTATTTGTAAGCAGATTATACTGGAGAAATTAATGGAATTAATTAATTCAGCACCTAATAACCTACACACTGAGTGCTAAAAGGGATGGGTATAGAGAGAGTCAAGGCATTGTTGATCATTTTACAAAATTCAATAGGATCTGGAATGATTCCTGCAGATTGGAAGTTGGCACATGTCAGGGTCAATAAAGTCTGGCGCCGAAAGAAGCAGAGTAGGTCAGGCAGCACCTGAAGAGCAAGACAGTTGAAATTTCAGGCATAACCCTTCATCAGGCCTGGGTAGGGAGAAGAGGGTTGAGAAATAAACAGGAGGAGGCATTGAGGCTAGGGGAAAGATAGCTGGGATGGTAATAGGTGGGCAAAGCTAGGTGGTGATTGTGATAGGTGAGTGGGAAGGGTGGAGCGGATAGGTGGGAAGGAAGATGGACAAGTAGGTCAGATTAAGAGGGCGAAGCCTAGTCATTGGATTGGATCTGGGATTGGGTTGGGGGAGGGGAGATTTAGAAACTGGTGAATTTAATGTTGAAGCCATGTGGTTGTAGGCTGCTGAGGCAGAAGATGAGGTGTTCCTCCTCCAGTTTGCGGGGTGCATTGTTTAGGTAGTGAAGGAGATCTAAGATGGACATGTCATTAGGGGAGTGGAAGGGGGAATTGAAATGGATGGCCATAGGAAAGTGTGGTTGGTTAGTGCATACAGACCAGAGATATTCCCTGAACCGTTCCTCAAGTTTGTGTTCGGTCTCTTCAATGTAGAGGGGGCACAACGGGAGCAACAGATGCAGTAAATGAAGTTCAAGGAGATGCAAGTAAATCTCTGCGGATTTGGAATGATCCTTTGGGGCCTTGAGAGGAAGTCAGCAGGGGAGGTGTGGGCGCAGGTTTTACACTTCTTACAATGGCAGGGGAAGGTGCTAGGCATGGAGACGGGGTTAGTGGGAAGTATAGACCTAACGAGGGAGTCATGGAGGAAATGGTCCCTACCGAAAGCAAATATGGATGGGGAGGGAAATATATTTTTGTTGGTGGGGTGTGACTGTAGGTGGTAAAGATGGTGGAGGATAATATTTGAAGGTTAGTGCGGTGGATTGTGAGGACCAGGGGGATCCTATGCTTGCTGTGGTTGGAGGGATAGGGTTCAAGGGCAGAAGTTTGGGAAATGGAGGAAATGCAATGGAGTCCATTGTTGATAACAGTGGAGAGAATATAACAATCCCAGAAGTAGGAGGCTATCTGGGATATCCTGAAGTGGAATCGCTTATCCTGGGAGCAGATACAGCAGAGGTGGAGGAATAGGTAGTAAGAGATCACGTTTTTGCAGGAGGAGGTGGGAGTAGGTAGCACTGGGAGTTGGTGGATTTGAAGTAAATGTTAGTGTTAAATTAGTTGCCAGAGACGGAGACAGAAAGGTCCAGGAAGGGGAGGGAGGTGTCAGAGATGGTCCAGGTGAATTTGAGGTCAGGGTGGAAGGTGTTGGTGTAGTGGATAAACTGTTCAAGCTCCTCATGCGAACAAGAGGCAGTATTCAATGTAGCAGAAGAAAAGGTGAGGAACGGTGCCAGTGTAGTTAAGGTCGAGGGACCTCTTCTGTCCTACAAAGAGCCAGGCATAGCTGGGACCCAAAAGAGTACCCATCACCAGCTTTGTAGGAAATGAGAAGATTGATAGAAGATGTTGTTTAGAGTGAGGACCAGTTCTGTCAATCGAATGAGAGTGTTTGTGGAAGGTAACTGGGTGGGTCAGTGGGAAAGAAACAAACGGGGGCTTTAGGCCTGCCTTGTAGAGTATATAGGTGTAGCGGGACTGGATGTCCATGGCGAAGGTGATGTGTTGTGGACCGGGGAATCGGAAGTCATGAGGAGGTGAAACTTGTGAGTGATGTCTGGAACACACGCAGGGAGTTCCTGGACCAAGGTGGAATGGGACAGAGTCGAGATAAGCCAAGGTGAGTTCATTCGTGCAAGAGCAGGCTACCACATGTTACCCTACTATTTAAGGTGGGAACAAGAGAGAAAACAGGAAATTACAGACTTGCATTACTAGCAGGGAAAATGTTAGAATCTATCATAAAGGATGTGATAAATGGACACTTAGCTAAAAATGATCTAATTTTCTGTGGTTAGCATGGATTTGTGAACAGAAAATTGTGTTTGAAGCATCTTTGGGGATGTTATCAGAAAACTGATAAAACTGAGTCAATGAACTCAGGCTTGGATCTTCAGACCTTTTTGATAAGGTTGACTTAAGGGCTTTTGCCCGAAATGTCATTTTCCTGCTCCTCAGATACTGCCTGACCTGTTGTGCTTTTCCGGCACCACTCTAATCTTGACTCTCATCTCCAGCATCTGTAGTACCCACTTCCGCTTTGCAAAATTAAAACACATGGTAGAGCAAGTCATGTAACTAACATAGATTAAGGATTGGCTAACAGACAGAAAACAATGAGACAGTAGAAGTAAATGGGAAATTCTCATTTATGCAGATTGTGACTCATGCTGTCTGGCAAGGATCGGTACTTCGGGTCCATCTGTCCACGATATTGACTATCAATGATTTGCAAGTAGGGACCAAATGTAACATTTCCAAATTTACAGATTGTACAAAGCTAAGCAGAAATGTATCTTTTGAGGAAGATGTTTCAGGAGGATTTGGTCAGGCTTAGTAAGTGGACAAGAAGGCAGCAGTTGAATATAATGTGGATAGATGTGCAGATGTGTTTTTCTTAAATGGTGAGAGGTTGGAACATTAACATGTATAACAGGGTCTAGATGCCCTTGTCACTAAGTCAGTGAAGGCTAACATGCATGTGTAGTAAGCTATTGGGAATGCTAATGAAATGTTACCCTTTATCGCAAGAAGATTTGAGTACTGGTGTAGTGAAGTCTTACTTCCATTATATTGACTGCACCTGGAGTACTATGTACAGATTTGGTCTCTTTACCTCAAGAAAGATATTGTTGCCAAGAGGGTGTGCATGAAAGTTCATGGTAGTGAAACTTTAGAAAAGCTTCTTAGGGACAGCATTTACTCATGTTTGGAAGAGAATTGACTTATTAGGGATAGTCAGCGTGGCTTTATGCAGGGGACACTTGCCTCACAAATTTGATTGAGATTTTTGAGGAAGTGACAAAGATAATTGATGAGGGTATGGCAGTGGATGTTGTCTACATGGAGTTTACCAAAGCATTTGACAAGGTCCCTCATGGGAGGTTAGTCCAGAAGATAAGCCATATGAGATCCATGGTAGTCATGATTTGGAGATGCCGATGTTGGTCTGGGGAGGACAAAGTTAAAAATCACACAACACGAGGTTAAAGTCCAACAGATTTATTTGGAGATACATGGTGAGTTGGCAAGTTGGATACAAAATTGGTTTAGTCATAGAAGGCAGAGGATAGTTGTGGTGGGGTGTTTTTAAATAACTAGAGAATTCTAAACATTTACTACCATCGTGGAGAAGAAATTCCTTTGCATCTCAGTATTGAATGTGTGTCACATTATTCTGTAACTATGTCCCCTGATATGTGACTCCCCCACTCACGAAAATATCATTTCAGTATCTACCATTTCAAGAATCCTCAGAACCTTAAACATTAGAAAATGCTGGAGGAACTCAACAGGTCTGCCAGCATTTGTGAAAAGAGAAATAGAATTAATATTTTGAGTCCATCTTCAGAACTGAAAGAGGTTGGAAAAAATGTTTATACACTTTTGAAAGAGGCGGAGGAGGGGCGAATGGAACAGATGGTGTAAAGGAAGCAAGCTCAAGGAACAGCACTGCATTTTCATTTAAACAGCTGCATTATAACAGCACTGCTATATTACAGACTTAAAATTGAATTCTAAACTTATGGAGACATAGGAACAAGAATAGGCCATTCAACGCATCGAGTCTGTTCCATCAATGAGATTGTGGTTGATATGTGGCCTAACTATCTGTGCCTGTTTTTGCTCCATATCTTTTAATACCTTTGCTTAATAAAAAATTGTATGTCTCAGACTTAAAATTAACAATTGATCTACTATCAACAGTAGAGTGGTGCTGGAAAAGCACAGCAGGTCAGGCAGCATCTGAGGAGCAGGAAAATTGACGTTTCGGGCAAAAGCCCTTCATCAGGAATGAGGCAGGGAGCCTCCGGGGTGGAGAGATAAATGGGAAGGGAGTGGGGCTGGGGAGAATGTAGCTGAGAATGCAATAGTGGATGGAGATGGGGTAAATATGGTGATAGGTCGGAGAGGAGGGTGGAGCAGATAAGTGGGAAGGAAGATTGACAGGTGGGACAGGTCATGAGGATGGTGCTGAGCTGAAAGCATGGACATGGGGTAAGGTGGGGGGAGGGGAAATGAGGAAATTGGTGGTCCACATTGATGCCCTGGGGTTGAAGTGTGCCGAGGCGGAAGATGAAGTGTTCTTCCACCAGGCGTTGAGTGGTAAGGGAGTGGCGATGGAGGAGGCCCAGGACCTGCATGTCCTCGGCAGAGTGTGAGAAGGAGTTGAAATATTCGGCCACAGGGCAGTGGGGTTGATTGGTGCAGGTGTCCCAGAAGCATTCTCTGGAGCATTCTGCCGAGAAGGCATCCGGTCTCTCCAGTGTAGAGGAGACCACATCGGGAGCAACGCATACAATAAATGACGTGTGGAAGTGCAGGTGAAATTTTGACGGATGTAGAAGATTCCTTTGGGGCCGTGGACGGAGGTGAGAGAGGAGGCATGAGCGCAGGTTTTGCAATTCCTGCGGTGGCAGAGGAAGGTGCTAGGAGGGGAGGGTGGGTTGTTGGGGAGAGTGGACCTGACCAGGTAGTCATGAAGGGAATGGTCTTTACGGAAAGCGGATAGAAATGGGGAGGGAAATATATCCAGTTTGTAGGTCGCGGAAATATCAGCGGATGATGCAATTTATGCGGAGGTTGGTGGGTGGAAGGTGAGGACTGGGGGGGTTCTGTCCTTGTTGTGGTTCAAGAGCGGAGATGCGGGATGTGGATGAGATGTGTTGGAGGGCATCTCCGACCACGTGGGAGGGGAAATTTCGGTCTTTAAAGAAGGAGGCCATCTGGTATATTCCCTCTAAACTTCCTGCACTTAAATATATGCCTCTGTTTATTGATCTTGACTAAGGAGAAAATTTTGTTTCATTTACCCTATTTATTTCATCTATGCCACTCATAATTTTATACACCTTAACTGGTATCCTTCAACCTTAAACCCTGGATAACTAGATAAGTCTCTCTTCATGCCTGAATTACTCCAACCAGGCAACACCTTGGTGAATCTCCTCTGCACCACCTCTAGTGCATTTATATCCTTGCCATAATCTGCCAACCAGAACTGAATACTCCAGCTGTGATAGAACTAATATCTTATGCAGCTTCTTCATAACCTGCTCAAACTTGTATTTAATGCCTTGACTAATAAACCATAAGACATAGGAGCAGATGTTAGGCCATTCAGCCCATTAAGTCTGCTCTGCCATTCAATCAAGACTGATAAGCTTTTTATTCTTATTTTCGCACTTTCTCCCTGTAACCCTTAAACCCCTTGATACTCAAGAAGCTATCTATCTCAGTCCTAAATATACTCAATAACCTGGCCTCCACAGCCTTCCGTGGCAATGAATTCCATAGATTCACCACTCTCTGGCTGAACCAGTTTCGCCTTATCATCATTCTCAAATTTTTCCCTTTACTCTAAGGCTCTACCCTCGGGTCCTAATCTCTCCTACTGATGGAAACATCTTCCCAACATCTACTCTGTCCAGCCCATTCAGTATTTAGTTTGCTTTAGTTAGATCTCCCCTCATCCTTCTGAACTGCATTGAATATAAACCCAGAGTCCGCAAAAGATCCTTATATGTAAAGTTTTTCATTCCTGGGTCCATTCTTGTAAACTTCTTCTGAACACCCTCCAGGGCCAATACATCCTTTCTGAGATATGGGGCCCAAAACTGCGCACAATACTCCAAAGGTCAGTACATCCTGGCTTTTATATTCAAGTCCTCTCAAAATAAATGCCATCATTACATTTGCCTTCCTCTAACCGGATCCCTCCAGCCCGGCACCGCCTTCCTGACCTGCAGTCTTCTTCTTGACCTCTCCGCCTCCATCCTACTCCGGCCTATCACCCTCACCTTGACCTCTTTCCACCTATCACATTTCCAACGCCCCTCCTCCAAGTCCCTCCTCCCTACCTTTTATCTTCTCCTGCTGAACACTCTCTGCTCATTCCTGAAGAAGGGCCTGTGCCCGAAACGTCGAATCTCCTGTTCCCTGGATGCTGCCTGACCTGCTGTGCTGTTCCAGCAATAAAGTTTCAACTTTGATCTCCAGCATCTGCAGACCTCACTTTCTCCTCTAACCACTGACTCAAGCTGCAAGTTTATCTTGAGAGAATCTTGGACTAGAACTCCCACGTTTCTTTGCACTTCAGACTTCTGAATTTACTCCCCATTCATGTATTCCACATGATTTCTTAACCCCACCTTATCCACCTGTCCTGTACCTTCATGGATCTGTAAACATGACATCAGTGCCCCTCTGACCCTCAGTACTCCCTTGCCTTGTTAGTTCTCCCAAAAAAAACTCATAGTTTTCATGATTAAATGTCATTTGTCACTGTTCAGGTCATCTGACCAGCCTGTCAACACCACCCTGTCATCTAAGATTGTCCAAAACACTATATATCACACCACCAATTTTTATGCCAGCAAACCTTCTCCATTTATATCTAAAGTATTAATGTACACTACAAACACAAATAACTTAATTAAATTCCCTTGCAGATTCCTTATAACTTCATATCATACTTTCCAACCTATTTTGAAATGTCATAAAATTTGCATATGTTGGAAACACATTGTGTCAGCTTCTATAGGTACATTAAAGGAAATGTTTAGCTAAGACAAATATTGATCAGTTACAGGGAGAGTCAGAAGAACTTACAATAGGGGGTAGAGAAATGGCAGAGAAGCTAAAAAATTACTTCCTATCTGTCTTCACTGAGGAAGATGCAAGACATCTCCAGAATTAGGAATTCAAGGGAGAACAAGCAATTGAAGGAATTAATAAAGTTGTATTAAAAAAAAATTAATGTGACTGAAGGTTGATACATCCTTGGAATACTCTGGAGTGTTGAAAGTGGTAGCTGTGGAGATGTTAGAAGGATTGGTTATCATCTTCCAAATTTCTATTGATTCCAGAATGGTTCCTGCAAATTGAAAGGAAGCAAATGACAGTCCACTATTTTCAAAGGGAGGGAGAAAAGAAGCCACACACTTGTTAGCCTTGTATCAGTAGGAGGAGAAATATTCGAATCTACTACAAAGAATGTGATTACTGAGATTTTGATAATAATGATCTGATTAGGTGTAATCAGCATGAATTTGTGAATATAAAATCATGTTTGAATCTGTTGGAGATTTTGAGCATGTTGCAAACGGAATTGATGAATGTAGTTAGTGGATGTCACATGCTTGGATTTTCAGAATGTTTTTGTTAATGTCTACTATATAAGTTGTTTAACAACCTAAATCTCTCAGGATAAGGAGTCATGTATTGGCTTGGATTAAGGATTGGCTAACACACAGAAAACAGTAGGAGTAAATGATTCACAAGCATGTTGATAGCCTGAGACTAATGAGATTCCGCAAGATTCGCAATTGGCCCTTGCTATTTAAACTCTATATTGAGGATTTGGATTTGGGGACAAAATGTAATATTTCCCTAATTTCTAAACTTATGGATGGCACAAAGTGTAAGTGCTGCAAGGAAGAAGCAAAGTGACGTCATGAGCATTTGGACAGATTCTGAGTGGCCAACAGTACAGCAAATGGAATATAAAGAGAAAATGTGAGATAGAAAGAACAGATGTGTTGTGTATTTCTGAAATGGAAGAGGGTAGACAGTGTAGATGAACCAAGAACTGGATAATCTCATTGAAGGCTGACATGCAGGTGCAGCAAGTAATTGAGGATGGGTGTGCTAGTGGTATGCTAGCCTTTCTTTTAGAGGATTTGAGTACTGGAGTAACAAAATTCAATTGGAATATAGAACTTCAGAGTCAAAAAGGGTGGTGCTGGAAAAGCACAGCAGGGCAGGCAGCATCCAAGAAGCAGGAGAGTCAACATTTTGGTCACAAGCCCTTCCTCAGGAATGTGGAGGGAGAAAGGGAAATGAGAGATAAATAGAGGGATGTGGGTGGGGCTTGGGGGAAGGTAGGTGGGAAGTAATTGTGATAGATCGGTGAGAAGGGTGGGCCAAATAGGTGGGAAGGAAGATGGGCAGGTAGGATAGGTCAAGCAGCTGCTGCTGAGTTGGATCTGGAATGAGGTGGAGAGGAGATTTGGAAAGTTATACTGCACCTGAAGTAATGTGTGTAGTGTTGATCCTCTTACTTTAAGAAGGAAATTATTGTAATAGACAGAGTGCAATGGATCTTCGAGGAGAAAGCCCTTCCTGAAGAAGGGCTTTTGCCCAAAACGTCGATTCTCCTGTTCCTTGGATGCTGCCTGACCTGCTGCGCTTTTCCAGCAACACATTTTCAGCAGAGTGCAATGAATGTTTGCCAGACTTGTTCCTGGGATGACAGGCCTATCATATGAAGAGATATTGGGAAAACCGAACCTTCTCGCGAGTTTCAAAGAATGAGAGGTGACCTCATTGAATTCTACAAAATACTTAGTGATAGGGTAGATTTCAGTAAGACATTTACATTGGCTAGGAATGTAGAACCGGGGACAGAATTTCAAAGTGAAGAAGAACCTATTTTAGACAGCGATGAGGGGAATATTTTTTACTTGGACGGTTGTGAATTTTTGGCATTTTCTATCTGAAAGGACTGTAGAAGCTTAGTCATTGAGTGTGTTTAAAATAAATATTGACAGATTTATACCGGGCAGTGATGTATGTGATATAGATAGTGTGGGAATAAGGCATTGAAGTGTATGATCAGCTGTGATCCCATTGAAAGGTAGAGTAGGCTTAAAGGACTGAATGGCCTACTCCTATACATATATTCCAGAAAAGGCAGGGGTTTCGGAATGTCATAGAAATAAATTGAACCCTAACTAATATCAAATTCGAGAATTGGAAAAGTTGACTTAATTATACATAGAGTCATAGAGATGTACAGCATGGAAACAGACCCGTCCATGCTGACCAGCTATCCCAACCCAATCTAGTTCCACCGGCCAGCACCTGGCCCATATCCCTCCAAACCCTTCCTATTCATATACCCATCCAAATGCCTTTTACATGTTGCAATTGTACCAGCGTCCACCACTTCCTCTGGCAGCTCATTCCATACATGTATCACCCTCTGCATGAGAAAGTTGCCCCTTAGGTCTCTTTTATATCTTTCCCCTGTCACCCCATGCTCTAAACAGAGGGAGTCATTTGTTGTAAATGAGGCCAGTTTTACAGCAACACAGACGAAAGTTACTGTTTTAGTCTTTCAATTCTGAGGTGTTTAGGCAGAATCTAGACAATGCTTGAATAAAATCAAAAACTGCAGATGCTGGAAATCTGAGGAGAGAAATGGAGTTAATATGTTGTCTGATATCACGCATTTTTTTGAAAATGGTTAATTTTGCAAGTATGTGCCACTTAAGTTATAGAAGTCTTCATCTAACGTCTCAATCAGAAGTCAGGTCTCCAGTCTCTAAATGACAGGAAAATGATGAAGTCAATAATTATAGACAATAAGATGAGGCGATATTTCTTCACTCAAAAGGCTGTAGATCATTGGATCATTAATTCTTTGTTCCAAAGGATTGTGAATGTTCAATTGTTGAATATATTCAAGACAGGAAATAAATTTATTTTTGGATATGAACGGAAATAAGAGATATCTAGTTGGTGCAGGAAACGGGAGTTGAGAGAGAATATGAACCGTGGATCATATTGAACTACAGAACAATCTATAAAACAGCTTGCTCAATTTCCTATTTCTCACACACTATTTTTCCTTCGCCCAGTGGTCCATTGACTCTTTATTAACATTGACATTTCAATATACATGTTTGCATTCATCAAGTACATTGCATCAAGTGCAATGCCAAAATTACACTCTTCATCTGGTCTGATATCATTATGAAATTTCTTATCACTAAAGCTTTGAAAAGGTAATCTATTTGTATTTATCTTAGAAACTAAGAAAATATGACTGACTGTAGGCCATTCAGAGCCTTGAGCCTGTTCCACCATTGAACTAGATCATGGTTGATTGCCTCCTTCAACACCATTTTCCTGCACTATTTCCATATTTCGTGAAATCTTTAAAATTAAAAATAACTCACCACCACCTTCTTAAGGGCATCATGAATGGACGATATTTCCTAACCTAATCAGCAATACGCAAATTCATGAATGATTTTTAAAAATAAGTCAATTTGGACCAACACAGCACAAAAATTGAACATAAACACAATAAACCTGTGCAAGAAAATAAAATACCACTACAAAATAAATCTGAAATTGAAGTAATACATTTAAGTGGTTTCCTCGGATTGAGCAACAGTTTTATAATATCATTACATTTGCTGAGACTAAGACCAATGAAGTTTTTGAACTTGAGAGATTATGACACCATTATTTGAATACACAGTACATTTTTGTGATGCTGTGCATATTGACTCTACCTCAGTGAATCAAAAAAATCAAGAACGCTGTGTGCATTTTTGAAAAAAAGACAGTTGGTTTATTGTATTATTACCTCTAAGCTGACAGTGTCAGCTGTGGCTCAGTGGTAACATTCTTCCTACGATTCAGAAGATTTGTGGATCTGAATGACAAGCTAGAATTTAAGCATAAAACCAAGGCTGACACTGCAGTGGAGTGATTCAATGTTGGAAGTGTTATCTTCTGATTAATCTCAGCAAATGTATTGATCTCATAAAACTGTTGCTCAATCTGAGGAAACCAGTTAAATGTACTTCTGCAATTTCAGATTTATTTTGGGGTGGCTTTTTTTTTGCATAGATTTATTGTGTTTATGTTCAATTTTTGTACTGTGTTGGCCCAAACTGACATTTTTTAAAAATCATTAATGAATTTGGGTGTTGCAATTTGAGTTAGCAATTATTGTCCACCCCTGATGCCCTTATGATGAGGTGATAAACAATCACCCTGTCTGTGGTTTCAGGGAAATATAAATGATAGAAGAGAAAGTGAGTTCTGCAGATGTT
Source organism: Chiloscyllium plagiosum (assembly GCF_037043375.1). NCBI lineage: Eukaryota > Metazoa > Chordata > Chondrichthyes > Orectolobiformes > Hemiscylliidae > Chiloscyllium > Chiloscyllium plagiosum. Next base: position 77,200,883 of record NW_028270142.1, read on the forward strand.
GGAGATCAGCTGAAAATGTGTTGCTGGAAAAGCCCTGAAGAAGGGCTCATGCCCGAAACATCGATTCTCCTGCTCCTTGGATGCTGCCTGACCTGCTGCGCTTTTCCAGCAACACATTTTCAGAGCGAATATAAATGATACTTTGGTATTCTCTCAGTAGAAAACCAGAGGAGTTATTCCTGGTGTCAGAGCACACTTATCTCTTAAACTCATAAAACAGATCTTCTAATTCATTTAAAATTGCAGTTTTGTGTCTCAAATTGCCTCCTACACTTACTGCAATATAGCAACGACAATATTTCAAAGTGCATTCATTGGTTGTAATGTATTTTTGAATGTTTGATGGTTATGAAAGGTACTTTATATAAATGCAATGTTTTAACTCCATGCTATTGCTTTCAAAGCTCTTTGTTTATTTTTCTCTAATCCAGCTTCTGCTCTCATTGTAACATGGAAATGACCCTGGTCAGAGTTCTGAGATTGTGGTCATTATTTCTTATACCTCCTTGATCTTTCAAACATCAATGTAATGTCATCTAACATCATTAAATTTCCTCATTCAACTTCATGCAAATCAGCATAACTCCAGCAAGGATTCTCCTTTGGGTCCCCAATAGTAACCTTTGACCTCTGCACTTTTTCTCTCATAGATATTTGGTGACATCTGCAGGCCCAGATGCTCAGTGAAAACTTCTAACTGCACTTCCAGAAATATGTTGTCATAATTTTGTTTAATAAAATGTCTGTCTGTATGCATATCACAACTAATTTTTGAGGGAGGTGATAGTATAGTGGTATTATAGTTAAACTAATAATTCAGAGCTCCAGGTAATGTTCTGGTGTTCAAATCCCACCATGGTAGATATTGGAATTTGAATTCGGTAACTGGTTGGGCCGAAGGGCCTGTTTCCACACTGTAGGGAATCTGATCTAATCTAATCTAAAAAACCTGAATTAAAAGCCTAACAGTGACCAATCGCTAATGTCCTTTAATGAAAAAGATATGCCATCCTTACCTAGTCGGGGCTGTATGTGAGTCGAGACCTAATGTGTTTGATTCTTGTCTGATATCTCAAATAGCTTGGCAAGCTATTCAGTTGTGAGCTGAAAATGTGTTGCTGGAAAAGCGCAGCAGGTCAGGCAGCATCCAGGGAACAGGAGAATCGACGTTTCGGGCATAAGCCCTTCTTCAGGAATGAGGAAAGTTTGTCCAGCAGGCTAAGATAAAAGGTAGGGAGGAGGGACTTGGGGGAGGGGCGTCGGAAATGTGATAGGTGGAAAGAGGTCAAGGTGAGGGTGATAGGTCAGACTGGGGTGGGGGTGGAGAGGTCAGGAAGAAGATTGCAGGTTAGGAAGGCGGTGCTGAGTTCGATGGATTTGACTGAGACAAGGTGGCAGGAGGGGAAATGAGGAAACTGGTGAAATCCGAGTTCATCCCTTGTGATTGGAGGGTTCCTAGGCGGAAGATGAGGCGCTCTTCCTCCAACCGTCGTGTTGTTGTGGTCTGGCGATGGAGGAGTCCAAAGTCCTGCATATCCTTGGTGGAGTGGGTGTGTGGAGGTGCAGGTGAAACTTCCATATCCGCCACAGATTCACCTGCATCTCCACACACCCACTCCACCAAGGATATGCAGGTCTTTGGACTCCTCCATCGCCAGACCACAACAACACGACGGTTGGAGGAAGAGCGCCTCATCTTCCGCCTAGGAACCCTCCAATCACAAGGGATGAACTCGGATTTCACCAGTTTCCTCATTTCCCCTCCTGCCACCTTGTCTCAGTCAAATCCATCGAACTCAGCACCGCCTTCCTAACCTGCAATCTTCTTCCTGACCTCTCCGCCCCCACCCCAGTCTGACCTATCACCCTCACCTTGACCTCTTTCCACCTATCACATTTCCGATGCCCCTCCCCCAAGTCCCTCCTCCCTACCTTTTATCTTAGCCTGCTGGACAAACTTTCCTCATTCCTGAAGAAGGGCTTATGCCTGAAACGTCGATTCTCCTGTTCCCTGGATGCTGCCTGACCAGCTGCACTTTTCCAGCAACACATTTTTAGCTCTGATCTCCAGCATCTGCAGACCTCACTTTCTCCCCAAGCTATTCAGTTGTGTCAACTGCCCTGAATTTCCACCCTATTGCTATGGTCTAGCTGTATAACAGTAGGTGACTGCAGCGGTTCAGAAAGGCAGCTTATTAGCATCTAAATATGCCAACCAGGAGCACTAAATGCTGGTCCAGGCAGTGATACCCATATCGCATGCAGTGGCTAAAAATAAAATAAAATTGACCATTTTCCAGTTGGACATTAAAAAGCCTTCAATTTATGCCATAACCTCAATTTTCTTAATTCCATCCCTCTTTCTGCTTCAACATTTGGGGCTGAAGCAGGTCATGTTAAACCACCTATTGATAAGCTGATCTTTTTCCTAACTCATCAATTAATCTACATCAGAAATTTCTTCACAGTTTTTAAAAAATCTTAAGGTAGTTCATATGCAAATTGCTATTATTATCAAAGGGTTATCCAATTCCTTTATAATTGATGATATGTGAGTGAATTCACAAATGAATACCTTTGCCATACAGGTTTTGACCTTGAATATTATTTCAATATGCATCTGACCTTTCAATATGGTCAGCAACTTACACTTATAAAATTATCCTTTAGAATTTGAGTAAATAGTCACAAATGGAAAAGTACTTTATATTCTGACAATCTTATTGTAGGTAATGATCACCTCCGAAATCACTGCTCACATTTTCACAGCTGAGACAATCTACAAAGCTCAAAAATAGCAACATTCCAAATAAAACAATCCAACCATTCCTAAAAACATTAATTCACCCCCTTCCCAAACTTAATAGATCCTTTAGAAAGACTCCAGAATTGAGCTCTAGCCTTAGAGACATAGAGTCTTAGAGTGTACAGCAAGGAAAATAATTCTATTTTCCTTCGATCCAACTTGTCCATGCCAACCAGATATCCTAACCTAATCTAGTCCCATTGCCCTCTAAACCCTTCCTATTCATGTATCCATCCAGATGCCTTTTAAATGCTGTAATTGTATCAGCCTCCACCACTTCCTACGGCAGCTCACTCAATACATGCAGCACTCTCTGTGTGAAAAGGTTGCCCCATCTGGATTCCCCCACCACAGGGAAAAGTCCTTGTCCACATATCCTATCCCTGCCCTTCGTGATTTTATAAACCTCTACAAGGTCACTCTTCAGCCTCCAACACTCCAGGGAAAACAGCCCCCGCCTATTCAGCCTCTCCTAATAGCTCAAAGCCTCCAACCCTGGCAACATCCTTGTAAATCTTTTCTGAACCCTTTCAAGTTTCACAACATCCTTCCAATAGGAAGGATACCGAATTGCATACAATATTCCAAAAGTGACCTGGGAGGAAGGACTTGGGGGAGGGGTGTTGGAAATGCGATAGATGGAAGGAGGTCAAGGTGAGGGTGATAGGCCGGAGTGGGGTGGGGGCGGAGAGGTTAGGAAGAAGATTGCAGGTTAGGAAGGCGGTGCTGAGTTCAAGGGATTTGACTGAGACAAGGTGGGGGGAGGGGAAATGAGGAAACTGGAGAAATCTGAGTTCATCCCTTGTGGTTGGAGGGTTCCTAGGCGGAAGATGAGGCGCTCTTCCTCCAACCGTCGTGTTGCTATGGTCTGGCGATGGAGGAGGCCAAGGACCTGCATGTCCTTGGTGGAGTGGGAGGGGGAGTTGAAGTGTTGAGCTACGGGGTGGTTGGGTTGGTTGGTCCGGGTGTCCCAGAGGTGTTCTCTGAAACGTTCCGCAAGTAGGCGGCCTGTCTCCCCAATATAGAGGAGGCCACATCAGGTGCAGCGGATGCAATAAATGATGTGTGTGGAGGTGCAGGTGAATTTGTGGCGGATATGGAAGTATCCCTTGGGGCCTTGGAGGGAAATAAGGGGGGAGGTGTGGGCGCAAGTTTTGCATTTCTTGCGGTTGCAGGGGAAGGTGCGGGAGTGGAGGTTGGGTTGGTGGAGGGTGTGGACCTGATGAGGGAGTCACGGAGGGAGTGGTCTTTTCGGAACGCTGATAGGGGAGGGGAGGGAAATATATCCCTGGTGGTGGGGTCCATTTGGAGGTGACGGAAATGACGGCGGATGATACGCTGTATATGGAGGTTGGTGGGGTGGTAGGTGAGGACCAGTGGGGTTCTGTCCTGTTGGCGGTTGGACAGGCGGGGTTCAAGGGTGGAGGAGCGGGAAGTGGAGGAGATGCAGTGGAGGGCATCGTCAACCAGGTCTGGGGGGAAATTGCGGTCTTTGAGGAAGGAGGCCTTCTGGGTTGTACGGTATTGGAACTGGTCCTCCTGGGAGCAGATGCGGCGGAGACGAAGGAATTTACAGGGGGAGGAGGTGTAGTCTAGGTAGCTGTGGGAGTCGGTCGGTTTATAGTAAATGTCCGTGTTGATTCGGTCGCCCGAGATAGAAATGGAAAGGTCTAGGAAGGGGAGGGAGGAGTCTGAGACGGTCCAGGTGAATTTGAGGTCGGGGTGGAAGGTGTTGGTAAAGTGAATGAACTGTTCAACCTCCTCGTGGGAGCACGAGGCAGCGCTGATACAGTCATCGATGTAGCAGAGGAAAAGGTGGGGGGTGGTGCCAGTGTAGCTGTGGAAGATGGACTGTTCCACATATCCTACGAAGAGGCAGGCATAGCTTGGGCCCATGCGGGTGCCCATGGCTACTCCTTTGGTTTGGAGGAAGTGGGAGGATTGGAAAGAGAAGTTGTTCAGGGTAAGGACCAGTTCAGTCAGTCGAAGGAGAGTGTCAGTGGAAGGGTACTGGTTGGTACGGCGGGAAAGGAAGAAGCGGAGGGCTTTGTGTCCTTCGTGATGGGGGATGGAGGTGTACAGGGACTGGATGTCCATGGTGAAGATAAGGCGTTGGGGACCGGGGAAGCGAAAATCATGGAGGAGGTGGAGGGCATGGGTGGTGCCCCGAACGTAGGTGGGGAGTTAGAACATAGAACATAGAAAAACACAGCGCAGTACAGGCCCTTTGGCCCTCGATGTTGCGCCGATCCAAGCCCACCTAACCTACACTAGCCCACTATCCTCCATATGCCTATCCAATTCTATTCTAGTTGTGAGGAAGGTGTTACCCCTCAGCTGCATGACTGAATGACAGGAATGTTACAACGCAGAAGGAGAACATTCAGCCCATAGTGGCTGCTCTTGCAATCCAAAAAGCATTATTACCATTATCTTGCCCGTTTTTGCATACCCTTGCAAATTGCTTCTTTTCAAATAATTATCTAATACCCAACGGAACCTGTCTCCACAATTCTAGGCAGTACATTGCTGATCTGAGCCACTTGAGTTAAAAAGTTTTTTTTTCACATCTCACATTTGCTATGTTTGCAAACGATTTTGAATCTGCGTCCTCTCATTCTCCTTTTATGAGTCGGTACACTTTCTCCTTATCTACTCTCCCTGGACGTCACATAATTTTGAAAACTTCTATCAGATCACTTCTCAGTCTTCTCGCTAATGAGAACTGCCCCAATCTCTCTAACCTATCCTCATAACTGAAGATTTTTATCACTAGAATCATTCCTGTAAATCTCTTCAATGCTTTCACATCTTTCCTTGTTTGATGGGGATTTTCAAGACTGGGGGCACATCTTTAAGGTGAGAGGAGAGAGATTTTAAAAAAGACATGATGGGCAATTTTTTTTACACATAGGGTGGTTAACATATAGAATGAACTACCTGAGGAAGTGGTGGATGTGGACACAATTACAACATTTTAAAAAAAAAAATTGGATAAGTACGTGAATTGGAAAGGTTTGGAGGGATATGGGCCAGGAGCAGGAAGGTGGGACCAATTTAGTTTGGGATTATGTTCAGCATGGACTGGTTGGACTGAAAGGTCTGCTTCCATGCTAAATGACTCTATGTATTGTTCAGAACTGTATACAATGCTCCATCTGAGATCTAACAAATGTTTTGTGCATGTTCATCACATCCTTGATCTTGTACTCTACATCCCTATTAATAAAGCCGAGGATGCTGTGTGATTTATTATTTACTCTCCATTTTGTTCTTGCTACCTTCAATGATTTACAGTATATACATTCATACACAGGTCCCATAGCTCCTGCACCCCATCATGTCCCACTCCACACACTCCCTGCCCTGCCTACTGTTTCCACCCCAACACCACCCCCCACCAAGGGTTTTATATTTTCTTTGTTCCTACTAAAATGCCTCACTGCACACTTAGAGTCATAGAGATAAATAGCACAGAAACAGAACCTTCAATCCAACTCGTCCATGCCGACCAGATATCCAATTAATCTAATCTCATTTGCCAGCAGTTGGCCCATACCCCTCTAAACCCTTCCTATATAGATTTTTTTTTACATGTTGTAATTGTACCAGCCTTCACCACTTCTTCTGGCAGATTATTCCATACATGCAGCACCCTCTGCTTGAAAATGTTGCCCTTTCAGGCCCTTTTAAATTTTTCCCCTTTCACCCTAAACCCTTACCCTGTACATCTGGGCTCCGCTACCCTAGGGAAAAGACCTTGTCTATTCCGCATTCAAAGTCATGTGCGTGTCAACTCCACCAAGTTGTCTAATTTGATTCCTACAGTAAATGTGTTGGCTTATGAGGAAAAATTGGACAGAGTAAGGGGAGACTTCATTAACGTGTTTAAGATTCTGAATGGTCTCAACAGGTTGGATATGAAAAGGATGCTTCCTGTTATTGGGTAGTCCACATACAAGGGGCATTGCTTTAAAATTAGGGGGCACTCATACAAAACAGAGTCATAGAGATGTACAGCATGGAAACAGACCTGATGGTCCAACTAGTCCCTGCCGACCAGCTATCCTAAATTAATCTAGTCCCATTTGCCAGCACTTGGCCCATATCCCTCTAAATCCTTCCTATTCGTATACCCATCTAGATGCCTTTTTAAATGCTGTATTTGTACCAGCTTCCACCACTTCCCCGGCAGCTCATTCCATACATAGGCTGCCTTGATGATCTTTAAGGGGCCCTATTCTCTCCCTAGTTATCCTTTTATCCTTAATTTGGAGATGCCAGTGTTGGACAGGGGTGTACAAAGTTAAAAATCACACAACACCAGGTTATAGTCCAACAGGTTTAATTGGAAGCACACTAGCTTTCGGAGCGACACTCCTTCATCAAGGAGCATCGCTCCGAAAGCTAGTGTGCGTCCAGTTAAACCTGTTGGACTATAACCTGGTGTTGTGTGATTTTTAACTTTTATCCTTAATGTATTTATAAATTCCCTTTGGATTCTCCTTAAACCTGTTTGCCAAAGCCATTTAATGTCCCCTTTTTACCGTCCTGATTTCCCTCTTAAGTGTACTCCTACTGTCTTTATATTCTTCTACGGTTTCACTCTATCTCTGCTGTTTTTACCTGAATAGGCTTTTTTTTCTTTTTCTTAACCAAACCCTCAATTTCTCTAGTCGTCCAGCATTCCCTGCACCTACCAACCTTTCCTTTCACCCTAATAGGAATATACTGTCTCTGGACTGCCACTATCTCATTTTTGAAGGCTTCCCATTTTCCAGCCATCCCTTTATCTGCAAACATCCACCCCAATCAACTTTTGAAAGTTATTGTCCAATACTATCAAAATTGGCCTTCCTTCAACTAAGAACTTTAACTTTCAGATCCTGCTTATCCATTACCATCACTATTTTAAAACTAATAGAATTATGGTCACTGGCCTCAAAGTGCTCCCCCACTGTCAACTCAGTCACTTGCCCTACCTTATTTCACAAGAGTAGGTCAAGTTTTTCACCTTCTCTAGTAGGTATATCCACATACAAATTAGAAAATTTTCTTGTGCACACTTAACAAGTTCCTCTCCATCTTAACACTATAATAGTCACAATCTATGTTTGGAAAGTTAAACTACCCTACCATTACCACCCTATTATTCTTAGAAGTAGCTGAGACCTCCTGACAAATTTGTTTCTCAATTTCCCACTGACTACTTCAGGGGAGGGGGCATCTATAGTACCACCCCCAAAAGGTGATTATCACTTTCTAACTTCTCAGTTCCACCCAAATAACTTCCCTGGAGTACTTCCAGGAATATCCTCCCTAAGTACAGCTGTAATGTTATCCCTTATCAAAAACGCCACTCACCCTCTTCTCTTTCTCTCCCTTTCTATTCTTCCTATAGCATTTGCATCCTGGAACATGAAGCTGCTAGTCCTATTCATCCCTGAGCCACATCTCTTTAATTACTATGATATCCAAGTCCTATGTTCCTAATCATGGCCTGACTCCATCCGCCTTCCCTGTTAAGCCTTTTGCATTGAATTAAATACAGCCTAATTTCTCAGTCCTACCTCATTCTTTGTTTTGTTACTGCCTGTCCTGACTGTTTGACTTGCTCCTTTTCCCAGCTGTACCAGTCTCAGACTGATCTCTTTCTTCACTATCTCGCTAGATCCCAGTCCCCAACCTTATGAGGTTAAATCCTCCTGAGCAGCTCAAGTAAATCTCTCTGCCAGTGTATTAATCCCCTTCGAATTTAAGTGAAACATGTCCCTCTTATTCGGATCACTTCTACCCCAGAAGAGATTCCAATAATCTAAAAATGTAAACCCTTCTCCTCTGCATCAGCTCCTCAAGGATTATCAGGGAGTGATGGGAATGGAGAATTGAAACACAAACTGACTAGTCATAATCATATTGAATGGCAGAGAAGCTTAAGGGGTCGAATGGTCAATGTCTGCTTCTATTTCACATCTTCATTTGACTGTGTTCTTTTGAAGTTTCAAACTGTCCTCAGGACATTTTACAACGCTTCCGACTTTATATAATCTACAAACTTTGAAATTATCCCATGCACACTAAGATCTCGGTCATATTTATATACAGAGGGACCTCAATTATCCAGCAAATTAGAAGGTCCCGATGCTAGACTATGTTATCTGGCATTTGATTATCCAGAATTCGATAAACCAAACAAAATATTCCCCTGTCCTTTGGATAATTGAGGTTCCTCTGTGTATTAAAAATGTGTTGCTGGAAAAGCGCAGCAGGTCAGGCAGTATCAAAGGAGAAGGAGAATCGACGTTTTGGGCATAAGCCCTTATGCCCAAATCATCGATTCTTCTTCTCCTGTGATGCTGCCTGACCTGCTGCGCTTTTCCAGCAACACATTTTTAAGCTCTGATCCCCAGCATCTACAGTCCTCACTTTCTCCTAGTTCCTCTGTGTAGGAAAAGCAAGTGTACCATTGGAGAACTCCACTACAAATCATCTTCCAGCCCAAAGAATATCTATTGACCAAGACATTCTGATTCCTGTTGGTCAATTTTGTATCCACGTTATTACTGCCCCATTTATTTCATGTCTCAGTCATTTCTCAGTCTATATATGCCACTGTATTAAATGCCTTTTGAAAGTTCTTGTTCACTACATCAACAGCATTACCTTCATCAACATTTTCTGTGTTGATTCTCCAAATGCTCAAATTAAATATTATTCATATTGCAATGTGAAAGTGTCTATAACAAACAATGTCAACAATATATTATTTATCATATTAACTAAAACCACACACCTACTATGAAGTGCATAAGAAACTAACCCTGATGCTAACTGCAACTTGAAAGGGAACGAGGCACATAGTGTGAGGTTGTGAAGCAAACTTTATATATGCTATAATTGACTGGCTTCTTGCCAGTTGGCTTCCAAATAACAAAGCACACAATTTGTCACACTAACGCGTAGGGGTGGGAGCCAATGGATGCACGCTTTAGTGTTGATATTTTGTACCTCTTTGGACAATGTAAAGTTTATCCCAGGAGTTACAAAGAATATTGATGTCTGTCACAATATTACCCCATAGACCAATACTGTAACATACTTGAAAAGAATTGCAGCCAGTTTTTAGACCACCTTTCAGTGTTTTTCTTCCTATTTGTACACAAACTCCAGGGTAGTGGGTCATTTGAAATCTCAGGACAATAATGACTTTTTTCTTTTGCCTGTCAATTTAGCACTAGATAAGCATTCTATACTCAGAGTTGTGAATCAAGGCCAATAGTGGAGCCAACAATTTTTTTTGTGGTGAAGGCAGATAAGCTAGAACCTTAAAGAACAATGCTTACAGGCAGAGGATTGTGCATGAAAAAATCTTGTGTTTCATTTAAGAACAATGAAAAGGGCAATGGTAAAACCCCTTTTCTCTAGTCATATTATTGTGTTCATTGATTTGAAAAGAGGAGATGTTCCAAGGAGGTGAAGAGGAAAGCACAGAACAGTGAGCCATGAAGATATAGGCAGAGGACCTGTCCTTTGACAAACCACCATTCCTTTATGAAGATTCTATTCTACATGGTAGCTGCAAATGTTCCATAGGAGATAGAGCTCCTTTACTGATTCAGACTCAGAAATGGCAGGTTCCCTTGCACTTTCCTTTGTGGATTTGGCAGGACACAAAAATAATTGGAGTAATCATGGCAGGTACAGTCACTATTGTCTGAAGGTACTTAACCATCCTAGTGCACTTCTTTGAGAAAGTATAGTATAAAATGGCATGCTGTGCTGAGATGCTTCTGCAGAACCTTTCAGTCGAACAATTAGAAGAACAATTCTTTCCCATTGTGACTAGGGATTTAATACAGCAAATTCCTTTGGAAATCTTGATTATTAAAATATACTCTTGTGGAAGGCATGTAATCTCCTTCTTCAGATTAATGGGTCCAGGTAGAGAAGAGGAAGGCATGTAGTAGCTCTCAGACCTCCCAATTAACATGCAAATATAACAACATTTCCTCCAAAGATGTTACTGGGAGAGTTCCTGTTAGTAAATTAAATGGTATCAACAAAGGGAAGCTTTATCAAAAAGTTACATAATAATGACAACTGGTGCAATGGATCTTGAAATAGTTGCATGTTCTTTCACCTTACTTTATTATCATGATGGAATCTCCATTTACTACACAAACCATGTTTTTACTCCGACAGTTTCACAAGTGAAAAGCCATTAAAAATTTACACTGAGCGTCACATCCTCTTTCAATCACACCATCTTCTAATCACCCTTTTTTGCCTTCTCCCTGGACTTGGCTGAAGCCAACAGGTCATACATTGACTAGAACTTTGAATCAGTTTTGCTTGGGGCTAGGAAACCAAACAAGATTCTAAAGCTAAACAAGAAAGAACTGTGAATGCTGAAAATCAGAAACTAAAACAGAAATTCCTTGGAAAATTCAGCAGGTCTGGCAGCATAGAACATAGAAAAGTACAGCACAGAACGGCTCTTCAGCTCACGATATTGTGCCGAGTATTAATCCTAATCTAAAATAAAATAACCTGACCTACACACCCCTCAATTCACTGCTGTCCGTGTACATGTCCAGCAGTCGCTTAAATGTCCCTAATGACTTTGCTCCCACCACCACCACTGGCAATGCATTCTATGCACTCAGAACTCTTTGTGCAAAGAACCTACCTCTGACAACTCCTCTATACCTTCCTCCTAACACCTTAAAACTATAACCCATCATGGGTTAAATTCTCAATCCTGCCCTGGGGAAAAGTCTCTGGCTATCGATTCTATCCATGCCTCTCATTACTTTGTACACCTCGATCAGGTCACCACTCTTACTCCTCTCCAGAGAGAAAAGTCTGAGCTTAGTCAACCTCTCTTCATAAGACAAGCCCAGTATCTATGGAGAGAAAGCAGAATCAATATTTTGGGTCCAGTTACCCTTTTTTAGACCAGATTCTGCAGTTCATCAGACAATGAATTTTAAGACCCAGTATCAGGCATTCCATAGACTTAAATAATTCAACACTTGAATCATTCATAGTTTTAGTGCTTCATATGAAAAATAATTTGAATAAAATACATTTCTGTTATTCTATTAATTTTCTAACCAAAAGTCTCATTTAATGGCAGTAGGTGAAATATTTATAATTACATCCACAGCACACTTGTTAATCCAGTAGTAATTCAACTTTTCATTACACAAAGCCAAATCATGTTGTAGCTGAAACCCAAAATATTATATACATAAATATTAAATTAAGTCAGATCTATTGAATATAAATATAAATTATAGCAATTATATAAATAAAGCAAATGAACCCATGCCTTACTATCTTAGAAATATGTTGATTCTTGTAAAATCATCAGTGTACCAGCCAAGATCAACCATCCACAATCATTCAGGGCAAATGACAGAACAATAAACCCAGTGCCTAGAATAAACAGGTAGGCACTAAGCCTGCATTCTTCTAACTTGGCTGATAAGCTGCTCTTGGGATTTCATATAAATCACAGTGAGCAGCCAGCGGAAACACAGCATAAGGGCTGATCTCTCATGTTTTTGTTAGCAAGCTGCCACTGTGAAATGCAGTGTACTGGATGGTGTCTGTCAGTCACTAAAATGCCACAGATCTGGAGAGAAGAGATAGATCAGGAACATTCTTGTCACGCAAGCTGCCTATCATCAATCCAAACACTTAGCACATACATTTAAGAAAACTTTGTTTAACATGTACTTGTATTATGTATTTAAAGGGACAGCCTTTCTTTCAAGGCTTCTGTTAATTGTCAAAGTATCAGATACAAATTGTTAATTTTTTTGATAACGTAAGACTAGAAATACTGCATTCTACGAATGTCATTCTGGGACCAATTCTTATGTCAACAAAATGTGTTATACAACACATCATGATTCACATTTTGTGCTTGAGAAGTATTTGTGATGTTGATTTTGAAAACTTGCAGATGTTTAAATATTTCTTTATGATTTTGTTTTTCCAGGGTGGCAATAACAAAAGAAAATGTCAGTAGGGTAACTACAGGACACTATCTGTATACATGGGGTTCAAATCCCAGCATAGCAACTGGGAAAATTTAAATTCAATTAGAAAGAACAAATCAGTGGAGATATACAGCACAGAAAAAGGCCCTTTGGCCCATCACATAGGTGCTGGTCAAAAACATCCACTCTAAATATTCCAATCCCATTTTTCCAGTACCTGACCCATAGACTTTTAACTTTGGCATCACAAGTGCACATCTACATACTTCTTAAATATTTAGAGGATTTTTGTCCTACCATCCTCACAGGCAGTGAGTTCCAGATTCCCACCACTCTTCGGTGAAAACATGTTTCCTCACAACAACTCTAAACCTTTCGCCCTTATCTTAAATCTGTGCCCACTGGTCATTGATTCCCCTCCACCAAGGGGAAAAGTTCCTTCCTGTGTATGATTTCAATGCCCCTAATAATTTTATGCATCTCAGCCAGGTCCCTTTTAAGTTCCTCTGCTCCAAGGGAAAAAAAAAGTCTAAATTCTCTGTCCAATCTCTTTTCATAACTGAATCTCTCCAGAAACTTTTGGGGATTATGAGGATGATGCTGAGTGACTTCAGAGGGATATTGACAAGTTGGCCAAATAAATAAACACTTGGCAGATGAATTTCAATGCAGGGAAATGTAAGATAATGCATTTTTTTGTACAAGAAACATGGAGGAGTACAGGAGCAGAGGGGCCTTGAGGTCCATGTGCATGATTCTATGAAGGTGGCCAGGCAATTTGAAACAGTTTAAGAAGGCATAGCCAAGGATACTTGGTTTTCTACAGAGAGACATGGAGTATAAAAGCAAGGAGGCGATGCTACACCTCTAAAAATCATTGGTTACACCACATTTGGAGTATTGTGTTCAATTCTGGGCACTTTGTTTAAGGAAGGATGTTTATGAGAATGATATCAGGAATGAAGGATTTTAGATACAAGAAAAGATGAGAGAGATTGGCCTTATTCTCCCTGGAGCAGGGAAGATTAAGAAGTGACCTTTTAAGATGTTCAAAATCTTGAGGGTAAAGAAGGATATACCATTTCCATTAGTTGGTATGTCAGTTACTAGGGGTCACAATTTAAAGATTATCTGCAAGAGAGCTGGGAGTGAGATGAGTAGAAACTTCTTTACACAAAGAGTTCTTAAGATTTGGAGTGCACTGCTTGGGAAAGTAGTGGAGGCAGATTCCACAGGAGGTTTAAAAAGAGATATATATTTCAAAGTGATCTTAGAGGGTTACGGAGATAGGGCTGGAGAATGGAATTAGCTAGTAGCTCTCTCAGGAGCCAGTATAGACACAATAAGTCGAATGGCCTCATTCGGCACTGTAAAATTGTATGATTCTATCAAAACCATTGTCTCATCTACTGACCTGTCAAAATTCAGTCAAGTTGGTCAAATGTGGTCTCCCCTTAAGAAAACCATATTGACTGTTCTTGGTTAATCCCTGCTTCTCCAAATGAAGATTAATTCTGTCCCTCATAATTGCTTCCAATAATTTTCTGAGCTGGAAATGTGTTGCTGGAAAAGCGCAGCAGGTCAGGCAGCATCCAGGGAACAGGAGAATCGACGTTTCGGGCATAAGCCCTTCTTCAGGAATGGGGAAAGTTTGTCCAGCAGGCTAAGATAAAAGGTAGGAAGGAGGGACTTGGGGGAGGGGCGTCGGAAATGTGATAGGTGGAAAGAGGTCAAGGTGAGGGTGATAGGTCAGACTGGGGTGGGGGCGGAGAGGTCGGGAAGAAGATCTCAGGTTAGGAAGGCGGTGCTGAATTTGATGGATTTGACTGAGACAGGGTGGGGGGAGGGGAAATGAGGAAACTGGTGAAATCCGAGTTCATCCCTTGTGGTTAGAGGGTTCCTAGCCGGAAGATGAGGCGTTCTTCCTCCAACCGTCGTTTTGTTGTGGTCTGATGATGGAGGAGTCCAAAGACCTGCATATCCTTGGTGGAGTGGGAGGGTGAATTGAAATGTTGAGCTACAGGGTGGTTGGGTTGGTTGGTCCGGGTGTCCCAGAGGTGTTCTCTGAAACGCTCCGCAAGTAGCCGGCCTGTCTTTTCTCACCATTGAAGTTAGACTGACCAGCCTGTACTTTTCTGCTTTATCCCTTGCTCCCTTCTTAAATAACAGTATCACATTGGCTGTTGCCCACTCCTCCAACCACTCTCCTGTGGCCAGAAAGGAATTGAAAATTTTTGCCTACACCTTTGCTGTTTCCTCCCTTGCCTGATTCAACAACCTGGGATACATTCCATTCAGTGCTGGACATTTGTCTACTTTTAGGCCTGCCAGATTGCTCAGAACCTCCCCTCTTGACACTAACTTATTTACTTGTTTCACAGAATTTCTCCCCAACTTCTATACCCAGATTGTCTCTCTCACTAATGTATGCTGACCCAAAGTATTCATTTAGAACCTGACCTCCATTCCCTGGCACCATGTACAAATTACTGTGGTCTTTAATGGGCTGTACTTTTTCCTTCGTTATCGTTTTACCCTTAATGTACTAAAGCAACTTGGGAACTTCCTTTACTTTACCTGCACATATCCTTTCATAATCTCTTTTTAGCTCTCCTAATCTCCCTTTTAAATTCCTTCTTGCATCTGGGGTTCTGCTGTTTTGAGCCCCCTGTATATGCTGTAAGGTTCCATTTTCTCCTTAATCCAATGCAGTATAGTTCTTGATGTCCAGGGTTCACAGGATTTGATGGTCCCATCCTTTTCTTTATTGAAGCATGTTGGCCCTATATTCTCCAGATTTCCTTTTGTATATATCTCACTGTTCTGAACTGCTTTCCCTGAAACTATTTTCTCCCAGTTGATTGTAACCAAACCATATCTGGCCTCACTAACATCAGCTTTCTCACAGTTGAGAAAATTTATTTCAGGCCCATCCTTCTCCTTTTCCATCTTGAATCTAGGGTAGTTAAGATTACTATTTGCAAGATGCTCTTTCATTGATACTTCAACCACTTACCCAGTTTTTTTTTAACCTGAAATTCAGTCCAGCACCACCATTCTGTTGGGTGTTCAAGGTACTGGCTTAAAAATCTGTCTTGAATGCATTTTGAGTTCAACTTCCTCCAAACATTTCACACAATCACTACCCCAGTCAATGTTGGGTACTATCAATACCCTATTACTTTTATATTTCTCTGAAATATGCCTATGTGCAAATATGTTAGGGGGCCTGTAATATGCTCTCAGCATGTGATTTCTTCTTTTTACGTTCTACTCCTATGGCTTCAATGGAGCAGCCTTTTAAAGAACTTCTTATTGATGTAATACATTCCCTGACCAAAATTGCAACACTTTCTCCTCTTTACCTGTCTCACCTGAAGACCTTGTATCCCAGAATATTGAATTGAGATTTCTGCCCCTCTCTCAACCATTGCTGACTGACAGCAATGACATCATGCCTCCATGTTTTAGTTGTGCACTCAGCTCAGCTGCTTTGTTCATCAGATTCCTAACATCAAATTAAATACTATCCAACTTTTTAAACCCTTCTCAGCAGCACTAGCAAACCCGCTGCTAGGATGTTCATCCCATAATGGGTCATGTGCAAGCTGTCCACCTTGAACAGGTTCTCTCACTGTCAAAAGTATCTCAATGTCCCAGAAATCTAAAATCTTTCCTCCTGCACTATCTCTCCAGAGACACATTTATCTGGACTAACCATGTGGCACAAGAAGTAATGTTCTTTAATCTACTTCCATCTCCCAAAATTCTGCTTTCAGGACCTCATCCCTTCTCTGACATGTGGTTCTTACCAATATGTACTGTGATCTCTGTCAGTTTGCCATCCCCTTCAGATTGGCCTACAGTCTTTCGGTGACATCCCTGATCCTGGAACCAGGGAGGCAACATATCATGCTGGAGTCTCTTTAGCGCCTGTCTCTCTCCTTTCCAACTGACTCATGGACCACTATAGTCCAGCAGTTCTTTTCCCTCCCCTATTGTGCAACAGACCTACCCATGGTGCCATGAAGTTGGCTACCAGTTTTTCCCTGCACAATCATTTCCCCCAGCAGTATCCAAAACAATATATCTGTTAGAAAGGAGGATGGTCTCAGGGAATTTCTGCACTACATGCTTCCTCTACGCTGCCTGGTGTTCAACCATGCCCTCTCTGACTGTTCATTTCTGCACCTACGATGTGACCACCTCACTGACTGTGCTATCCACGACTTGCTCAGCATTACAGATGAAGCACAGTGAATTTACCTGCACCTCCAGCTCTGAAATGCAGTTTGCCAGTGGTCTGCAAACAGGACATACAGAAATTTTGCCAGCTCCTTGAGCCTCTTAGATCTGAGTCATGTACACTGTTTTCATGTACACTGTTTTCCCATATCATCTTTAGCATAGTAGTGTCTGATACAAAAGGATTCAGGAACTGATCAGCTATAATTTCCATTCAAAGAAACTTTTTAGAAACAATGCAAATGGAATAGTTGTAGGTTGCCCTTTTTAAAATGAAAATTAATTACTCAGCAATGATTGGAGTTTAGAAACTTAGAGACCCCATTTCGAACAAAATATGATTCCAGCAATAGGATACTCGTGAGGTGGAACTAACAGAGGTTCTAATAGGCATCTTTATTCCACGAGTCATGTCTGTTCGAGTCGGGAGATGGTGGCATGTTGGTGTTGTCTCTGGACTAGTAATGTGGAGACCCAAGCGATTTCTCTGGGGATATGATATTGATTCCCAACAGGCCAGATAGTGAAATCTTTATCAGGAAAAATCTAGTATTAAGAGCTGGCTTAATATTTGTTATACTGTAGAAATATTAGCAATATAAGAACTCATTAGTCTTAAAACAATTTTGATGTGCATCTTTGTATGCTAAAGAACCAAGCATCAAAGATAAATGTGTAAAATCATTATTGCAAAATTATACAAAATTTTGCAAATGAAATATAAATATTGCTACCTTAGTTGATTGACTCTATTATGCTAGCTAGCACTTCAATACGGCTTTGCTATATAAAGATCTAAGTCATTTTATTAGAATTACTTTAGTTTTTGTGTGCAAGCATAATTTAGTTCTTTTTGGAGTACTTCATGTAACTGCTGCCCATTATGATGTTCATGGTACCTACTCGCAGTTGTTGGACTCAGACACTGCAACTGTAATCACATGTTTTCTTGTTCGTCTGTTCCCATCCTATGTTCACTTACTAAGACCATTAGCTTAAGATCTGAATACTGGACTAAGCCTGAATCTCAGCAACTTCTGTTCCTGCATCTCAGTGCCACCTCCCTTCTGTTGCAAATGAGTTCCTAGTGTATATTTCCGTAGGTGCATGGTTCAGTCAGTACATACATGCTGTTAATGAAGATATCTGTACATTCTCCTGCTATCTGCTGATACCTTCTACTGAAATATAATCCTAACAAGGCTCAATTTGTTTTTGAAGTGAAATATTGATCAAAAGCTGTTAAGAGGTTGTCAAACATATCTTGTTTCTCATGGATCAAGTGCCTATGTAACGGATGATTTGACGTTCTTTGCAAATAATAGGAAAATTATACTGTTTTTGATTCGGTGTCCAATTCTAAAGCTGTTTGAAACCTTATGAATTGTACTTTTGATGCCTAACAATTTAATAAGCATTGAACAGATCTGAAAGCCTTACTTTTTCTTTGGTGGATTGGTACCAGTGAATTTTGTAGCATTGTTTGATTGCTAATAGGCACTTAAATTGGTTGATAATTTTCTTGATTTGGAAGAATATTAGGATTTTGACTTCCTCGTGATAATCATGTTTGTCTGTGTGTTCTATGTGGAATATATGGATGATTAAAAGTTGCTACAGGATTGTTGTAGTACTATATTTAAAATTTGATAATGTTTCTGCTGTTCTAACTGTCGTTTTCAACGTAAAATATGGTTTTCCTTTACAAACTTAATGTTTTCATAGAGACGAATGAAGATATTCCTCTTCCAAGATTGCTGAAGGATTTGTAAAGATTTGTGGGTGAGACTTTCCAAGCATGGCTTCATTCATTAAGGTCCAATTACTTTTTGGCTGCCATGACATCACTCATGCCAACAATTTCGACATCCAAGGTCTTTTTGGGTCAAAATCAACATCCGTTGATCAGATTTGAACTCATTTTCTTTGTCTGATTTTTAAACAATTTAATCATTAAAATTGATAAAACTTAAATTTGGCTTTCAAACCATCAAAATAGTAAAGACGTCACAAAGTTCTTAGAATTACAATTACAATAACTGATCCCATTTGTTGTTTTTCTTTTTCAATTGGTTTCCTTGTATTTCAAGAATTATCTTAATTTGCATGCTTGCCTTCGGTGGTCAGAGCACTGAGTATAGGAGTCGGAACATCATATTGCAGCTGTGCAAGACCTTGGAGAGGCCACTTTTACAGCAATTATTGAATGAACCAAACTTCATTCATTCATTCAATGAATCAAACTTCATTCATTCATTCAATGAATCAAACTTCATTCAGTCTTTCAATGAATCAAACTTCATTCATTCAATGAACCAAACTTCATTCATTCATTTAATGAACCAAACTTCATTCATTCATTCAAAGATCCATACTTCATTCATTCATTCAATGAATCAAACTTCATTCATTCATCCAATGAATCAAACTTCACTCATTCATTCAGTATAGGAAACTTCATTCGTTCATTCAATGGATCAAACTGCATACATTATTGCATACAATTCTGGTTGTCCTACTATAGAAAGGATGTTGTTAAACTGGAAAGGGCGCAGAGGAAATTTACAAGGATGTTGCCAGGACTGAAGAGTTTGAATTATAAGGATAGGCAGGGACTTTGTTCCCTGGAGCATCAGAGACAAAGGGATAACCTTATAGCAGAAACCCTGCAGTGTAGAAGCAGGCCATTCAGCCCATCAAGTCCACACTGCCCCTCTGAAGAGCATCCAGATATACTCCCCTACCCTATCCCGATAACCCTGCATTTCCCTGACCAACCCACCGAATATGCACATCTATGGGGAGAACCAAAGTACATGGAGGAAACCCACACAGACATGGGGAGAATATGCAAACTCTACGCAGACAGTCGCCTGAGGGTGGAATCAAATGTAGGTCCCTGGCACTGTGAGGCAGCAGTGCTGACCACTGAGTCACCATGCCACCCAGTGATTTATAAAATCGGGAAGGGCATACGGTGAATAGTCAAGGTCTTTTTCTGTGCGTTGGGGAATCCAAGCAAGAGGACATATGTTCAAGGTGAGAGAGGAAAGACTTGAAAGGGACCTGGGTGGGGGTTTCACACAGCAAGCGTTTCACACAGAGGGTGGCACATGTATGGAACAAGCTGCCAAGAAAGTGGTAACTGCCGGTACTATTACAATATTTAAAAGACACTTGGACAGTACATGAATTGGAAAGGTTTAGAAGGATATGGGCAGAATCCAGGCAAATGTGACTAGTTCAGTATGGAAAATCTGGTTGGAATGGATGAGTTGAGCCAAAAGGTCTGTTTCCATGCTATATGACGGTATGACTCTATGCTGTTGTTAATTTCATCATTGAGTAAGTAATTCCAAAATTGTTAACTTAATGTTAGAAGTCTTAACTCTGTGCCTCAGCCTGTTTTATCAGGTGAAAATAAAACATGTATGTCTTTCCTCTTAAGAGATTGAATTTATTTTGACGACCTTGAAATCGGCCTCTTTTCACATGTATTTGATTCAGATTTCTCTTTTTAGGTGCAAAAAGGCATTTTTTGCTCTCACTGTTCTTTTAACAGTTTGGGTCCTCTGTTACTGACTGCAAAAGGCTTTTTGAAACTTAGTGTTTTGGTGGTTTCTCTGGAAGAGTTGTCTGATCAGATAGACCATCTGTTAGAATACCATCCTCCAAGGTGGACTTCGGGACAGGCAGCAGAGAAACGTGGCCGAGCAGAGGCTGATAGCTAAGTTTGGTACCCATACTGAGGGCCTCAACAGGGACCTTGGGTTCATTTCACATTACAGGTGACCACCATTGCACTATACACACACACACATACTCCTACACACACATACTCTCACACACATACACACGGACACACATACACACAGACATGCACGCAGACACCCACACACACCCTTACAAACACACACACTCCCACACTCACACATGCACCCCCTCACAGACTTAAGACACTCTGCACTCACTACACACACACAAATATATTTTCTCACACTCACAACCCCCAACCTAGACAGACAGACAGACACACACACACACAGACAAAGATCCACATGCACACATATATTTTGTGGGGTGAATTTGTACTTGCAGGGTTACATTGTACTTTGCTCAAAAACTGCATGCAGTCATGTAGAACTCTGAGCTCAAAAACTGCATGAATTTATGTAAAACTCCGTTATCTCACTTTTTAGATTAGAATCAATCTAAACATTATGGCATAGACAGAGAACACAGGGGGCTAACACCTTCAACAAATTGTCTCGCTATCACCATTGTTAACAGCTAACCCAAGAATGCAACTTTTTAAAATAAAAGGTTTTGTAATTTACACATGAAAGGAGTGAAACTATCATTGTATTCTAACAGATGAAAGGCTTAACAGACAATCAATTTTTCAATGTATAATTTCAGTTACACTGTAAACTTTTGCTATAAATTCTGTGTTAGGATTGAGCTCTCCACTATCACCTGATGAAGGAGCGTCGCTCCGAAAGCTAGTGTGCTTCCAATTAAACCTGTTGGACTATAACCTGGTGTTGTGTGATTTTTAACTTTGGACACCCAAGTCCAACACCGGCATCTCCAAATCCTGATCAGATATGTTTCCTTCACAGTAGCTGAAATATTGCAAATCCAGGTCATTTTCAATACATTATTTCACTTGTATAACACTGTAAACTTTTGCTATAAATTCTGTGTCTTACAATCTTATACTCCCCACAACCACCTGATGAACGAGCAGTGCTCTAAAAGCTAGTGCTTCCAAATAAACCTGATGGACTATAACCTGGAGTAGTGAGTTTTTTAACTTTGTCCACCCCAGTACAACACCGGCACCTCCAAATCATTTCTTTTCGAGATTATCTTAGTTCTGTATTTTGATTTTCATTGCTGCCACAATTTTCTGGAGATTGAATCCTGCCATTTCCAACATTTTTAATCATGTGATTCAATGTCACTGACTTTGGGTTCAAGACAGCCTGGCTGAGGAGAAAGCAAAGTCAAGAACTGTCTTCAGGCTTAGACTTCAAAGTAATACTACTTAATATACTTTTCTATTAAATGCTGCTATACATGGTAATCATTTATCATAGAATTATAGTATCAGAGAATCCCGACACTACAGAAGAGGCCATTTGGCCCATTGAGTCTGCACTTACCCTCAAAAAAGCATCCCACCCTGACCAGGCCCCCTATCCCCATAACCCCACCTTTACCCCGGCGGATCTACCTAGTCTGCACATCACTGGACCCTGGGCCCAATGGGGCACTTTACCCTGACTAATCTATGATTCTGTAATTCAATACACCTGAGAGTATTGAGAAATCTGAGTGACAACAGATAGGAGAATTATGGACAATGCCCTGAGCATATGGAGTGGAAGATTACAAGAAATTGTGATCATTCAGCAAATCAATTCTGGAGTACTCTCAGAACATAGAAGCAGAAGTTTCACCCTATTAAATTTGCTTATTAAATCTGTATAATATTAATCTATCAACAAATTATAGTTTCATATGAAATTCAATTGTCTATTATTTTAATGGTGACTCCAATTCATTTATAATAAAGAAACAAATTTTATATAAATGTATTTGTGGGCATTAGACACTGCAATTTTGATGGCAGAGACTACATTTGGCCATCTTTCTCTCTTTGAATTAATTCCAATTGTGGGTGTCAGAATTTTATCATTAAAATTAAAACCATGCCCTTCCAACTAAGCAATGGAAAATCACTATCTTCCAAGCTGAAGATAAATCACTTCCCTGTGTTTTCTCTTGACAGTTTTAACAGTATTCATATGGCTTTGGCTGTATTTGAGAAAGAGTGAAACTGGCAAGACAAGATGAGATAATTACATTATCAATCAACTTTTAATCTGAACTATTTGCCTTGAGGTTTTTATTTGGGCTAATAATGTCTATGCTGCTCATGTACAATAGGATTTGTCAAGACAATTTAATACGAGTAAAAATATTTGACAGATTAGTGTTCACGTTGGCTTATATCAATAAACATTAACTTTCTTGTAACTTGCAGCCAAAAGGTAGAAAGGAGAAGGCAGAACATGATTCCATTTATTAATGCCTTTATGACTCCAGGAATTTACAAATACTCTGCAATGATTGAAGCACTTTTTGAAGTGTGCTGTTTTAAGACAAAGGTTTTATAAGAAGTCACAAAATAAGAACAACCTGTCATAGGAGATAACTGTACTCATAGATTTGGAGCATGGACCATTGTATATTAACATGATTTTGTTCTTTTAACTTCTGTATTTCTATGCAGTTTTCTGTGCTGTAATATTGTCAGAAGGTGGGGCTGTCATTGTATATTTGAGTTTAAATTGAATAAACTTTTTTTAGAAATCATTATGAAATGTGCTCTTGTGCAAATAAAAAATGAATAATCATTGCCTGATTGATCATTTAGCTCTGTGGCTCTGCCCCAGCTCATAAGGTTCTTCCTGATGCCAAACCTATATTGTTCTCCTGCCCTTTCAAACGTGGGACAGAATAAACTGAAAATAAGGTTTGTGCATCTTCTCACCTGCTACATTTTGACTGATAGGAGTGGAAGTGGTGAATGATTTATCTGACTCTCGTCAAGCAACAGGTTTCATTGGGTCAAAACCTGCACATCTGTAACTATCGCTGCAGAACAATCCATTGAAATAATCATCACTTAATTGATTAATCAATTCATTATCATTTGCTGCTTGTGGTGTTTGGCTTTCAGTAGTCCCGTTTTGTTACTTCGCTGGTGTGAGATATTATGTGATGAGATATTGTGTTATGGGCTATCTTTATTAATTCACTCACCAGCTCACTCTACTCATTAATACTGGGTTCCCATTCATTCATTCATAACCCTCTACTAACCTGTTATTTACTATAATATAGTTTCATTCATTCATCCGTAAAACCTCAGTTCTGTAGTATCCAAATTTAAAAACAACCTTTTCAAACCCATTGCTGCATTTCCACACCTTATCAGCATACAAAATAATACCATCCCCATCAAGTTCCATGAAACATTACGTGTTAAATACCTTTTTAAACTGGGCCAGTATCCCTTTAAGAAACTAACTCGACAAAACAGCGCTTGGATGAAATTGTATGAATAAATGAAACTCATACCAGTAAATAGTAAGCAAATCACACCACACAGCTGCAGTAATCAGTTTAATTGGAAGGGTTGTTTTTAAATTTGGATACTACAGAACTGAGGTTTTACGGATGAATGAATGAAACTATGTTATAGTAAATAACAGGTTAGTAGAGGGTTATGAATGAATGAATGGGCACCCAATATTAATGAATACAGTGAGCTAGTGAGTGAGTTAATAAAGATAGCCCATAACACAATATCTCATCACACAATATCTCTCACTAACAAAGTAACAAAACGGGACTACTGAAAGCCAAACAGCACAAGCAGCAAATGATAATGAATTGATTAATCAATTAAGTGATTGTTCTGCAGCGATAGCTACGGTTGTGCAGGTTTTATTCTTCTGTTATGATTTCTGACTTCTTTAGAACATATAGGCTTAGTATTCTTACTAACATTTGCTAATTTAAAAGACAAAAGGGCTAACACCTCCTAATTATGCAAGCAGTCTGGACAGACATCCCATCCGAGCTGGCAGCTAGCATTTAGCACATTTTAACCCATCTCTTGTCTCCCAGAACAGAAGCCCTTTAAGCTTTTGTATACAATAGATAAAAAATGTAACACTATCGTAATGAGATTTTAATACATGTAAGAACTGTGTATAAAGGGGCTCTCATAAGAACTGTATTTCGGGATTCTATTGCCACCTCTAACTTGTGCTGTGATTGCTGAATATAGAGGTTATTTTTGCTAATCATCAATTTTAGGCGTTATTTGAACACAATCCCACACAAGGTTGACATCTCATTTTAGTCATGTCCAGTGCTAATACCAGCACTACTATCAGCATGCCCTCTTGACTCTTCAATTAACTGGGATAGATCCCGGAACATGATGGTAATGATAAAATGATACATCTGCTCATGATATTGCAGATTGTATTTGAATATCATTCTGCTGCTGCTGATATTCCATGGCACCTCATGGATGCCAGTCTTGAATACCTTGATCTCATTTAGCACAACAATATAACACAAAGTACAGTATCCTCAATGTGAGGACAGGACTATGCAGTGGTCACTTCTGTTGATACTTTCTTTTTAAATTCACACATGGTACGTGAGCACCTCTGGCTGGACAGCAGTTATTGCTTGTCCCTAGTTGCCCTTGAGAATTGTTCTTGAACTGTTGCAATCTGTGTTCTGTAGATAAACCCACAATGCTGTTAAGGAGGGAATTCTAGACTTTTGCCACAATGACAGTGAAGAAACCATGATATATTCCCTTCTAGATGGAAGTGGTCATAGATTTGGAAGTTGTACAGTATGGAAACAGGCTCTTTGGCCCAACAAGTCCACACCGACCCTCCGAAGAGTAGCCCACCCAGACCCATTCCCTAACCCTATATTTACACCTGACTAATGCATGTAACACTATGGGCAAGTTAGCATGGCCAATTCACCTGACCTGCACATCTTTGGACTGTGGGAGGAAACCGGAGCACCCAGAGGAAACCCACGCAGACATGGAGAGAATTTGCAAACTCCACAGTCGGGAATCAAACCCGGGTCCCTGGCGCCGTGAGGCAGTAGTGCTAACAACTGAACCAATGTGCCATCCTTCCAAGGATTTTTGGTAAATACTGTCAAGGACAAATTCAAATGTATCAGGTAGATTGGTGAAGATTAGGTCATGTATATTGTTCCCTCTTATTGGTTCTGCTTCCTTTTGCTGCAGACCCAATTCAGCAACTATCTCTGTAAGACTTAACCAGCTCAGTCAATAATACGCTTCAGAGCCATTCTTGCTGATGGACATTGAAGTACTCCAAGCAGAATACATTCTATATCCTTGTCACCCTCAGTACGTAATCTGTGTGATTTTAAACATAAAGCTATGGGGTCAGGATGGATAAAACAAAGTAATCCTTAGGTGGTCTCCTTACCCATGTTTGACCTGATGCTGTGAGACTTCATGAGGTTTACCGTTAATGTTGGGGACTCCCAGGGCAATTCCCTCTGGACTATATCACAGTACCACCACTGCTGGGTCTGTTCTGTCAGTAAAACAGAACATATCTGGACATAGTGAGAATATTGTGTGAGTCATTGTTTCTTGAGGATGACAGTGTCAGATGTGAATAGTCTGTGAAACTATTCTTTCAATTTTGACACCAACCCCACATGTTAGGAAGGTAGACTTTGCGGGCTGAATAGGTTTGCCATTGTCGCTTCCAGTGCCTGGTTGATATCAGGTGATCTGTCCAATTTCATTATTTTTTGAGACTTTTAAGGCAGTTGATAGAAATGAGTGGTTTGCAAAGCCATTACAGTGGCAGTTAACTGTAAATCATGTTGCTTTTTGTCTGGAAATAGTGTGTTTAAATACGGTGGATAAAGAGATTTGGGGATTCAGGTGCATAGATCTTTAAGATGCCAAGAACTGATGTGGAAAATAGTCAAGAAATCTAATGGAATGCTAACCTTCATATCTAAAGAGTTGGAGGATAGATTGCAGGCATTATGTCACAGTTATATAAAACTGAAAATGTGTTGCTGGAAAAGCGAGCAGGTCAGGCAGCATCCAAGGAGCAGGAGAATCGACGTTTCGGGTATGGGCCCTTCTTCAGGAATGAGGAAAGTGTGCCCAGCAGGCTAAGATAAAAGGTAGGGAGGAGGGACTTGGGGAAGGGGCGTTGGAAATGCGATAGGTGGAAGAAGGTTAAGGTGAGGGTGATAGGCCGGAGTGGGAGCAGGGGCGGAGAGGTCAGGAAGAAGATTGCAGGTTAGGAAGGTGGTGCTGAGTTCGAGGGTTGGGACTGAGACAAGGTGGGGGGAGGGGAAATGAAGAAACTGGAGAAATCTGAGTTCATCCCTTGTGGTTGAAGGGTTCCTAGGCGGAAGATGAGGCACTCCTCCTCCAGCCGTCGTGTTGCTATGGTCTGGCGATGGAGGAGTCCAATGACCTGCATGTCCTTGGTGGAGTGGGAGGGGAAGTTGAAGTGTTGAGCCAAGGGGTGGTTGGGTTGGTTGGTCCGGGTGTCCCAGAGGTGTTCTCTGAAACGTTCCGCAAGTAGGCGGCCTGTCTCCCCAATCGTTCCGCAAGTAGGCGGCCTGTCTCCACACACATCATTTACTGCATCCTCTGCATCCCACCAACCAAACCTCCACTCCCGGCACCTTCCCCTGCAACCGCAAGAAATGCAAAACTTGCGCCCACACCTCCCCCGTTACTTCCCTCCCAGGCCCCAAAGGATCCTTCCATATCTGCCACAAATTCACCTGCACCTCCACACACATCATTTACTGCATCCGCTGCACCCGATGTGGCCTCCTCTATATTGGAGAGACAGGCCGCCTACTTGCGGAACGTTTCAGAGAACACCTCTGGGACACCCGGACCAACCAACCCAACCACCCCTTGGCTCAACACTTCAACTCCCCCTCCCAGTCCACCAAGGACATGCAGGTCCTTGGACTCCTCCATCGCCAGACCAGAGCAACACGACGGCTGGAGGAGGAGTGCCTCATCTTCCGCCTAGGAATCCTTCAACCACAAGAGATGAACTCAGATTTCTCCAGTTTCCTCATTTCCCCTCCCCCCACCCTGTCTCAGTCCCAACCCTCGAATTCAGCACCACCTTCCTAACCTGCAATCTTCTTCCTGACCTCTCCGCCCCCACCCCCACTCCGGCCTATCACCCTCACCTTAACCTCCTTCCACCTATCGCATTTCCAACGCCCCTTCCCCAAGTCCCTCCTCCCTACCTTTTATCTTAGCCTGCTGGGCACACTTTCCTCATTCCTGAAGAAGGGCTCATGCCCGAAACGTCGATTCTCCTGCTCCTTGGATGCTACCTGACCTGCTGCGCTTTTCCAGCAATACATTTTCAGCTCTGATCTCACATTCTCCTACAGTTATACAAAACCCAGGTTTGACCTCAATTAGAGTATTATGAGCAGATCTGGGAACCAAACCTTAGGAAGAATGTTTTGGTCCTGGAGGGAGTTCAACACAGGTTAACAAGGATGCAACCTGGACTTCAGAAGTTACATTACGAGCAGAGAAAAGACAAATCAGTTCTTTATTCTCTAGAATTTCAAAGGTTAGAGGGTGATCTAATTGAAGTCTTCAGGATATTAACAGAGAAAGACCGGGTACATAAAGATAAACTATTTTCACAGGTTGAAGATTCTCGAACTGGAGGCATTATCTGACCACA
This sequence comes from Chiloscyllium plagiosum, assembly GCF_037043375.1. Taxonomy (NCBI): domain Eukaryota; kingdom Metazoa; phylum Chordata; class Chondrichthyes; order Orectolobiformes; family Hemiscylliidae; genus Chiloscyllium; species Chiloscyllium plagiosum. Next base: position 77,229,295 of record NW_028270142.1, read on the forward strand.
AAAAACATAATAACAAATCAAAGGAAATAAAATGCAATAAATTGCAAAGACCAGCACAGTTACCGCCTTTGCTGTTTGAATTCGTGTATCGCTGGACATCGGAGTGCATCTGGGAAAATTAACAAACAGTGAAATTCACAACTAATCTTGGAGGAACTGTTGGGTGAAGTTCACAGCACAGAATCAGATAAGTTAATTGTTGTTTTAAGTCTGTCCAAGAGAAAGGCTGCAGTAGTGAGTATAGTGGATTCTTACTTGGTTATATGTTTTTTGGAGATAAGTGTCTTGATTAAACGTAAAATATAAGCCATAGATATTAATTTAACCTGGGGCAGTGTTTGTAGAGGAATAAGACAGTGTTATTTTCTGGGTCTGTAGATTGTGAAGGAGTGTGAATGGCCTTTGCAGTGATATGTATTTCTTGTCAGATGTGGGAGTTCAAAGAGAGTTTAAGGGTTACTGCAGATTATATCTGCCATAAATGCTGTTGGATGCAAATCTTATCAGATCGGTTAGAGAGACAGATAGAAGTGATGAGGAATTTGCAACAGCAACAGTATGTGATGGATGGCAGTTATAGGAAAAGGGGAAAGTCTCAGATACAGTCACATAGATGGGTTTACTCCAGGAAGGGTGAGAGAGGTCGGCGCTGAAAATGTGTTGCTGGAAAAACGCAGCAGGTCAGGCAGCATCCAAGGAACAGGAGATGCTGCCTGACTGCTGCGCTTTTCCAGCAACACATTTTCAGCTCTGATCTCCAGCATCTGCAGTCCTCACTTTCTGCTGAGAGAGGTCGGCACCTAGGGCAGGAGTCTTTTGTGGATATACCCATTTCAAACAAGTATGCTGTTCTGGAGAATGTAGGGGGTGATCGATTCTCAGGGGAACGTAGCACAAACAGCCAAGTTTCTGGTATTGAGACTGGCTCTAATGCAACGAGGGGTACGTCAGCTTCCAAGAGATAAATTGTGTTAGGGGATTCTGTAGTCAGAGGTACAGACAGACGTTTCTGTGGCCAGCAGCGAAAAAGCAGAATGGTGTGTTGTTTTCCTGATGCCAGGATCAAGGAGGTCTCAGGGAGGGTGCAGAATGTTCTCATGGGGGAGAGGGGCCAGCAGGAGGTCATTGTCCACATTGGAAGGGAAAAGGTTGAGACTCTGAAGGGAGATTACAGAGAGTCAGGCAGAAATTTAAAAAGGAGGTTCTCAAGGATAGTAATACCTGGATTACTCCCAGTGCTACGAGCTAGTGATGGCAGGAATAGGAGGATAGAGCAGATGAATGCATGGCTGAGGAGCTGGTGTATGGGAGAAGGATTCACATTTTTGGATCATTGGAATCTCTTTTGAGGTAGACGTGACCTGTACAAGAAGGATGGATTGCACCTAAATTGGAAAGGGACTAATATACTGGCAGGGAAAATTGCTAGAACTGCTTGGGAGGATTTAAACTAGTAAGGTGGGGGGGGGGGGGGGGGGTGGGGGGGGGGGGGGGGGGGGGGACCCAGGGAGATAGTGAGTAAAGAGATCAATCTGAGACGGGTACAGCTGAGAACAGAAGTGAGTCAAACAGTCAGGGCAGGCAGAGACAAGGTAGGACTAATAAATTAAACTGCATTTATTTCAATGCAATGTCCTAACAGGGAAGGCAAATGAACTTAGGGCATGGGTAGGAACATGGGACTGGGATATCACAGCAATTACGGAAACATGGCTCAGGGATGGGTTGGACTGACAGCTTAAATGTTCCAGGATGCAAATGTTACAGGAAGGATAGAAAGGGAGGCAAGAGAGGAGGGGGAGTGGCATTTTTGATAAGGGATAGCATTACAGCTGTGCTGAGGGAGGATATTCCCAGAAATACATCCAGGGAAGTTATTTGGGTGGAACTGAGAATTAAGAAAGGGATGATCACCTTATTGGGATTGTATTATAGACCCCCGAATAGTCAGAGAGAAATTGAGAAACAAACTTGTTAGGAGATCTCAGCTATTTGTAAGGATAATAGGGTAGTTATGGTAGGGAATTTTAACTTTCCAAACATAGACTGGGACTGCCATAGTGTTAAAGGTTTAGATGGTGAGGAATTTTTTAAGTGTGGACAAGACAATTTTCAGATTCAGTATGTGGATGTACCTACTAGAGAAGGTGCAAAACTAGACCTACTCTTAGGAAATAAGGCAGGGCAGGTGACTGAGGTGTCAGTGGAGGAGCACTTTGGGGCCAGCTACCATAATTCTATTCGTTTTAAAATAATGATGGAAAAGGGTAGACCAGATCTAAAAGTTGAAGTTCTAGATTAGAGAAAGGCCAATTTTGACGGTATTAGGCAAGAACTTTCAAAAGCTGATTGGAGGCAGATAAGGGGACGGCTGGAAAATAGGAAGCATTCAGAAATGAGATAACAAGAATCCAGAGAAAATATATTCCTGTCAGGGTGAAAGGGAAGGCTGGTAGGCATAGGGAATGCTGGATAACTAAAGAAATTGAGGGTTTGGTTAAGAAAAAGAAGGAAGCATATGTCAGGTATAGACAGGATAGATCGAGTGAATCCTTAGAAGAGTATAAAGAAAGTAGGAGTATACTTAAGAGGGAAATCAGGAGGGCAAAACGGGGGACATGAGATAGCTTTGGCAAATAGAATTAAGGAGAATCCAAAGGGTTTTTACAAATATATTAAGGACAAAAGGGTAACTAGGCAGAGAATAGGGCCCCTCAAAGATCAGCAAGGAGGGCCACAGAAAATGGGGGAGATACTAAATGAATATTTTGCATCAGTATTTACTGTGGAAAAGGATATGGAAGAAATAGACTGTAGGGAAATGGATGGTGACATCTTGCAAAATGTCCAGATTACAAAGCAGCAAGTGCTGGATGTCTTGAAACGGTTAAAAGTGGATAAATCCCCAGGACCTGATCAGGTGTACCCGAGAACTCTGTGGAAAGCGAGAGAAGTGATTGCTGGGCCTCTTGCTGAGATATTTGTATCATCGATAGACACAGGTGAGGTGCTGGAAGACTGGAGGTTGGCAAACGTGGTGCCACTGTTTAAGAAGGGCGGTAAACACAAGCCAGGGAACTATAGACCAGTGAGCCTGACCTCGGTGGTGGACAAGTTGTTGGAGGGAATCCTGAGAGACAAGGATGTACATGTATTTGGAAAGGCAAGGACTGATTCGGGATAGTCAACATGGCTTTGTGCATGGAAAATCATGTCTCACAAACTTGATTGAGTTTTTTTCAAGAAGTAACAAAGAAGATTGATGAGGCAGAGCAGTAGATGTGATCTATGTGGACTTCAATAAAGTGTTCGACAAGGTTCCCCATGGGAGACCGATTAGCAAGGTTAGATCTCAGGGAATACAGGGAGAACTAGCCATTTGGATACAGAACTGGCTCAAAGGTAGAAGACAGAGGGTGGTGGTAGAGGGTTGTTTTTCAGACTGGAGGTCTGTGACCAGTGGAGTGCCACAAGGATCGGTGCTGGGCCCTCTACTTTTTGTCATTTACATAAATGATTTGGATGCGAGCATAAGAGGTACGGTTAATAAGTTTGCAGATGACACCAAAATTGGAGGTGAAGTGGACAGCGAAGAGGGTTACTTCAGATTACAACAGGATCTGTACCAGATGGGCCAATGGGATGAAAAGTGGCAGATGGAGTTTAATTCAGATAAATGCGAGGTGCTGCATTTTGGGAAAGCAAATCTTAGCAGGACTTATACACTTAATGGTAAGGTCCTAGGGAGTGTTGCTGAACAAAGAGACCTTGGAGTGCAGGTTCATAGCTCCTTGAAAGTGGAGTCACAGGTAGATAGAATAGTGAAGAAGGCATTTGGTATGCTTTCCTTTATTGGTCAGAGTATTGAGTACAGGAGTTGGGAGGTCATGTTGCAGCTGTACAGGACATTGGTTAGGCCACTATTGGAATACTGCGTGCAATTCTGGTCTCCTTCCTTTCGGAAAGATGTTGTGAAACTTGAAAGGGTTCAGAAAAGATTTACAAGGATGTTGCCAGGGTTGGAGGATCTGAACTACAGGGAGAGGTTGAACAGGCTGGGGCTGTTTTCCCTGGAGCGTCGGAGTGACCTTATAGAGGTTTACAAAATTATGAGGGGCATGGATAGGATAAATGGGGTCAGGGAGTCCAGAACTAGAGGGCATAGGTTTAGGGTGAGAGGGGAAAGATATAAAAGAGACCTAAGAGGCAACTTTTTCACGCAGAGGGTGGTACGTGTATGGATTGAGCTGCCAGAGAATGTGGTGGAGTCTCGTACAATTGCAACATTTAAGAGACATTTGGATGGGTCTATGAATAGGAAGGGTTTGGAGGGATATGGGCCGGGTGCTGGCAGGTAGGTCTAGATTGGGTTGGGATATCTGGTCGGCATGGACGGGTTGGACCGAAAGGTCTGTTTCCATGCTGTACATCTCTATGACTCTATGACCTGAGAGTAGAAATCTATGTTTGTTGGTTAAGACACAGTAGATGCTGTTTTTTGCAAAATTCCCTATATTCTAACACAATCCCAGAAGATTGGGAGATAGCAGATGTAATACTACATTCAAGAAATGAAAGAATTTGAAACAGGGCTGCAGACCAGTTTGCCTAATGTCATTTGGTCAGGAAAATGTCGGAATCTAAGGAAGTCTTAACAACACACTTAGAATATCAGAGTATGATGAGTCAAGAGTCAGGATGGTGTTATGAAAGGGAAATAGTGTTTGACAGATGTGCTTTTGAGTAGCAGGCTCGAGAATATGAAACTATTCATTATGAGATTTAAATTAGATACCCTACAGTATGGAAACACGTCCTACAGCCCAACAAGTCCACATTGACCCTCTGAAGAGTAACTTACCCAGACCCATTACTCTACATTTACCCCTGGCTAATGCACCTAACACTCTGGGCAATTTAACATGGCCAATTCACCTGACTTGCATATGTTTGGATTGTGTGAGGAAACCGGAACACCCAGAGGAAACCCATGCAGACACTTTCAGAATGTGCAAACTCCACACAGACAGTCGCGAAGGTGGGAATCGAACCCAGGTCCCTGGCGCTGTGAGGCAGCAGTGCTAACCACTGAGCCACCATGTCGCCCTATAAGATTCTTGTCTTTCCAAAAGCTTATGATTGAAATGCCATTTAGTAAATTAAAATACCAGATAAGGCATCATGTCATATATAATGTATATATTAGCATGGATGGTGCAATGGTTAACAGACAGGAATACAGTAAGCATAACTGGAGCATTTTTGAGTTAGCAGGCTGTAAATAGAGGACTGTTGCAATGATCAGTTTTGGTGTTACAGTTATTTATAATCTGAATTAATAACTCAGACAAAAACATCAGAAGTTCAGTGAAAAGTGACATTACGGAAGCAGATGTGATCCTCTTAGACTAGATGGGATTGAGGTTCATAAGGAGAAGGTGTTAGCAGTTTTGAAACGTGTGAAAATAGATAACTCCCCTGGGCCGAATGGGATTTATCCTAGGATTCCCTGGGAAGCTAGGGAGGAGATTCCCAAGCCTTTGACTTTGATCTTTATGTCAGCATTGTCTAAATGAATAGTGCCAGATGCATGGAGGACAGCAAATGTCCTCTTGTTCAAGAAGGGGAGTAGAAACACCATGGTAATTATAGACCAATGAGCCTTACTTCAGTTGTGGGTAAAGTGTTGGAAAGGATTATAAGAGATAGGATTTATAATCATTGAGAAAGGAATAATTTGATTAGAGATAGTCGACACGGTTTTGTGAAGGATAGGCCTTGCCTCACAAACCATATGGAGTTCTTAGAGAAGGTGACCAAACAGGTGGATGAGGGTAAAGTGGTGCATCTGGATTTCAGTAAAGCATTTGATAAGGTACCCCATGGCAGGTTATTGCAGAAATTACAGAGGCATGGCATTGAGGGTGATTTAGCAGTTTGGATCAGAAATTGGCTAGCTACAAGAAGACAGAGGGTGATGGTTGATGGGAAATGTTCATCCTGGAGTTCAGTTACTAGTGGTGGACTGCAAGGATCTGTTTTGGAGCCACTGCTGTTTGTCATTTTTATAAATGAACTGGATGAGAGTGTAGATGGATGGGTTAGTAAACCTGCGGATGGAACTAAAATGGGTGGAGTTGTGGACAGTGCGGAAGGATGTTGCAGGTTACACAGAGACATAGATAAACTGTAGGGCTGGGCTGAGAGGTGGCAAATGGGTTTATTGCTGAAAAGTGTGATGTGATTCCCTCTGGAAGAGGTAACAGGAATACAGAGTATGGGTATAATGGTAGGATTCTTAGTAGTGTGGATGAGCAGAGAGACCTCTGTGTCCAAGGGCCGAAAGGCCTTTACTGCTCTGTAATGTCCTATGTTCCGTGTACTATATCCTTTGTGCATCCATGGTTTCAGTTTGAGGAATATGCGGATTAACTACTTTGGCATAAGGTCTTCTACACACTTGCTGATGACATTCTGTAGCAATAGTGGCATACTCATTTACATTGGTCTTTGAGTTCTTGATAATGGAGCAGTCCACTGATTTCCAAGCAGTCCCGTAGAAGTTCTTCCACTGCCTACTTTCTCTACTGGGTCCTCACTTTTCAATTTCTGCTTGTAAGCCAGGAAGAGAAACATAGCATTATGATCTGATTTTCCAAAATGAGGATGGGTTATGAGCAGTTAGCACCTTTGATAGTTGCATAGAGGTCAAGAATATTTGGACCTCCGGTGGGACACGGGATGCCTTGGTGGTATTTTGGTAGCTCACTCTTGAGGTTGGCTTCGTTGAAGTCACTGACTATGTTGAACAATACCTTGAAGTATTCCATGTCAAATCCAGGTGGGCTGTGTGGGATAACATTGTGCAAGTCAGTGCAGACATGTAACCTGAAAGTAATTCTCTTCATATGTCATACCCTTCTGACATTCGGGACCATTGTAGGATATTGTCTCCAGATTGGGGGGGAAAGCTCTAAAGCTGATGACTTTCTTGGTTACTTCCACCTATATTTGCCTAATAGGAAAATGTGTCATGCTATGGAGTATTGTAGACAGTGTAGATGAGAGCATAAAATTGCAAAGGGATGTTGATAGACTAGGCAAACGGCCAGACGACCGATGGAGTTCACTTGTATTAAGCCTGAGATTATCCATTTTGCATGATAAAGGATAGATCAGGATACTTTCCAGATGGTAAAGGTGTCCAAAAAGACTTGGGTGTTCAGGTGCATATATCTTTAAAATGCCATGAACATTTGCAGAAAATAATCAAGAAGGCTAATGGAATGCTGGCCTTTATATCTAGAGGACTGGAGTATAATGACACAGAAACCTTACAACCTTTCAAAAAGTACTCAGATGAGCACTTATTAAGTGTGACTCGTGTAGGTAGTAGTGTATTTTTCGTACACAGACTCAATGAGCTGAAGGGCCTCTTCCGTACTGTATGCTTCAATGGTTCTAAATTATATTGCAGTTCGAGAAAACACTAGTTGGATCCCACTTGGAATACTCGGGCACCACATCTTCAAAAGGGATATTGGTCTTGGAGGGAGTAGAATATAGATTTACAAGAACGATACCTGGGCTTCAAGCGTTTAGTTGTGAGACCAAATTAGGCCTGTTTTCTTTAAAATTTAGAATGTTAAAGGATAATCTGATTGAAGTCTTCAAGATATTAACAGAATAAACAGAGTACATCAACACACAAAGGATGGTAGATATTTGGAATTCTCTTCCATAATGTAAGATCAATTGCTGATTTTAAATCTGAGATAGATAAATTTTTGTTAAGCCAAAGTATTAAGGGACATGGGCCAAAGGCAGATTTCAAGAGATAAGTCACAGATTGGCCATGATCTCATTGAATGATGGAATAAGCTCAAGGAGCTGAATGTCCTATTCCTGTTCTTGTGTTCCTCTGGTAGATAAAGATAAACTATTTCCACAGTTTGGGGACTCTAGAACTAGGCGGCATAGTATAAGTATTGGGGCCAGACTATTCAGGAGAGGTGTTTGGAAGCATTTCTACGCACATTGGGTGGTAAAGGCTCAGAACATTCTTTCACAAATGACAGTGGATGCAGGATCAGTTACTGTTTTTAAATTTGAAACAGATTTTTTTTGTTAAATGAGGTTGTTAAGAGATATGGGCCAATGACCATATGTTAAGTTGGGCTACAGATCAGCCGTGATCTCATTTAATGGCAGAACAGGCTCAAGGGGCTGAATGGCTCATACGGGTTCCTATGTGCCACCATTTCTTTTCATAAAATCATTCAAAGAAGTTACTTCTCTGCAGCCTTTCACTCCCTCAGTTGGACTCACAGGTAGGTGAAGGAGATCTAGGGGATACTTTTGCTCATTTTGTCTCCATTCCTGCCAGTGCCATAGCCTGAATACTCCATGTTCCAATGAACTTCCCAAAAAAACTGCAATGTTTGCTTTAAATTTGAATTCAATTCCATTATCAAACTAGTTCTATCATCCCTCTCAATCCCCTTAATTGGCTAGGCAACCCAGGGGTAAGCTCTTAATTGGTTTGACCTAGTAAAGAGGTAGTGGTATGTCCACTAATCAGCTGGTCAGGTTCATGAGCCAAAAATATCCTCTCATTGCACCAAAGATGAAGTTGGTGAGATTTCACTCTCTATCTCTTCCTTTCTACAATTATGGACTGAACTAATGGTTATTTCGAACATTTTAAGCTATCTTTTCAGATTTTCCACAATCACAATATTTTGCTTTTATTCTTTTGTGTGCTTGTGAAAAAAAAATGTTTTCTTGATTTAAGAATTTGTATTTTTAGTTTTAATTCTGTGCAGCATATTTGTTTGAATGGTTAGAAGATGTTATAACTTTTAGCTTCATACTCCATTCTTTTTGTTGGAGGACCTATTCTGTTTGTTAGTTGCCATGTGTGGTCTCATCTATGTTGGAGCATCTTAAATTCCTCCGAATCTTGGCAACACAATCTATATTGCTTGTGTGATCACATGCACTGACTTCAGTGGCATATATTACCTTAAACATATCAGCTGGAAACTTTTTAGCCTAACTCTAAATGTAAGTATAGTCCTAATTTTGCATTGGGCATCAAAAATGGGGTCAACTTGTATATCATGCTCTGCGGTATTTTCAAAGTTGAATTGTTAGCTTTATTTTTACTAGAAGAGTTTATTATTTTTAATCAGCATACTAACTAGACTAAAGCACAATTTTGTTAAAGAGATAAGTATCAGGACAAAATATGATTGGAATGGGTCGAATTCCAAATAATCAACTAATCATTATAAATGGTATTATTTTAAAATAAACAACTGTTTACTGTTGTCATAAACTAAAATTGCAAATCTGCTGTGATGAATGCCTCCAAATAATATTGGAGAAACTATAAAATAATAAATGCTTACTGTTTTAACAGATCCAAAACACTGATGAATCAATATGTAGTTTTATGCTTCGTTGATTATCAATTTCCTGATCATTGGGTTTCTTTTTGTGGCATTGTTTTGGTCACCAATGTAAAACTATGTCAAAGCAAATCACTGCATGTTAAAGTTGTTGAATTATAATTTGTCTTGAAATTTTCTTTGCCATCCTGAAAAATATTCTGGCAAGCATGAACTGTTTTAGTCTTAATATTCCAGCTCTGATAATCTTGTTTTTCTTCACTGTATGTTTAAATCTAGCAATAATAACTTAGTTTCATAACTTGAAATAAACTCATTAAGATCATTTGTGTGCATGCATTTAAATAATAAAAACAATGTTTCCTGTTTTATTCATGACAACAGGGCATCTTAACATCTATCATGCACTACAATCAATGAAGTCTAAACACAAGTCTTAGATGTTTGTCATCCACTTGCAAATAATAGAGTGAAACACATTATTACATGGTTGATAGATATACACCACAGAACATAACTAGAATGTACCAATCACTAACACAGGGAAGGCTTAGAGAGTACTTTTTGAAAGCAAATTTCTGCAATAACACAATTTTTGCAGCGTAAATTGGTAAGATTTTCAAAGCTGCTAAAAACTATACATTAACTAATATAAATTCACAGACTTCTTAACAATGCCATTAACGATTCATAGTGCAGTATTAATTTTCTAGCGATATCCCTTGTTAAGCTGATTGGCCCACTTCTATTGTGTTTTGTTGATATGATGAGACTGGTAATAAAATTAAATTCATTACCTCTATTCACTTGCAAGCGTCTTTATTGTCAAATACAATGTCTGAGATGCTGATGCACAAATTGTCTCCAGTCCAGTTCAATAGCAGGCAAGCACTGAGATTACAAATATTAGAGGAGGAAAAACCCTGCTGCTGTCTGGGGAGTTAGCCAAACATACTGCATTCAAAGTATAAAAGATGATGACCAGCTAAATACTTCCCAAAGTAAACTCTTCAATTTACTCAAAAAAAAACTCAAGATTATTTTATTAATATTGGGTGAGAATATGGACATGAAAATAAAACACAGAACTGCAGATGATGGAGATCTGAAACAAAAATAAAGTGCAGAAGAAACTCAGCAGGCCTGGTAGAATCGAGTCTCTAGACTTGAATTGGTGATTCTGTTTTCTCTCCATAGTTGCTGCAGATTTGCTAAATTTCTCCAGTACTTTCAGTTTTTAATAGACATTGCTGGTTTTCATACATGTTAGAAGACTGGAATAGGATTTGTTCTTGAATCAGACTGAAGTGAGGTAGTTTGCATGTAGTGGATGAACTTTTATTTTTTATTTTTTTTTAATTTTATTAAACAAATTACAAAAACAGTTTACAACAAACAGTTACATTTACAGCTACATACAAGAGACAGCAATTTTACAAGGGAGAGGAGCAGCAAAGCCAGGCCCCAAACCCTACCATTCAAACAGTTTCGGATGAACTTTTATTTAAATGCTATGTACAAAATGATAGGATAAACTATAGACTTGCAAATGAGCTATCATTATCAGCAATCACTCAGTAATGAACAGAGTTGTCCACCAAGGCAATTAGGTGTCACTGGTCATGAGTTCTGTTGGTCTTTGAATGACTGATGAGCCTGATCCCATAGCCACATCTCCAACCTTGTGTTTGACATCTGTTTCTTGGAGGTGGACGTCGTTATTGGCCTTAAGATCATTGGTTTTCATTTCTCCGGTTGCTTTTACATATTTTGTTTTGCTAATGGGTGGTTCTTGAAGAATTGTGTCTCTTTCTACCAGGGCCTGAGTTCACGGGCAACACAGATAGTTCTTTGTTCTTGATGATAATTTTGCTCATTATCCATGAGGTTTCATATATTCCAGGTTCCAAGGTTGAGTTTGACTTTGGCTTTCAGACTGCAGGTAAATGAGCAAGCTGGATGCAGTTTTCTAGCTAGGTTGATGATGGAACAGATTATTTTTAGCCTGTTTCCTGTGTGGGCTGCACAGAGTAGTTCCTGAAGATCTTAAAGAAAGCTACTGAAATGCTCTCCTGTTCCTATTCCAACAGCAAATTCTAGTCAAGCTTCATTTCCATGTGCCAGTCCATAGCTAGGGACTTCCAAATCTCACAGTCTTGTCCCGGGGGGAATGGTGGTGTGGTGGAATTCTTCTAGGGCAATGCTTTGTATGCAATTCCTTTTAATGTGGGAATGATGTTGCATATCAGAAGACACCTGGTCCTCAAAAGAAGAGCGATCTGGTTCCAGCGGCAAGGAAACCTTGACAACTGGGGATCTCTCTATTGCTGCAGCCTTCATCTGCTGTCACAGCCATTGACATCACAAGAATATCTTCAGCCTGGATAACTTGAGAACTTGTTTTCAATAGTGCTTTGTCTGGTTCCTCCTCTCTGACTTTACCATCAAGGTGGCCTTACCAGAAGTTGGGAACTCCTGATAGCATCGTTTTCGGGATCAACACTTAAACTTCTCTACCATGGCAAGCTGGCAATCCACAGAAGTTAAAACATGGGCTATACTCCTTTGTCAAACAGTGCCAGTGGGCATACACTGTAGAATATCTTACCTAAAATGGATATTTATAATTTTGTCAGTTTGGTATTCAGAAAAACAGTGTTGTTAGCTGTGATGGTGAGCAGCATTTCAGTTGTGCATCTGTGACAATTATCAAGTTTCTATCCTTAGGCAGGAATACACATTGTTGCTATTAATACCTTACACAAAGATTGTGACACAAAGTATTGGCCACTTCATCAAACAGAAATAATATTGTTAGAGTGTTAATCTGCTTAGTTCTATTTGTGATAGTGTGTTAACTGTGTTTTGTTTTTGTTTTCAAAATTATCTTACTGCTATGATTAAAGTCTCCTTCAGTGACTGAATGTTTGTTAAAAAGAGTATTTGCTTTTAATAAAATATTGATGAAGTTCTATGGTATTATTCTGAAGATTTGAGAGGAAAGTTAACTCTCTTGTTGCCCCTCTCACCTAACATCTGGAATGAAATGTTTGCAACTATCTTCTACGGGAAGATAAATGATTTTATGGAAACTCTTGATATAGTTCCCTCTAGCCTATAATGAGAAAAATTCTTGCACGTATCCTTCTGAACCTTCTACTTTCTCTGGCTGACAAAATTCGCCTCGGGACAGTGTAGCTTGTGAGGAACCTCTGACAGGGTCTTTGTGGCCTGAGAAATCTAAGAAAAATGTCAATCGTAACACCAAGAATCCTTTTGTTGCATTGATCGACCTAACCAAAGCATTTCACTTAGTAAATCACAAAGTTCTGCAGAATATATTCCAAAAAATATGGATATCCAAGAAAATGTATTACAATCCTATAGTTCCTTTATGATGATATGTCTTCAGTGAAAAATCTAGCTCAAATGGACTAGTTACACTGTACATTTTGTTTAAATATACTGACTTATTGTTGTGCCAATGTAACAGTTATAATTCTGCAGGGAAATTGTACAAATTTGTGTGCATTGGCATCATGTTCCCTCAGTCTTTGCTGACACAATAATCCTTCCTTTTAAACATATGTAAATGGATGGGTTTTGAATGAGTTAAAGTATGCTCAATATATCTTCTATTCTGCCCTGGTCCTGCGCTAAAGGTTTACTATTACTGGGTTTAGTAATTCCAGCAGAACACAAACCTTCTGCTACTTGTTAATTTAATTGATGGCAGAATGTAGTTAATTGCTGAGGTATTGAGGAGTGGCTTCATGACTCAGCTTTGGACCCACAATGATGGAAGTTGAGCATAACGTAGTCACCAAAATCTGTTGTTGATTCTTTCCTACTGTACAATCACAGCATCAGCCCTTTCCACCAGTAATGCAATGATTAACAAGCGAGCAGGTGCAAAACAATGAAGAACAGAAGCAAGGGGAAGGAGGGAAGGAATGTTAACAGTTCTTACTTGTCAGGTAGTCCATGAAAAGCTCATCCAAGCTCAATACCAGTAAATGTAACCTCTGATCATCAGTTACCAGCATTTTCTAATTGATCAAGCCAATATTTGCATTGCCACAATGCAAAAACAAAAGCCACCACAAAATAGTGAAAGCCAAGTTTCTAAACAAATTTATATGGAAGAGTCAGTTGGTTATTATTTTGCACACGATTAGTAACTTTCTCCTGTTTATCCTTGCTTGCATGTATGTTCTTACACAACGCAGGGTCTGCAGCATGTCTGGTGAAAGATGATTGATTTTCAGTGGAGGAGACTGACAGTTAACTAGGAGAAAGTGAGGACTGCAGATGCTGGAGACCAGAGTTGAAAAGTGTGGTGCTGGAAAAGCGCAGCAGGCCAGGTATCATCCAAGGAGCAGGAGAATTGACGTTTCGGGCATAAGCCGGGCATTTCCACACTGACAGTTAACTGGCAGGATGACCCCCCAAGCAGCATCAGTTTTTGGCGACACATTGATAGCCTGCACCAGCTTGACATAGGCACTAACAGTTTGGCAGTCTTACTGATAGGCAAAAGCAATGTGGAGAAGCAGAGATAGGTGGATGAATGATCTCTTCCTGAAAGAGGCCAGTGAGTTCATATTCCATGGAAACATTTCAAATCCCAAAGGGTGACACTTTTTAGCAATCCTAGTACCTTGTTAGAGTACAGATTGCAGGACTCCTGTCACACATCCTGCAGTTTTTTGCGGCCAGGTTAGCAGCACTTTGAGTGTGTATTGTAGGAAACTGAACATGCATGTCTATAATCTGTATTTTCTCTTCAATAATCAGGCATTGTACTGTTGCTGTGCTACAATAGAAGCTGCAACATCAGCCATCAGGAGTGTATCATGGCTAGATCGACAAGCTATGGAGTTGGCTTCATTGTTCACATTGGAAAGGATGGGCTCCAAACTCTGTGCAAAACCTGTGTCTCATTGGTGCCAGAATTGTCTGGATATTGACATTCACAATGATAGTCAGCATTATCTTCTTCATGGGAGTTTAGGTCATCTATACAAACCTGCATTCCTTTAATCACATCCTGTTTATGAGTAAGCTATTCTTTCCTGCATGAGAGATGGCAGTTTGTCAGTGTTTTGCAATCTGTTTGGCAGATTTGAGTGCCAGAATTGAATATGTGGCAATTTGTGCAATCTGTGCTATAATGAGGCTTACAACAATACTAATTCTGTGAGTGTGAAGTTTATGTTTGAGATGAGCATTACCTAATAACAGATGTTGGACAGATGAATACTGGGGCTGAGGACGCTTGAGCAGTGTCTGAGCCTTATGGTGGAACTGGAAGAGCATGGCATTTCAAAAGTCATCAACTGTCATTAACCACTTGTTTCAGATCACTGAACATCTTGCAGCACTTCATCCAGATCCTTGTTACTTGACAGCTGGCATAGACCTCCACAGTCAGCTGTCTTGGATGCCTTTTGAACCTGTGTCTTCAAAGCCTCCCTGACCTGTGTACATACAAGATAGCTGTTCTGTTTTGTACCGCAAGTGCAGAGTCAGAAAATCTTGGAATCAGTCACAAAGTACTTACATTTTAAGAAATATGTACTAGCTTTAACTGGTTTTGGCAAGTTAGCAAGGTGTTGGGTTTGCTTCTGCCATGTGCAGCAGCCAATGAAGTGTGCAGTAAGCACTAACTGCATCCAGGAATCATTCAAACAAGCAGCTAAAAAGAAGTTGGTTTATTGCTTACATTACATTGAGCAGGTCTTCATTATTTGTGTACTGTGAACCCATTTTCAGGGGTCATCTAATTTATCCTCATTTAGTTACTGCAGCAGAGAAGGCTAGAGAATGTCCTAAACCTGAATAACTAACCTGATTCAGGCCGTGGAAGTGATTTTCAATATGATTCTCAATAAATGTGGTATATTTGGATTTCCAAAAGGTTTCAATGAGATGTCACACTAAAGACCACTGCATGAGATAAGACCTCATGGTGTTAAGGACAATAAATTAGTGTGAATAAAGGGTTGGTTAACTGACAGGAAACAGAGTTGGGGTAAGTATATCATTTTCAGGTTGATGAACTGTAAGTAATAGAGAGTCGCAGAGACCAGTGCTGGAACCTCAACTGTTTTGTTATCTACTTTAATGATTTGGATGAAGACACTGATTGTACTGTAGCCAAATTAACTGATGGTACA
Source organism: Chiloscyllium plagiosum (assembly GCF_037043375.1). NCBI lineage: Eukaryota > Metazoa > Chordata > Chondrichthyes > Orectolobiformes > Hemiscylliidae > Chiloscyllium > Chiloscyllium plagiosum. Next base: position 77,244,887 of record NW_028270142.1, read on the forward strand.
AGATAGGTAGGAAAGCAAGTTGTGCCGAGGATGCTAAGTCTTTAAAAGGATACAGCTAGACTAAGTGAATAGGCAGCATTTGATATATGGAGTATAATATGGGAAAATGAGAGCTTGTCCAATTTGGTAAGAAAAATGGAAAAGAAGAACACTAATTAAACATAGAAAGAATTCAGAATGTAGAAATACAGAATGACCAGCATGTCGTTGTACTTGAATCACAAAATGTTAGCAAGTAATTTAGAAGATAAAATATAATTCTGGCTTTTTTTGAAAGAGGAATTGAATAGGAATGGAGGGAAGTCATGCTACAACTGTAAAGACATTGGTGAAATCACACCTGTAAACAGTTTTGGTCTCCTTACTTCGGAGCAACATATTTACTTTCAAATCATTGCAAAGGAGGGCAGTTTTCTGGGATGAAGTGGTTGTCTTCAGAAAACTGGTAGCGTGGGTTGGACACAAACTACTTCAAGTCTAGTAGAATGAAATTTAACATAAAATTCTGAGGGAGCTTGACAGGGTAGATGCTCAACTGAGATTTGCTCTCTTGGAAGAATCTAGACTGAGGGAACACAATTTAAAAATGACATTTCCCATTCAAGACAGACAAGAAGGGAAGGTCTTCATCTGAACCAGAGGGGGTACCAATATCCTGGGGGGGGAAATTTGCTAATGCTCTTCGGGGGTTTTAACTAATGAAGCAGCGGGATGGGAACCTGAATTGTAGTTCCAGAGTACATGAGGTTGAGAGTAGTGAGGTCAGGGATAGGTTTACAAGGTCACAAGAGGACACCAGCAATCAGGATGTTGGTTTGAAATGTATGTACTTCAATGCCAGGAGCATCTAGAAAAAGGTGGGTGTACTTGCAGCATGGTTTGGTTCCTGGGACTTTGAAGTTCTGGTAATTTCAGAGACATGGGTCGAGGAGGGACAGGAATGGTTGTTGCAGATTCTGGGATTTAGGTGTTTCAGCAAGAACAGAGATGATGGTAAAAGAGGAGGGGGGTGTGGCATTGTTAATCAAGGGTAGTATTACAGCAGCTGAAAATGTGTTGCTGGAAAAGCGCAGCAGGTCAGGCAGCATCCAAGGAACAGGAGAATCGACATTTCGGGCATAAGCCCTTCCTGAAGAATGTGTTGGAAAGTATTATGAGAGAGAGGATTTATAATCATCTGGAATGGTATAAGTTGATTAGGGATAGTCAACATGGTTTTGTGAAGGGTAGGTCGTGCCTCACTAACCTTATTGAGTTCTCCGAGAAGGTGACAAAACAGATGGATGAATCTAAAGCAGTTGATATGGTGTAAATGGATTTCAGTAAGGCATTTGATAAGGTTCCGCAAGCTAGGCCATTGCACAAAATACGGAGTTTCGGGATTGAAGGTGATTTCGTGGTTTGGATCAGAAATTGGCTAGCTAAAAGAAGACAGAGGATAGTGGTTGATGGGGAAATGTTCATCCTCGAGCTCAGTTACCAATGGTGTGTTGCACGGATTTGTTTTGGGGCCACTGCTATTTGTCATTTTTGTGAATGATCTGGATGCGGGCGTAGAAGGATGGGTTAGTAAATTTGAGGATGACACTAAGGCAGAGTTGTGAATAGTGCCGAAGGATGTTATGGGTTACAGAGGGACATAGATAAGATGCAGAGCTGGGCTGAGAAGTGACAAATGGAGTATAATGCAGAAAAGTGTGAGGTAGTTCACTTCAGAAGAAATAACAGGAATGCAGAGTACTGGGCTAATGGTAAAAATCTTGGCAGTGTAGAGATCTGAGTGTCCTGGTGCATAAATCTCTGAAAGTTGCCACCCAGGTTGATAGGGTTGTCAAGAAGTCATATGATGTGTTGGCATTTATTGTTGGAGGGATTGAGTTTCTGAGCCACGAGGTTATGCTTCAGCTGTACGAGACACTGGTAAGGCTGCTCCTGGAGTACTGCGTGCAGTTCTGGTCACCACATGTAGGAAGGATATGGAAGCTTTGGAAAGGGTTCAGAGGAAATTTACTAGGATGTTGCCTGGTATAGAAGGAAGGTCTTATGAGGAAAGACTGAGGGAACTGAGGCTGTTTTCGTTGGAGAGAAGAAGGTTGAGAGGTGACTTAATCAAGACTTATAAGATAATCAGAGGATTAGATAGAGTGGACAGTGAGAGCCTTTTTTCTCGGTTGGTGAAGGCTAACACAAGGGGCCATTGTTTTAAATTGACGGGTGATAGATATAGGACATGTATTAGTTTCTTCACTCAGAGTAGTAGGGACATGGAATGGCCTGCCTACAACAGTAGTAGACTCACCGCTGTTTAGTGCATTTCAATGGGCATTGGACATACATATGGATAATAATGGAATGGTGTAGATTAGATAGGCATCAGTTATTTTCACAGGTCAGCGCAACATCAAGGGCCAAAGGGCCTGTACTGCACTGTAATGTTCTATGTAAGAGGAGGAATTTCTTCTTTCTCAAAGGGTTCTAGTTTTATAATTATCTTTCATAGGGAGCAGAAGAGTTTTAATTTGTTGAAAATATTTAAGGCTGAATTAGGTAGTTTTTTGATTGACAAGGGGGTAGTCAATGGCCTACTAATATTATTGCTGGACTATTAATGCAGAGACCCAAGTGTTGCCTGATTGCCTCACATGACCATAGGTAATGTCTCAGCACAAAGAGGACAAGAGTCAAGTCTATTTCAACTAACCACTACCTTTATTAGTTAAAGCAGACATACAGTTCACACCATTTAGTAAGAAAAAGGTTAACACCAAGCATGCAATTTATCACTACCCTCTAATCTTGATATTCCCAGAACAGTCAGCAAAATAAAAGCTAATACCCGAGAATAGAAGATTATGCTGGCGGGGCACCTTTTCCAGATCTGAGGGTCTCCTCCACACCCAAGCGTAAAGTTACACTTCGCAAAGGTTGCTGTCTGGAGTTTTTGCTAATGGCATACTAAATCCTTCATTTTTATCCATTTTCCTTATCTTCCCAAGGTGTGGTGTCTTTCCACGGTATGCTCACTCCAAGGACACCTTTTGGATTACCTCATTACTCTTTCACCAAGTAAGGATTTCCCTTTATGTCAGCCTCAGGGCTGAACCAGCTTAAACCAGCCCAATCTAGCAAGTTAGAGTTCAGGTAACCTCAGTTTACAGCTACTGTGTTTATGTGTGAGCGATCTCTGGTCAATACAGGTCATGTTCTTGGGATGTGGATTCAAATCCCACCATGGCAGACAGTGGAATTTGAATTCAGTAACAACCTGGAATTAGGAGCTGAATAATAACCGTGAGACCATTGTCATTGAAGAGAGATTTGAACATTTTAAGCCTATACTTTCTGAAATTTAGAAGAATGAGGGGAGATCAAATTGAGGTACTCAAGATGATAAAAGATATGGATAAAGTAGATGTGGAGCAGATGCTTCATTCTAGGATGAGAGGTCACAGTCTGAGGATAAGGAGTGGCAAATTTAAAACAAACTGAGGAGAGGCTATTCCTCCCAAAGGGTTGTGAATCTGTGGAATTTGCTACCCCAAAGTGTGGTGGATGCTGGGACAGTGAATAAATTTAAGGAGGAGTTAGACAGATTTTTAATTGGTAATGAGCTGAAGGGATATGGGGAGAAGGCAGGATAATGGGGATGAGGAGCGCATCAGCCAAATAGCCTAATTCTGCTTCTATATGTTACATGAATTTATCAGGTCTGCCAGTACCTATGGAGAGAAAAGAGAGTTATCATTTCAAGTCCAGTGACCCTTCAGAACTGTGTTCACTTCATTTACTACCTACTTTGCCCCTGTGGTAGGCCTGTTAGCTGATTTTAACCCATCTTATCATGGAGACATTCCCAGAACAATGCCAGGATATCCCAGAATTAACTGTCATCTATATTGTCAACTTTAAGAGGGTGTTGTACACCCAGACAAGCACTGAGAGTCTCTGGGTGTTCCAGTTAAACTCAGTGCAAGCTGGAAGAATAACACCTCAGTTTCTGCTTGGGGATCCTGTGCCCTCCAAACTCAATATTGAGTTCAATAATTTTAGAGCCTGAACTATCCCATTTCCTAATCCCCAACCTCACCTTGTTATCACATAGTCTGCCATTACACACCACCTATTGTTAGCCACTAACAGTCTCCATTAACAGCTATTCACTCTCCTCGCCAGACTATTATCCACTCCTTCGTCTGTCCAACAGTTCTTGTCTCTCTTAGGGCTCTATCCCCACCTATCATTTCCTCCTTAGCCTCTCTGCCCACCCTATCTTCTGCATATAAACTAAGATTTTCTTAGCTCCCATCAGTCTGAGTAAGGGGCACAGGAACCAAAGCAATAACTTTTCATTTCTCTTCACAGATGCTGCCAGACCTGCTGATCTTTTCCAGCATCTACTGTTTTTGTCACTGAGAGCGTAGAGTTACTCTGCACAATTGCTAACATTTGCCCTGGATATGGTGGACGAGGATAATTTGTCATCCTGCTTTGCGGGCAAGGATCTGGATATATTGCTGGATGAGCTGGTACACAGGTGTGAATCCTGAACTTCCAGAACTAGCAGTGGGGATCACAAGACCATGCCGGCCTGATCTGAGATTGCCAGTCTCAACCATATCTAGGAATGCACAGCCAAGATGGAAGAAGGTCAATGATTTTCTCCACTCTGCCAGAGTGTGTGCCACCATCTTTTCAATTCCTCACACTCACTCTTGCTCTGCTCCTGCGCCTACATTCCACTTTCACTATTGCCTGCATCATCTTCCCTTATTCATTGTAACCCACCTCACCCTCAATACTATTCAACTTGCAAGTCCGCTGCACTGACTACTTACTCGCTTGGGACATCTCCTCACCTGCACTAAAAGTAACCTGTGCCATCCACTTTAATCCCCCTTAAAACCTGTCTCATTCCAGGAGGAAAACAGACCTCACTAAGGCAGGAAGAATCAAGAAAAGTTAGTCAACATTCAGCTCCTCACCCCTTAAGTGGAGAACATCCTGTTTCTGATTGCCCCAAGTGGCTGACTGACTGTCGAAGTAGTAACAAATTATTGCAGATGCTGAAATCTGTACTGAAAACAAAAAACATTGGAGATCACAGCAGATCAGGCAGCATTCTCTATCACCATGTTCTCTCTCCCCTTCCCCCACTCCAGAGGGACTGCCTGTTCTTTCCAGTCTGGCAGTTAGACACACCATTGTTCTGCCATCTTCACATTCCAATCACTTAATCTGAAATATCAACATTTCCTTTCCCCACAGCACTCCACTATACTCTCTGAAATTTATAAAAATGAGGGGAGATCACCATTGCATAAATGCTGGACCCTCCACAATTTGCATCAGCTCTAATTATGAGTCATCTAGACTCAAAACTTTAACTTGCCTTCTCTCCATGGACATTGCCTGACTGTCTCTAAATCCTTAGGTTGGAGATTTTCCTCAACTTACTATACTGGGACCCTGACTGAAGGCTATGTTCCTTGACTTAATCGATTACTGCTGACAATCAACAAGTTTTGTGACAGTGCTAAGTAACAAGGTGCAAAAAGGGATGGCTTAGCAATGCATGGCAAGGAGGCTGTAACAACAGTGAGCACTATGACAGCAAGTGAATAGGCCAGTGCCTGGTCCAGTCCTTGAGCTGAATACATGTCCTTCAGCACACCGTGTCCTTGCTGCAGCATTACAATGATTAGATTAGATTACCTATAGTGTGGAAACAGGCCCTTCGGCCCAAAAAGTCCACACCGATCCTCCAAAGAAAAACCCACTCCCCTATATTTACCTCTGACTAATCCACCTAGCAGTACGGGTAAGCTAGCATGGCCAATTCACCTAACCTGCACATCTTTGGACTGTGGGAGGAAACCCACACAGAGACTGGGAGAACGTGCAAACTCCACACAGAGAGTTGCCCAAGGCAGGAATTGAACTCCATGGTAGACTACTGCAAAAAATACGGAGGTATGGCATTGAGGGTGAGTTGGAGGTTTGGATTAGGAGTTGGCTGGCTGGAAGAAGACAGAGGGTAGTAGTTGATGGCAAAGGTTCATCTTTGGAGTGCCGTCACTAGCGGTGTTCAGCAAGGATCTGTTTTGGGACCATTGCTGTTTGTCATTTTTATAAATGACCTGGAGGAGGGGTTAGAAGGTTGGGTGAGCAAGTTTCCGGATGATACGAAAGTCGGAGGAGTTGTAGACAGTGAGGAAGGATATGCAGGTTACAGCGGGATATAGATAAGCTGCAGAACTGGGCAGAAAGGTGGTAAATGGAGTTCAATGTAGCTAAGTGTGAGGTGATTCACTTTGGTAAGAGTAATAAAAAGATGGGGTACTGGGCTAATGTCGGATACTTGGTAGTGTGGATGAGCAGAGGGATCTTGGTGTCCATGTACACAGATCTTTGAAAGTTGCCACCCAGGTAAATAGTGCGGTGAAGAAGGCATATGGCATACTGGCTTTTATTGGTAGAGGAATTGAGTTCCTGAGTACTGAGGTCATGTTGCAGTTGTATAAGACTCTGGTGCGGCCGCATCTGGAGTATTGTGTGCAGTTTTGGTCGCCATACTATAGGAAGGATGTGGAGGCATTGGAACGGGTGCAGAGGAGGTTTACCAGGATGTTGCCTGGTATGGTAGAAAGATCGTATGAGGAAAGGCTGAGGCACTTGGGGTTGTTTTCATTGGAGAAAAGAAGGTTTAGGGGTGACTTGATAGAGGTGTACAAGATGATTAGGGGTTTAGATAGGGTCGACAGTGAGAATCTTTTTCCACGTATGGAGTCAGCTATTACAAGGGGGCATAGCTTTAAATTAAGGGGGAGTAGGTATAGGACAGATGTTAGGGGTAGGTTCTTTACTCAGCGAGTCGTGAGTTCATGGAATGCCCTGCCAGTAGCAGTGGTGGACTCTCCCTCATTATGGGCATTTAAGCGGGCATTGGATAGGCATATGGAGGATAGTGGGCTAGTGTAGGTTAGGTGGGCTTGGATCGGCGCAACATCGAGGGCCGAAGGGCCTGTACTGCGCTGTATTCTTCTATGTTCTATGTTCTATGTTCTATGAACCCGGGTCCCTGGCGCTGTGAGGCAGCAGTGCTAACCAATGAGCCACCATGCCACCTTCAGAAGCATCCTGCAAATAGATCACAGATGTGCAATGGGGATTGTTAGAAGCTATCAGATGTCAATATTTGCAGACTTGGGGTGTGAGTGGCTAGTGCCCATGGAGTGTGCTCTAAGATGTATGTCCAGTACGGAGGTTCTTTGAAGCAAGTGGTGAGCAGCATTTGCCAAGTGCATGTTCTGGGTTCCATGTCAAGAATGCTCGATGTTTGTTTAGTGCATTTGCTAATGTAGAAAGTAGAATATCAATGAGATGAATTGCATCATTAATCAGGCATTTAACAAGTTTTTTTCCTCTTAACTGCAACTCACCACTGCCTAGCACGAAAGTCGCCCAGTGCTTGGCAAATGCATAAAAGATGCAGAGAGGTGGTCCAGACATCTTTTTGTGCAATTCTACCACAAATCTAGCCAAAGCCCATATCATTTAGGCCTCTATAAAGTTCTGCCTTGTGTTTTTGCAAGTGTAACTGAATTGGAAACTAATAAGAAAACTACTGCATTAAAGTGGTACTGTCTTTTGTTAGTCATCTATTTAATAAGATCGTAAAAACAATGACTGCAGATGCTGGAAACCAGATTCTGGATCAATGGTGCTGGAAGAGCACAGCAGTTCAGGCAGCATCCGAGGAGCTTCTGTAACTGATTCTAATGCACCATATTCAGTAGTGAAAGACAGCAGACATACCTGTGTCAAAGTTAAAAATCACACAATGCCAGGTTATAGTCCAACAGCTTTGGAAGCACTAGCTTTCGGAGCGCTGCTCCTTTATCAGGTAGTTGTGGATCAGGACCATGAGACACAGAATTTATAGCAAAAGACTTCAGTATTAGATTAGATTACTTTACAGTGTGGAAACAGGCCCTTCGGCCCAACAAGTCCACACCGACCCGCCAAAGCGCAAACCACCCGTACCCCTACATTTACCCCTTTCCTAACACTACGGGCAATTTAGCATGGCCAATTCACCTGACCTGCACATCTTTGGTCTGTGGGAGGAAACCGGAGCACCCGGAGGAAACCCACACAGACACGGGGAGAATGTGCAAACTCCACACAGTCAGTCGCCTGAGGCGGGAATTGAACCCGGGTCTCTGGCGCTGTGAGGCAGCAGTGCTAACCACTGTGCGACTGTGCCGCCCACAGGCGGCAACTGCAACTGAAACAATATATTGAATAAACCTAGATTGCTGTTAAGTCTTTCATCTTTTAGAATGGTTTGCAGGTTTCAGTTCATTGATATATAAATCCCAGAAGTTCTTTTAAGTCATATTCTCGAGATAATTTAAGTTTTTTTTTAAACAAAATGGTGACATCTCAGCTCAAACAATGCATTAAAGGTGTAAGGATTGAGTTTGTCTGTATCTCAATCTTGAATCAGACTGGTTCTATTTCCAAAGTAGGAATTTATAAAATGTTATATGGATGTTTGTGTCAGACATTCTGGGTACTTCCTTGGCAAACCTATTGCATTGTTACTAAGACACCAGACCTATGGCAGCTAGCAGCATAAATAAGGATGGTGGGGCTTTGCATAATGGCATTTTCCTTCCGATGATCAGGCATTTTTGAAGAGATTTACCTGTGCATTTCATGCTTTTGGCCTCTCTAGCATTGCAGTAAGCAATGCCATAGATTTCTCTAACCACATTTAGGATTCGTTTCACTGGAGCTTCAGTTGTGGATGTTTGTAGTATTGTTACTTCATCAACTCAATAAAGCAACTGTGCACAATTATACAGGTGGGTTGGTGACATTTTCCAAATCCTGCAGACATTGCTGGTAATTGTATATCATAATAAATAATTTAAGGAAGTTAAAATCAATTGATAGCATTTCTTTTGTTATTCAGGCCTCTTTGAAATCTGAATTCCTGACCAGAATATTACCAGCCCTTTGGCAATAAGTAAGAGGAAGGCAAGTTGTAAAAATTCTGTGAAAATGTATCTGATGATGTATCCAAAGTCTTCCTTTTGCCAAGCTATTTTCCAGTGTAGAGAAAAGTGGTATAACAGCTACCTTCTGGGAGCCAAGTCGGAGTCACCTTCCACCTCCATGTGCATTTTGCTTGCATTGGTAATGGAGAAGTAATGGTGGTGGGAGGTGTGGGTGGTGGGGTGGGGAAGGTGGGTGGTTGGTTGGTTGTTGGCGGTGTGGGAAAGTGCTTACCATTGCATGAGGAGACCATCCAGAAAAATTCTGGAAGCTTCTCAGTTGGATCTGTGGGGAGGGGACAGCTACCACTGGGACACTCATGGTAAAGGGAAGGGCCTTTAGGTGATCAGACTGTCCCCATTGTAATGGCAAATCCAGTGTCAGATGACATTATCTTACCATCCCATTTCTCATTAACGAAACCTGTGTGCTTGATTATTTTTTAAAATATTCTTATCTGTAGGCACTGGTGGACATTTCTTGCCCATTTGTTTGTAGCACTGTTAACTATATTTAACACTAGAATGAGCAAATGCATAATATAACTTCAAATCTTCCATGGTGTTGCACTGTATACTATACCATGGTATTGTGTTATATTTCATCACTATGTAAGAGTGAGGGAGTGATTATGGAGTGTACATTTGGTACCAGAAATATTACAGCAGACGGATAATGAGGACAGCTTCTAAAATTGAACTAGTCCTTCTGAAAGCAGGTTGGGCTACTTGGTGTAATCCAATTATTAACTACCATTCAGCTAAAACTATCTCATGTAAGCTCAGATGCACACAATGATCACTTGTTATAGAAGTAGTTATGCTGAATATTATGTGTTGGCTGGCTTGGTTAAAATAGAAGGGGATCCATATAGTGATGAACCCAGGGAATGCCTATTTGAGATGTTTAAAGCACTGGCATTTTGCTATTTGAGGAACAATGGCTTGCATAGGGAATTGCCAGATCAATGGAGGTGGTCTCCCTGGAGCCAGAGTATCTCTGCTACAAAAAAGAGGATGCAACAGGAAATTCCACATTTATGGCCCAAACAATGTACATAGGAGAGCTTAGGACCCCCAACTGTATCTAACCATGTATCCAAATGTCCATGGCAAAATCCGGTAAATTCTGCCTGTGGAGATTTATTCCTGATCATGAAAGCAGGAAATTGTGGGAAATAACAATTGTGGAAAAAGTGTTGATGTGAAAAGTTATATTTCTTTTGATATAGATATAAAGTTCTATTTACTATAATAACAATCAAAGGTTACGTCTATGTGCTTTGTGTAAAGCCATAAAGAAATCCTTGGGAAATTGTTTTACAATTTCAGCAGTAATATAACACAGACTCACCACTAGAGGTAATGATAAGCACATGCAAAAGATAAATATGACCACAGCAATGAGACAAAGTTACAAATCAAAAATTTATTATGTAGATTTCATTAATTAACTTGCAATATCTAAAGAAGCCATTTGACTAATTTTCCCAGGGTTTATCATTCTCTGTTTACAGAAATCAATTCATCTGTGGATTAAGACAGTTTATTAGGGAAATTTTACTGTATCCAAAATTATATCCATCAAAAAATCTCAAATATTGCAAAATATTTCCTCATAAAGTACTATCATGCTGTCACAATACCTTGATTACTGGAGTAATTAATCAAAAATACTTGAAATTCACATAACATATACTTAAAGAAATTATAATAAACATGTCAATACAGTCAGCATTAGTTTGTAATTATAGTTTGTGTTTGTACTCTACTGGAAAAGTGTAAACAAAGTATGCGTACTCTAGTTTTCCTGTTGTGAAACCATGTGGGAAGCTTTTCGTCGAGGCAATAGACAACAAAAATATAGCAGCAAGGATAGTATATAATTTTTTTATGTAAAATGTGAGCAATTAAGAAATGAAGAACCTTTTGACACGTTTTTGAAACTGCTAAATTTGTGGTTTGGAGGAGCTGGTGTTGGACTGGGGTTGACAAAGTTAAAAATCACACAACACCAGGTCCAACAAGTTTATTTGGAAGCACTAGCTTTTGAAGCACTGCTTCTTCAGGTGGTTGTCAAGCAGGATCAGAAGACACAGAATTCATAGCAAAATATTACAGTGTCATGTGGATGAAATATATTAAACAAACTGAGATTAAGTCTTTAATCTTTTAGAATGGTTTTACTAGTTTTGGTTTATTAATATGTAAATCCAGGAACTCCTTTTAAGTCACATTCTCAAGATAACTTCAGGCTTTCTAACAAAAGCTGTCATCTCAGCATTAAAGGTGTGAGGTTAAAGTCTGTCTGTGTCCCAATCTTGAGTCAGGCTGGTTCTATTTCTAAAGTGGAATTTACAGAATCTTGAGCAAAATAAAATATATTTCTGCAAATACAGATTCACCCCATAAACGTATGTGTGTGCATGCAGTAGAGACAGTGTGTGCATGTGAGTGTGAGTGCATGTGACAAAATACGTGCATGTGTACACGGAAGTCGCAGAATGTGGCACTGGAAAAGCACAGCCGGTCAGGCAGCATCTAAGGAGCAGGAGAATCGTTGTTTCAGGCATAAGCCCGTCATCAGGAATGAGGCTGGTAAGCGTGTGAGTGTGAGTGCATTTTGCTCAAAAAATGCATAACCAATAGTCAATTCATGATCCTGTCAGGTGGTTCCCTGAGTAACTGTCAAAATCATTCAGCAGAATGCCTCATCGCTAGAACTTTCCAACAGCAAGACATCACTTGTCTGATGTTGAGAAGGGCACTGTCCATCAGAACCTTTATTTATGTTCGGTCTTTGTGCCTACCATGTGCTGCCCTTGAAACAGCTGTTGGAGGGGAGGAAAAAGAGACTGTCATTCATTTTCATCTGGAATGTGCCTTTGCAAAGATCTGGAAAGAGAGGCAGTGCTTTTTGTCAGGGCTCAGCCCGAGCAGCTCTGTAATTCAGGATTTTGTGCTTTAAGGAGTGTTCCACAGGAAGCACACCATGACAACTATCAACTGTGCCTGGAAGATACTCTTTGCTCTTCCTGAAATGCTTTGGTTTTCCACTATACAACATTGACCTCAACTGAGTGTTGCAGACTAGCACAGTCCATGGTCCAAGACTATGTGCTGAAGGATGCGCTAAAGCTTGGGGCAGACTCCACCAAGGTGCAGTGGGGAAGACCGCCATCTAAGGTATTTCTGCCAAAGAACAATGGGGAACCATTTAGCTATCAGACCCTTTCACTGCCTCAAATGTGTGTGATTATTGTCCTGCATAAGTAAGAAATACCTTGGGTTTTTTGCAACTGTAGGGAATATCAAAAATCCCCATATTTCTGTATTCTTCATGTGTAATGACTGTACAAAACTGCTTTAGTAACTGTGTATGATTAAAAACCTTCAAATTAGTTCACTTATTAAATGGGTTAAGCCACTGAGTTGTAACAACCATGACAGATCCAGCTTTGTTCCTTGTTCTGTACTGAATAAAGATGATCTCAGCATTACAGTGGCAAGGACACTGAAAATGGCATCATTGAACCTGAGGTGGATAGAGATAGAATCAGCAGATTTAAGATTATAGGGAAGGTGATGGCCTAGTGGTATTATATCCAGACTATTAATCCAGAGACCCTAATTCAAATGACATCATGGCAGATGGTAGAATTTAAATTCAATAAAAATCTGGAATTATGAGTCTAATGCTGGGTCCAGATGGCTCAGGTGACTGCAGTGATGCAGGCTCGGGGAATAGACCAAAACTGTGTCATTTTTGGCAATGCTGGAAGTACCCTGTACCTGATGACTAGGTTTTTATCTGCAATGGAGAGGCAACAGTCCTCCTAACTGCCCACCTTCTGCCTTACCTTAGTAATATGCTCCTCCCACATTTTGGCACATGCCCCAGCCCCACCTAGCCATATAGCCAGCATCTTAAGGGATAAAGGATCAGTTGTCACAATTCTCATAGATCATGACCTTGCTCTTGCTTTGATTTACTTTGGCTCCCAAGTCCAGTTCGAACTGGTTGCAGATGTTCATGACTCTGCACACTGATAGTGGATCTAAGCAGAAAATGGTGACACCATCAATGTACAGACGGGCTTTGACCTGCAGGCCTCCGCTGCCAGGAATAGTCCCCCCTCTCAGGCTCACATCCTTGCTGATGGACTCAGCAAGAGGTTCTATACAACACATGGACAAGGCAGGAGAGAGTAGACAGCCCTACCTGACTCCAGATTGAAAGGCCACTGCCATTTTTTAAATTTCATAATCACACTTTATTCATAAAAAAAAATCTCTTTTGTATATGTACTTTGACACCAATGTAATTGAATTCTGCACATCAAGCAAACAAAACATTGAACTTTGACTCTATCCCAAAATAAAGACCTCTCTTACACAATACTTATATTCACATATATTTGAAGCACTGGCAGTGTCCAATAAGTGAATGGAGCCCTATTTACCTTGTGCGGAAAGACCTCAAACAGTGGTCTTTCCCCACTGCGTCTTGGTGGCAGCTGTCCAAGCTTTAGTGCATCCCTCAGCATCTAGTCCTGGACCTTGGAATGTGCCAGTCCGCAACACTTGGTTGGGGTCAACTTCTTGTTCTGGAAGATCAACATGATTTGGGCAGACCAAAGAGTGACTTTCATTGAGTTGATGGGTCCTCCAGATGCAGTTGATGTTTATTGCGGTGTGTGTCCCGGGGAACAGACCATAGAGACCAGAGTCCCAAATCATGGAGCTGCTCAGGATGAACCTGCCCTCCTCACAAAGGTCTGCTCTTTGCTTTCTGAATCTGCACTCCCCGCTGTCTGAAAAGCACTCTCTTTCACTCTTTTTTTGAATTCATCACTGTCTCCCGGCTTTCCTGTCTCTCCCTCTTTTTTTTGAAACCTGACAATCATGAAGAATGCAATGAAAAGTGATACTACACTGCTCCTGAGGACACATTGCTTTTATGTGCACTTCAGATTGTCACCTTAACTGAAATCCAAATACACCAACCTTCTGCAGACTTCTGTTTATTCTCAGACAGGATACTGGTCACTGGATTAGTGGTGCTGGAAGAGCACAGCAGTTCAGGCAGCATCCAAGGAGCTTCGAAAATCGCGTTTTGGGCAAAAGCCCTTCATCAGGATACTGGTCAGCCTAATACATTTTGAGGGGAGAAAATATCACCAGAAAAATTGTTTGCAGCCATTCTGTTCACACAATTGACATAGATTAATCTAATTGCTCAGTGTAAGTGTGGCAATATGAAAATATATAAATTGAAAATGATGAGGGTGGTATAGAGGTTAGCACAGCTACTTTCCAAGCAATTGAGCCAGGTTCAAACCCCAGCTATCACAGTTATCCATCTCAGGATTTCTCAAATTGAAAGCCTCCTGTAGTGCAGTGGTAATGTCTCTATCACTGGGCTAGAAGGTCTGAATCCAAATCCAATCTACCCCAGAGGTGACTCATCATGTGTCTGAACAGGTTGATTAAAATAACCATATATTGAAAATGTATTTGTATTAGCTAAGATTAGCCAGGACAATTGTGGAGATATTCTTACTAATCTTATCTCCTCTGATAGAGGAAA